>NW_027187400.1:35498517-35505747 GCF_028583685.1 Petaurus breviceps papuanus | reverse complement strand
TTCTTTCTTTCTTTCTTTCTTTCTTTCTTTCTTTCTTTCTTTCTTTCATCTGTCTCTCCTTTCTATCTATCTATCTATCTATCTATCTATCTATCTATCTATCTATCTATCTATCATTAATCTATGTCTCTTTATCTACCTTTCCAAATATCTATTTTTACATCTTTTTATCTATCATTTCTTTATCCATATATGTTTATCCATCTATTCTCTCTCTCTCTCTGCCCCTTCCTCCCCCTCCCCCCACATCCATGTGTACATATCCATCTTACTGGAAAGAGAATTTGTTTCGGCGTTTTAGCAATGCCATGGTGTAGTGGATAGTGAATTGGACTTGGAGTTGATAGAACCTGCATTCAAATCCTACCACAGACATTTTTCTAGGTATATGACACTGGGCAAATCAGTTCACCTCTCTGCCTCAGTTTCCCCACATGTAAAATGAGGGGAGGAGTAGATTTTGTATCATCCGTGTTCCCTTCCAGTCCTAAATCTATGACCTATTTTCCAATCCTGCTTCTATTACTTATCATCTGCCTGATCTCAGGCAAGTTATCTAATATCCCTGGGCCTCAGTTTCCTCATCTGCAAAATGAGAGAGTTGTGGTTGAAGACTTTTAATGATCCTTTCTAACTCTCTGGTCCTATAATCCTTTGTTGGTTTCAACAAAATATGTGCACACTTCACACACACACATACTTCATTTCTTCCTTCATTTATTACTCTTGGTGTGAAGTTTAAGGCATATTTCATCAGGACTTTTAAAGGATTTGCTCCTTAGAGACCAGTAACTCCAGTGTATTTAGCTTTGATCTGAATGCTTTTAAAAGTAAATACAGGTAATGATCAATTTGTCTGGCCATAACCTGCAATAAATATCTTATTACACCCATCTGGCTCTGTGGACCCTGAGAGCTGTTTATGTTCACTAATTGTCTATTGATTATTAACTGGCCCAGGCTCCTGGTTCCACCAGGTTAAGCACACCTGCCTGCCATGCTCCTGGGCTCAGGAAATAGCACTGCCACTGAGTCAAATAATTTCTGAGGTAGAAGGGACCTCAGTGGTCAATGAATCCAGTGGGTGCTCAGACAGGAATCTGTGTGGCAACATGTCTGACCTGTGGCAATTTAGCCTTTGTTTGAAGGCCTCCTGTGAAGAAGGATTCATCACCTCTGCAGGCACCCATTCCACTCTGGGGCATCTCGAGTGGTTAGAAAAGTGTTCCTCATCCTGACCCTTTCTGTCCTGTTTTAGGGTTAGGGTTAGTGATTTGGTCCTATGGCAGTCAGAGCTGGTCCTAGATGTTGAGCACAAGTGTGTGTGTGCGTGCATGTGTGTGTGTGTGTGTGTGTGTGTGTGTGTGTATGCTTATGTGCACAGGCTAACAGATTCTGACTGTACCTCTGAACATTTCAGCGCCATTGTATTTTAATTACAGAGTCACTGCACCTCGAGGTTGGCTAGGACCTCAGATACCACCTAGGTGTCTTGCCTGGACAAGAAATACCACTTCAGGGGCAGCTAGGTGGCTCAGTGATATGAGCACTGGCCCTGGAGTCAGGAGGACCTGAGTTCAAATCCCTCAGACAATTAACACTTACTAATTGTGTGACCTTGGGCAAGTCACTTAACCCCAATTGCCCTGCCTTCTCCCCTGCAAAAAGAAAAAAAAAAGAAATACCACTGCATCATCCTTGACTAGAGCTATTCCACTGAAGACAAAACCATTACCTTCCAAGGCAACCCATTCCCCTTTGGGAAAGCTTTAATTGTTAGGCAAATTTCTCCTCACACTAAGCCTAAATCAGCCTCCCTGCAACTTGTAGCCATTGATTCAATTTCTCTCTAGGGCCAAGAGGAGTGAGTGTTTGACATAATGATCCTTCATATCCTTGAAATCAACTATCACCACCCTACCCCCACAACCAGTCTCCTCTAAGCTAAACACTCCCAGTTCCCTCCACTGTTCCCCCGAAGCCTGGATCCAAGGCACGTCACCATCTCGGACCCCTTCTCTGCACACTCCCCAGCAGGTCAGTGTCTTTTTGTAAGCCAAAGCTGGAAGGGAGTGTAAGGCTGCAGATGTGGTCTGACCAGGGCAAAGTGCATGGAAACGAATGCCTCCTTATCCTGGGTCTTAGTGCAGTTAACAACTGTGGGATGAGTTAGGAAACAGTCTCTGTGTAAACTCAATCACATAATTTCCCAAGCTCTCAGTTTCCCCATCTGTCACATGGTGCTAGAATAATCATCTCTGCCCTTTCCTTCCCTGACTTCTGCCCTGGCCTCTTAGCCAAGTTCTGAGGATGGTGTGGCAATAAATGAGATAATATCTGTGAAATGCTCAAGACCTCTTTGGAAGGAAGCCGCTATTATAAACCGAAGATCTTATTATTCAGTGTTGACATGTTGAGAGAGAGGGGGGAACATTTTCCAAGGCTCTTCATTCATTTGCTCTTTTGACACAGAAGTCTCTGGAATCAGATTTCAGTAGCGATATGGAGGATGGACATTTTCTTGCATCTGCCTCCAAAGCAAACTCCAGGTTTGCTGCCATTCATCTCATCTTACAAGGCCGTGTTTGGAGAAGGAGTAAATGGGGCTTGTGGGGAGGAGAGAAAGGGTTTCTCTGAGCATCTGGGGGAGAGGGCAGAAGTGGCTCAGCCTGGCAAATAAGAAACTCAGATTGGACATGAGTCAGACTTAGGGATGGGTTGGTTGGAGCTAGCTCAACCACTGGAGAGTCAACTGGTGAATTTTTAGTGTAAGGATTTATACACCAGAAATCATCGAGTGATTTCAGGATTAGATTGTAGCCTTAAGAAAGTGATGGACAAAATGTTAATACTGCGTACTAATCTTAGAAGTGTGTCCTATGATCATCTCTCCCAAAAAAACAATTGTTAAATGCTTACCAGTATACTCCTGTTCTGATCTCTTTCCATTCAGAGCCTCACCTCCTCCTCTGGGAATCCTCACCTACTTTCAGGGTCTACCTCTGGCATCTGTTGTTGCTGTTCATCCTTCATTTTGGAAGAGGACCGATGACATTATAATGTGGGGTATGGGTGATGTCTTATTATGACCTCTTAGAGAAACTCTTTCTTGTTCTCCCGATTCATTAAGACAAGTCAACAATCATTTACTAAGCATTTAATATGTGCCAGTGACTGTGCTAAGTGCATGGGATTAAAAGAAAGGTAAAAACAGGACTTTCCCTCAAGGAACTTACAGTCAAATATATTGTGAGCTCCTTGAGGACAGACTGATGGTGCTTTCTCCCTACTCAAACAGTCATTTGTCTACTTTTCTGTTGATATTTCACAACATCCCAATAGACAATAAGTGACTGGGAAGTAAGGATTGTTTTTCATTTTATTTCTGTACCTCCAGCACCCAACACCAAGCTATGTTCATAATAGAAGCTGGATAAATTCTTCTGAAACTGGATTGGATTTAGACCTGGAGATTACCTAGTCCATCTCAACTGCATTATACGGTTGTTTAAACTGAGATGCAGAAAGTCTACATAACTTGTTAAAGGTCACACAACATATGCTTAGAGATCTAGGCTTTTCTTTCTTTTTTAGAACATCAAAGTCTTCCAGGTCCTGGTATTATGAAGGGGGCAGATTATGGGATGTTCACAGAGGACTGGCACTTCTGGTGTGAGGGTTTGCTGAGCCCTTTCAGGGCTGCTGAAACCCCTTTGGTGTTCACCTTCTCCCAATTAATACCTATAGCTACAATAAACAGTACCATGCACAGTGACTACACCCCAGTAAAACTGTCTCAATGGATGGTTTAGTTAAACCAGGTTGAGGGTGATCAATATGCCTCAGAGCTGTGGGCAAGTTAGAGAGGAATCTACCCCAATCATGTGAAGACTTCCCCTGGTAGAATGAGTAGATGAGAACAATCTGTTCCAACAGTCACGAGGACAGCTGAAGGTCCTGGGGAGCACTAAGAAACACCAAGGTCATCCACTGCATCCCAGGCCATTGCCAGTCTTTTTTTTTTTTTTTTTTTGCTTTTTGGAGGGGGGAAGGCAGGGCAATTGGGGTTAAGTGACTTGCCTAAGGTCACATGGCTGATAAGTATTAAGTGTCTGAGATCGGATTCGAAGTCTCAGGTCCTCCTGACTCCATTCACTGCTCCACCTAGCTGCCCCCAGCACCAGTCACTTTAACTCTTGCCTTGCCACTGAACTTGAATGACCGGAAGAGAGAATGAGGCTGGAGACTTTGGACAACCCTGCCTCTCTTCAATCCAATTCATGAGCAAGTCAAGAGATGTCATCATTCCTCTTCACAAACAAAGGATGAACAATAGCATTGTTGAGGCTGAGAATGATACAATGGAAAGAGAACTAACCTTGAAGTCAGGAAGGTCTGGGTTCGAGCTCAGTCTCTGACAAATTATAGTTCTAGTTCCTATCCACAGCGTCTCAGAGCTCTTGACTTCTTTTTACTGAGAGAGGGAAAGCAACAACAAAGGTTAGCAAAAATTAGAACAGTTTGGATTTACATAATACTTTAACTTTAGAAAGTGTCTGATAGAAATGATTCCATTTGATCCTCATAGCTCTGTGAGGTAGGTACTATTATTATCCTCATTTTACAGAGGAAGAAACTGAGGCATACAGAGGTTAAATATTTTGCTCAGGCATGTATCTGAGACTGGATTTAAACTGGATTCCGGAGCCAAGATGCTGTCTCCCTGATCCAATATATTGCCATCATAATGGTAGGGACCCATTATCCATTTCAGCTATACTGTTTGAGAGAGATGTAGTACATGGTGGTAAAAACCCTAGCCCCAGCACCATTTTTCAGAATGGAAGTTCCTTGAAGACAGGGACTATCTTTCTTTTTGGTTGTATCATATTCCTGGCCCTCAGCACAGTGCCTGGTATACAGTAAACACTCAATAAATGCTTATTGGCTGATTTTCTCTGACATGCAGGTCTCTGTGGCTCTGTTTATCTTTCAGTTCCCAGGCAGCAATCTATGTTGGCAGCAACCTGTATGAGAAGAGGGAGTTTCCTTGCTCAGTGATCTCTTTTAAGCAATGAAATCACAGGTTCCAACCCCCATCCCTAATAAAAGCAGCTTAAATTTATATAGCATTTTAAAGATTGCAAAGTACTATATGTACACACATAATATAACATATTATTATATATTACATAATGTTATATGTTATTACAGTGTTTTATTACATGCATGTTTATATCTATTATTGCACATCATATAATACTTTATTATATATTACACAATATTTTATTATATGTATAATATGTATATAAATTTCATTTGCCAACAATCACAATCTTTGATAGATTGAAAAAAACCAGATTTTTAACCCTGACCCCATCCTATTTGCCATAATTGAAATTTATTTTAAAGGCATTTGAAAAGAAAGATGTATTTTGTCCTGGCCTGGCCTGAAGAAAGCTTTGGGCAGTGTATTCAAAGGTACAAACCTTTTTTTATTCCAGTGTCATCTTTTGATCTTTCAGAAGCAAAATAGCAGGAGGAAACTTGAAGAACTTAGAACTTTTCCCCCTTTAATTTTTCTGGGGGGATTTTTATCCATTTTGGTATTCCTTTTTGGAATCCCTTTGTGGAAACAAATTTTTGCCCCCCCTACCAGTCCTACTCATCTGAACTTTGGACAGCTAGGGATCCCTTTTCCACCCTCCCTCCCAGCTTTTCCTTGAGGCTTTAAAGCTTGAGAGTTGCTTATCCCAGATGATTTCCATTGAATTAAGAGGAGTTGAAGTTACTTCAAATGAGGGAAATCGATGTCAACAAACCACTATGGTGATGATCAAATGGCCTTCTCCCATGCCTGGTATATAATTTCATCCCTTTCTTTCCCTCTTTGCATCCCACCCCCTTCCTCCATCTAACCCCTACTTCCTCCACCAACCCAGACTTAAATTAGAGGTGGCAAGTACTGCAGGAGGCCTGAATACCTCTTGGCTTCCAGGGGAAAACATGAAGAAACTCGTTGACAGTCCCCACTTGGCCATTTCAAATATCATAACAGTCAACAGGTTCAAGGGATAGAGGTATAAAAAGTGACCCAGCTAGTTCATGATGATGGAATGCTGCCGTGAGCAGCTGCCAGGTTTACACTGTACTTAATTCAAGTCCGATTCCATAAGGGACCTGTAAAAAAAAGAAAGAATCTTTCCATAGGAAATACTCAGAGAAGTTGGCCTTTAATTTTGAGACAGGATGGTCCTTGTTAGAGCTGGCATTAGTGTCACATGACATCTCCTTCTGAACTAGCTTAATCTTGGCCCTATAAAAGCCAGTTTAGTGAAGGGATACAAATTGGGGAGCTCAGCCTAAGAATTCCTCGTTCCAGAACTAAGTGACTCGGGTTATTCTTCTGAAAGCCAGTTTAGTGAAGGGATACAAATTGGGGAGCTCAGCCTAAGAATTCCTCGTTCCAGAACTAAGTGACTCGGGTTATTCTTCTGAAAGTCAGTTTCCTGGATGCTTATTGCCTTTCATGCAGCCAAGTATAGCCAGGCCATTGGATGACTCACCTATTTAAAAAGGGGGGGGCTTATAAAAATATCATGACATCCACCTCAACTGTAAACCTTTCCTAATAATTCTTCAGAAAATGCATCCACTGTGAAGGATTCCCCTAGAGACAGGTCAGCCTTCCTCCCCTAAAAAAATATGGCAGCCAACGGGTGTTCCACTAGGATCCAGTGGAGAGGGACAGAGCTCTCTGAGAACATGGAAAATGTCAAACATTCCTCTTTTTCTCCTAAGCAATCAATCAGGGAAGAACGAACCTGGGTCTTAGTTATTTCCATCCCCCTCTTGCTTCACATTATTCCTTTCAGCACATTTTCTATTGCTCCCTCACTGGCCTGATACACATGCCTCATGTGTAGCCTTCTATATCCTGTCTCCTTAACTTTCTTCAAATAGACCTCCATGTTCATAATACACACTCTCCTCATTTTTGCCCCACAGAACCTATAGTTTCCTTCAAAATGCTGTTTGGGCACTACTTCCTATATGAGAGCGTCCTGGAATTCCTCAGATATTGGCACAATCTTGCTCTGGAAATTTCTGTATATACTTTCCATTTTTTAAACACACATATCTATATCTATAAAGATCTCTCTCTCTCTCTCTCTCTCTCTCTCTCTCTCTCTCTCTCTCTCTCTCTCTCTCTCTCTCTCTCTCTCTCTC
>NW_027187400.1:35456824-35498507 GCF_028583685.1 Petaurus breviceps papuanus | reverse complement strand
CTCTCTCTCTCTCTCTCTCTCTCTCTCTCTCTCTCTCTCTCTCTCTCCCTCCCCCTTCCTCCCTATTTATTTTATTGTACCATGACCCCAGTAGAATATGAACTCCTTCAGGGCAATTTTTACATTTTTGTCTTTTCCTCCTAAATCTACAGTCATATGTAAATTACTTCGGACAAGAAATGGTTTTGAAATGTTTTCATATGAAAAAGAAAAAAAAATTACAGCATTGGTCATGTATGTAGTGGCTAGACTCAGAATGTCTAACCTTGACCAGATGAAATTAAATTAAGCTGATTTTCCCTACTCAGTTCTTCATTTGCCAGATAAGAGCTGAATTTTGTGTTATACCCCCATGCTTCATTGCTCCTTTGTGTTCTTGTTGTGCTTTTAATTCTTTTACTTTTAACAATGCACATTAATTAAAAGGAAATGTTTAAGAGTGATCATTTTTAAAGAGCACATTTCAATGACTGTTAGAGATATTGTTGGTGTAGTCAAGTGTTTTAAGGATCATTCAAGCCTACAGTGGAACAAAATTAGTTGCACTGAAGAGGAAAGGAAAATATCTTTGAAAGAGAACAAAACCCCAAACTGACAAGTCATTGCTGCAAAACACTATTTTAGTCCTTAGAAATCAAGCAAAGACTTTGAGAAGGACTGGCATCTGGAAGGATTATTATATATTCCTCTACACTGGTGGTATAAGATTCTTAAAGTTAAAGAACAGTAAGTAGAACAGTTAAAAAAGCAACTACTAATTGCTACCATGAAGAAAAAAAAACACTAGTCTTGGGCAAGATAGTACAGATTGGGAAAATGTAATTTTTACTGATGAAACTATTTTTTTTTCATTCAAGGCTACACCAAAACCACTGTCAGAAAGAAGTCTAGGTGAGACTGTAAGATGTGGTCACCATGCCCAGTATGTAAGAACACACTCTCCAAAAAGGGTTTTTTTTTGTGTGTTTCATTTTGTTTTGTCTTGTTTTTTACTTCCAGTGGCTCTAGACATCTTGTCTACATTGAGGAAATGATGAATTCTAATAAAAATGCTGTAAAAACAGAGAAGCAAAATTATTCTAAACACTACAATATCACCTCGTACCATGAGACAAATTATAGAAGGTAAGAAATTTACCCAAAAGATGGAAATAAACAATTTTCAGTCATCTGAGAGCTCACTTGATTCCAACCCCATCAAAAACCTGTAGACCATAATCAAGGCTTTACTTGGAAAAATTGACTATTTGTCCAAGACACATATAATATCCAATAGGATACATGGTTTCATGATGAAGAATTAAAGAACATATGCCAGAATTTGATTAACTCACTCATGTACAACAAGTGAGTATAGCAAAAAGACATATTGCATATTAAAAGTATTTTTGAAGATGCAGAAAATTATGAAGTTATTGCATACCAATAATTGTAATTATTTTACTTTGTCCCAGGAGCACACAAATGAATCACAGTGCTCAGAGAATAGTATGAGGAATTTAAAAAATATTTGTTGAATTTAATTCAATTGAATGTTTGGAGATCAACTTTGATCAAGTAACTATGTGGGCAATAATAGGCTTGCTAGTAAGTATATACATATATTTCATTTGAAACTCATAATAGCACCATAAAGTAGGTACTTTGGATAGCCATCTTACAGATGAAGAAAGTGAGGTTTGTGTGAAATAATTTGCCTATGCTCATGCCAGGCAGAATTAGAACCCAGATCTTGTTTGCCATTAAATCAGAATATTATCCACTATACCATGTGGCCAAATAAGCAAATTGCCCCCAACAGTACCCCTATCCCTCACCCCAAATGCATTCTCTTCCCTATCTAGGAGGAGTCTTCTAAGGGGGAAAAGTTAATGAATGAAATCGTTTTGTTGGATGACCCTATTAAATGTAACAGATCCATACTTGTGCAGTCGGAGGGGGATGATTGATACTAAGGAGCTGAGTCCATTTTAAAACACAGGCCAAACAAAGACACTCTTCATTCTGGGACTTCTCCTCTCCTCCCAGTCTGGACTCCAGACTCCTCACGCACACATGTTTGTGTTGGCAAAGTTGAACCCCTTACTCGTGGTTTCCCTAAGTCTATTTATTTATGTGATTCTTAATATATTGTAATATGGTCTCCTCCCCAGGTGATCTGTGTTCTGAATAGGACCTTTACTCAAGGCTTCAGGATTCAAACAGGATCTAAGAGGATGCCGGTATGCCCAGGAGTGTCTTGGGTTACTGCCCTGGTTTCTAAGGTACCATGACTGTGGGCATCTCCTCTCCTCTCCTCTCCTTTAATAGTCTCATTTTCCTCAAGGAAGTAATTTCTCCCTTCTATATTTCGATTTCCTCATTTATAAAATGAAAGAGTCAAGATAGACAGGCAGGTAGAAAGGTAGATAGATAAATAGATTGATTGATTGATAGAGAAATTGATGATAGATAGCTACTCAGAGCACTTACTAAGTATTCACTATATATTTGACCCTGTCTAAGATACAAATCCAAGCAGTGTATACAGGGATGTTGAAAGAAGGGGAAGGAAGAGTGTCTAAGTGGAGGCAATACAGTAGGTAAGAAAAGGAGAGAGTGATATAGGTAGAGAGAAAAAGAGATAGATGAGAGAGAGTTGAGGAGAGAGTCGGGGGAAGCACATTTGCAGTTCTTCGTAAATGATCTGGGAGAGGGTGTCACCGATGAAGAGGGAAGAGTGTCAGGCTGGAGGTATCAGGGGGCAATGTGGCACACGATCCCTCTGAGGTTCCTTCCAGGTCTGTGATGTTCCAAGGACAGGACCCTTATACACAGAGCTCTATTCCATGAAACCGACAAGACAACATGTATGCCTGTAGCATAGAGGATGCATCCTTCAATGAAGATCATTTCCCACAGTGATCAGGTCCAAAAGAGCCTTTTCTTGCCTGTGGGGAAATATCTGGACTACAACTCCCAGGAGGCTGTGTGTGATTTTGGCATTGAGTGACATAACCCACCTTGTATTCTGGATGAGGAAGCTTTGCCTTATGAGAGGTTTTTAAAGGGATGAGAATTTCACGAAGAGGCAAAGATGGTGGTAGTGGATACACACACACACAGACATGGACATAATTATTGCTGTTGTTTGTCCTTCATTCTCAAAGAGAGTCATGACATCAGGAAAGTAATTTCATGACTTACAAGTGACTTGGATTTAAGCGAGGCAGGGCTGTGCAGTCACCAGCCTCAGTGTCTTCTCCAGGGCCATCTAGGTCCAGCGGTGAGATAGAGATCAGGACGACTGCAGACAGCCCCACACAGATGTGGACACAGCGATGTCTCGAATCTCCAGCGTCCCATCTGGGCATATCAAGCAGTCAGTCACGCATTTACAAAGTAAGTGTACGTTGTACAGGCACTAAGTCTCTTCCTTCAGGAGCTTACATTCTACTGGGAGAAACTTGTTCTTGATGTTCAGTCATGTCTGACTCTGCCTGACCCCATGGGCCATACTCTCCATCAGGTTTTCTTGGCAAAGATACTGGAGTGGTTCACCATTTCCTTCTTCAGTGGATTAAGACAAACAGGGATTAAGTGACTTGCTCAGGGTCACACAGCTAGTGAGTGTCTAAGGCCAAATTTGAGCTCCGGTCTTCCTGTCTTCACGTCCAGAACTCGATCCCCTGCACCAATGGTGGAGACTACATGTAAATAATTAGTTAAATAAAATATCCATACAGAGTTGATGGAAGGTAGTCTTCGAAGGGAAGACTCTGGCACCTGGGAGGACTGAGGAAATTTTCCTGGGGGATATGGCCCATAAGCCAGGGATTCTAAGAGGTGGGAGGGAGAGAAATCCAGGACTGGGAGACAGCCAGGACAAAGGCACAGATGTGGGACTTTGGGTGTTAGCGACCACAAGCATGGTTAGGATCATAGTATACACAGAGAAGGGAAGGAATGTTTTAAAAACTGGAGAGATAGGCCAAGCCAGCCTGTAAAGATCTGTCTATGGCAAGACGCTTAAGGGATCATCCAGTGCCCTCGAAGCCAGGCCTCTCAAGGCCTCTGTGCCAAGAAAAGGCAGCACCCTCCAACCGCTGCCCCAGGAGGTCAGGGCTCACTGGACAGCAGAGCCAAGATTAGAAGGGAAGTTATTAGGCTGAGCAGCTTTGGACTCTAATTTTCCACACCTGGTTTGTGGACAATCTGACTCTATTCCTCTCCTGCTGTGTTGGGAGGACTCTGGGATTAATTTTGAGGTGTGGACTAGTGCTCCCCTGGAGATATTCAGAGGTGGCAAACTTTTTTGGTATGAGTACAGAGAACATTCAGAATTTGTTTCAATTCCTTATTTACTTTGCTAACCAGTTTAATTAAAATGCCTTTTTCTCTGAATTCATGTGTCATCTGGCATGGCTTGGGATGGAGACACACCAGTATGTGGATAATTAAATACCTTCTACTGGTTTCCGTGGAGTCAGCCAAACTGAAACTAAACTGATAAGGATGGGGGGGGGGCTCATTTTTACTTAGAAAACCATATAGTAACATTATCTATGTTCTATTTAATTTTTAATAATTTAGTTAAATATCCCTCAATTTCCTTTTTAATTACCCACTGCATTTAATCTGGTTCAACAGCATTAGGGAATGTTGCCGCAATACCGTGTCCTGCTTTTGACGCCTCTGGTAGAGGGGATGGAGTGAGTTCAAATCTTTTCTCAGATGTTAATCAGCATTGTGACGCTGGGCAGGTCACTTTACCTGTTACCCCTCAGTTTTGTCACCTGTAAAATGAATATTATAATCATAATAATACCCACCTTAGAAGGCTGCTGTGACTCAAGTAGGATATGTCATGCTCTATTGAAATGTTATATTATTTAAAACTGTGATTTTATCAATGGAGGTGCTGCGTCTAACCGCACAACTCATACACCCTCTCTTTCCCCTGCTTGTTGTAGATTGTCTTTGTATGGTGCTGTAGCTAATAAAACAAAACCATCTCCCACTTGGTGGCCAATTTGGAGATCTGATGGGACGTTCCTCTGGGCCAGTCAAATGTTCCAACACTAGTCTCTCACTCCAAGGTTTCCCACATAGACAGGACTTGCTAGACCTTGCTTAGGGTTCACAGAGTTCAAGAACCCAGGGTTCTTGAAGAATAAACTCCTTGACATGATGGTTGATATATGGTAAAATGTCTAGAGCGCCAGGCTTTGAGTCAGGAAGATCTGAGTTCAAATCTGTTTTCAGACACTTCCTAGCTGCGTGACCCTGGGAAAGTCACTTCATGGTATTTGCCTCAGTTTCCTCATCTGTAAAAATGAAGGAATAAATGAGATAACATTATTAAGCACTTAATATATGCCCAGTGCCCTGAGACTACTAATACCACCCACTTTACAGAGATGTGAAGATCAAAGGAAATAACATGTGCAAAGTATTTTGTAAACTTTTAAAGCATTATATAAACATGATAAAGAAGATGTCATACTATTCTATTCTGTTCTAAGAGATCATGGAATCTGGGGAACAGACATTTTAATTTTGGGCAGGAATCCTAAGAATCCTAGAATCATGGAATCCCAGATTACCAGAGTTTGAAAGGCTACTGGGACCACCTAGTTCATCTTCTTCCTTACCCAGAATCCCTTATACAGCATGAAGTTTCAGGGTACAGTGGGGAAAAACAGCAGTAACCATGACCACCACAAAACTGTGCCTCTGACCTCAGAAGATCTGAGTTACAATCCTGACTCTTCTTTATGCTCACTATATGGAGAACTTTTGCAAGTTGCTCAACCTCCCTCCCCTCCCCACTTTCTCCCTCTGCTCTGAGATGAGGAAGTTGGGTCAGACTGTTTCTAAGGTATTTCCAACTCTAAATTTGGGATCCTATAATATCTAGTCTCAGCCTGAAGACCTCCAAGGACAAGGAACCCATTTGAAGAAGCCTGTTCCACTTTGGGACAGCTCTACTTTTTGGGAAGATTTCTCTGATATTCAACCAAAATTGACCTCTTGCTCCTAGTTGGGTTTTTTCCCTTCTTCTCTAAGTAAGTCTAATTCTAGGGCAGCTAGGTGGTTCAGTGAATAGAGTGCTGGGCCCTGAGTCAGAAAGACCTGAGTTCAAATTCAGCCTCAGACACTTACTATCTGTGTGACCCTGGACAAGTCACTTCACTCAGTTTGCCTCAGTTTCCTTATCTGTAAAAGAAGGAAATGGCAAACTTACTCCAGTATCTTTGCCAAGAAAACCTCCAAAGGGGTCATGGAGAATTGGACATGACTGAAAGGACTGAAAAAACCAAGAAGTCTAATAATTTTTCTTAAGAAGCCTTTCAACATTTGAAGGGGCTATCATCTTCTCATCCTCTGCCCTCCCCTTCCCTTCCCCATCACAAAATTTCTACTCCAGTATAAAAATGCCCAGCTTCTTCAGCCAGTCCTCACATGGCATGAACTACAGACCATTCACTATGCTGGTTGCCTTTCTTTGGACATTCTCTTATCAATGAATTTCCTGATGTCCAGAGCCAAATACAGTATTTGTGATATGTGATCTGACCACATAGTTAAATCAAAATCTTCTTTGTTCTGGACTCTATACCTTCTTTCAAGGAACTAAGGATAACATTAGCTTTTTTTTTTGTTTGCCATATCACACTATTGGCTCATATCAAGCTCTAGCCCACTATGACCCCCAGATCTTTTTCATATAAACTGTTACCTAGTCTTATCTCCACCATACTATATTTGTGCATTTTTTTTACCCAAGTATAGAATTTTCCATTCATTTCTATATGTTTCCTTATTTTATTAGGTCTATTTTTCAAGCCCATCAGAATCATCTTGGTTCTGGATTGTGATATCTACTATGTTCCAACAGTCAATATCAGAAAGGGTTAACAGTCCTTCCAAGCCTTCTGCATGTTCGGGGTGTGAACAATCAATATCCCAGGTATGGTGCTAAGTGTTGGGAATATAAGGCAAAAGACAGTTCTTGCCCTCAAGGAATTCCCAGTTTAATGGGAAAGATAGCATGCACACCTATGTACATACAAGTTACAGATAGGATGCATTTAAAATAATGAATATTAAGAAGGATTAGGAAAGATACCCTATAGAGGTAGAATTTTAGCTGAAACCAAAGAATCTATTGGAAATAAGAAGGCAGAATGAACAAGCATGCCACTCTGGTCATTTATAAATATATTGACTCAATCAATTAATTAACAAGCATTTATTGAGTGCCTACTATGCACCAAACACTGTTCTAAAACCTGAGTATATTAAGGATAAACCCAAATCCAGTCCCTACACTCAAGAGGCTTACATTCTATGTGAGAGAAGCACAAAACATGTACATATAGAAATAAGTACATAAAATTTGTAAGATCAATGCTACAGCCAAGGACACATTTCTAGATACTTTTCAACAAGATGACATTGGGTTACTGTTGCTAAGGATATAGCTTTGTATATGTTTCCATATATTCAATTGATTCATTGTCTAAGATGCTATGGTCATCTTTTCTTCTCATTCAATGAAAAATCTCCTGAGCCTGGAGAATGAGGCTAGATAGAAGGTTGTTGCAACATTCTAGGAGAGACACAGTGAGGGCTAGCATTGGAGCAGGGTAATGTGAGTGGAAAGAAAAAGGATGGGTATAGGTGGTGTTGTGAACCTGGGACTTGTCACCAGTTGGATGTGGAGAGGGAGCAAGGACAGACTGAAGAAGGTGGTGCCATTGACACAAATAGGGAAATCAAGAGAAAGAACAAATCAAAGAATGTGAAAGTTGGAAGGAATCCCAGTGGTCATCAGATCAAACCCATACCTAAAAGGAATTTCCAATATAACTTCCCCTAGAAGTGGTCATCTTTGAAGAGGGGACCCCCCTTTAAGTCAGTCTTTTAATTTTCGGACAGCTCTAGCTGGGCAGCAAAGTGGCACAGTGGATAGAATGCTGGTTCTGGAGTCAGGAGGATCTGAGTTCAAATCTGGCCTCAGACACTTACTAGTTGTGTGACATTGGGCAAATCACTCAATGCTATTTGCCTCAGTTTCTTCATCTGTAAAATGAGATGGAGAAGGGAATGGCAAACCACTTCACGTCTCTGCCAAGAAAACCCTAAATGTCATCACAAAGAGTTGGGTATGATTGAAACAACTCAACAACATTTCTCTCCTCTGAATGCTAAATGTCTGTTTCTGCTACTTCTTCTCGTGGTCCCTGGTTCTGCCTTCTGGGGCTAAAAAGAAGGAGTTTAATCCCTCCTCCACTTGAAAGTCCTTCACATATTACACACTTGGAGCTGGAAGGGACCTCAGAGGTCATTTAGTGCAGCCTCTTCATTTTACAGATAAGGAAACAGAGACCTAGAGAGATGAAGTGATTTTCTCAATGTAATCCTGGTGTGACAGAACCAGGGTCCAAACCCAGATCCCTGGACTCCAGATTCCATTACACCATGCTGCCTCCCAAACACTAGAACATGGCTACCATATCACCTACTTTCAGCTTTCTCTCCTCATTCCAAGTTCTTTTAAATTAATCCTCATATGACATAGACTCAAGATGGCTCAACACACTATTTGTTCTCCATTAAACACTGTCTAATTTATTATTGTCTTTCCTAAACATTAATGCCAGGACCTGAACATAATACTCCCAGAGGTAGCCAGGGCAGGACAGAGTGAAGAGGAAGTATATTACCTCCTTATTCCTTAAAGTTTCCATCTCATATGACACCCAAAATCATACCCGCTTTTGTTGCCTGCCCCATCATGTTCAGAGCTTGCAGCCTACTAAAACTTTGAGATCTTTTTCAGACAATTTATATCTACCCATATTATGGCCCCATCTTGTACTTGTCAAATTGATTTCTTGATCCCAAGAGTAAAACTTGACATTTATTCCCACTGAATTTCATCTCATTGGATTCAGCCTTTGAACCTCAGGATGATCTGCACTTGACTAGGGTTTAGTCTTAGTCACCAGATTTGCAGGAATAGAGGGATGATGGGAATCGGAAAGAAATAGAAAGGAATCCAGTTTTATTTTACCCTCACCCAAAAGACTAAGCAGGAGGTGCTAACTGTGTGGGCACAAGTAAAAGAGAGAATTATTAAGAAGTGTGTTATTGGAAAGAATTTCCTAAAGATTAAACTCAGTTTGCCTGCCAAGAGCAGAGGTGTTAGGAATTCCATTTAACACAGGTTAAATTTTGTGTGTGTGCAGGGGGGGCTCATCCACCCACTCATGGCTTCCCTCTAGACCATCAGAATCTGACTCATTTTAGTTGTCCCCTGAGGGTATTCAATTCCTTTGTAAGAAACTGTAAATGCCAAGACTTGCTAGAACTACTAAGATGCAAGTTCTTATTACTTTTGCAATTTTTGAGTGGTTATGGACTTCAGAGGGGCATCTACTCCAATCCTTAGCTGTTGGACTGACCCAAATTTAATTAGAATTCATTGTACAAAATCTTGGTCTAGCATTCAATATCCCAAGCTAGCAGTGGTACCAACCACATATGGAATACGTTCTCACAGTCAATTTGTATATGGTGCAATTGAAGGAGAGGCCTCTTATAAACCTTGGCTTTTTGAAATTTCAGTTTAGACCATCTCCTACAGGAAGCCTCCCCTGATTGCCACAGCTATTAATATTTTTTTTCCTTTATCAAATTGTAATATACTTACTGTTTCACAGAGTATCTTCTCCCATTTTCCCATAGTAAAGCCTTTGTATTGTGTGCTAATACTGGACACACAGTAGGTTTTTAATAGATGCTTATTGGTTTGGGGTAGTCCAGAAGTGATATGATGGGAATGTCTCTGTGTTTATAGTTCACCTTTGTTGGTTTCACAAAAAAATAAATAGTGTATGGAAAAGGAAAAGAATGTGGAAATTGGAGAATTGCCCATTTGAGGAATAGATGGAGATTTCTAGTTGGAGGCAGGATCCCTCATCCATGTCCCAGGCATGGTTATTGCAGGTTATTGACTTACTGAGGCCCAGGTGGCTCTTTAGCTAACCAAGGATTTATCATGAGCAGCTAGATATACATATGTCCTCCTTGCCTGGGGGTTTTCAATAAGACAGTCTGTTCCTAGAATGCCCTCTGCCTCTCTTCTATCCATGAAACAAAGGGAATAGCCAGGCAAGACAATCTAATTAGTCTTAGGAGAAGATGTTTCTGGTCTAATCCAATTCAACAATCATTAAAAAAATTAAATGTTATTTATAACTCACTTTTTCATCATCATTTCAAGATGTGCAGCCTCCCTCTCCTCACTCCAGCTAAGTAGCACAGTGCAGTTAGGTGATACAGTAGATAGAACACTGGGCTTGTAATCAGGAAGATGTATATTATGAGCTCAAACACAGCCTCAGACTCACTAGTTGTGTGACCAAGCCATTTAACCCTGTTTGCCTCAGTTTCCTCATCTGTAAAATGATCTGGAGAAGTAAATGGCAGACCATTCCAATATTTTTACCAAGAAAACCCCAAATGGGGTCATGAAGAATTGGACGTGACTGAAAAATAACTCAACATCTCCAAATATCAAGCCATCCCTGTAACTTTTTAAAAGAGAAATACAAGTTCTTAAAAAAAACCCAAAACCCAACCAACACATCATCTGGTTGACAGTATAGACAGTGTTGGAAACTTTCATCTTCACTTTCCTCCCGTCCCCCACCTCCTTGAAGAAGAGAAGGAAAGACATACTTTTTTCTTATCTCTTTTTCTGGGTTAAACTCCAACAAACATGGATTAAGCAGCTATTGTGTTCCAGGCATGACTCAGAATGGTTTAGTGACTAAAGGGCTAGGCTCAGAGTCAGGAAGATCTGGTTTCAAGTTCTTCCTCAGATACTTCATGGCTTCTGTGAGACCCTGGACAAGTCACTAAGCTTTCAGCATCCAAGGCAATCAGGCAACTCTCTCAGACTCTAGTTAGAAGAGATTTCCTTTCCTTTTTTCCTTCAATCATCACCTTCCCCTCTTTGTTTATATGCCCCACCCCATTCATATATGTAATACAGTGCACTACATAATTACCTTACAAAGATAAAAAAGAAAAACCTTCCATATCCTCAGAGAATTTGCATTAAGGGGTGGGAAGATAGTGAAGTATGCCACATGGAAAGAGATAATTATTGGAATGATATGTGGAAGGAATGATAACTCAAGAGGATGGAGGTTTTCTTTGTGTAAATATTGATAATTTTGGAATAATTCCTAATCTTCTATCAGTCTTAGTTCTCTACTCTCTAAAATGAGGTGGTTGGAATAGATGTCCTAAGTCTCTTAGAAGTAGCTAGGTGATGTAAAAAAATGTTTATAGCAGCTCTTTTTGTGGTAGCAAAGAATTGGAAATTAAGTGGGTGCCTATCAATTGGGGAATGGCTGAACAAGTTGTGGTATATGCATGTTATGGAATACTATTGTGCTATAAGAAACGAGGAGCAGACGGTCTTCATATTTACCTGGAGAGGCTTGTACAAACTGATACTGAGTGAGAAGAGTAGAACCAGGAGAAATTTGTACACAATTACAGACGCAACGTATGTGTGATGACCAACTTTGATAGACTGGACTCTTCTCAGCAATGCAGTGATATAAGTCAATCCCAAAAGACTCATGATGGAGAGAAATATGTGCATCCAGAGAAAGAACTAGAAAGAACTGAGTTTATATCCAGGTGGAAGCAAAATAGCTGATCTTTTTCCTTCTCTTATTTGGTTTTATGTCCTCTTTAACATTTTTCATTCCAGCTGGTACAATCTGTCCTTATAAACTGATTAATGTATAATGTGAAAGTATTTACAGATCTTATACTTGACTATATGCTGCCTTGGCGGGGAGGGGAGGGAGGGAGACAAAATGTGAAACTCAAGGAATTGTGGAATTGAATCCTGTAAACTAAAAAATAAATAAATTAAAAATTAGAAAAGAAGTAGATAGGTTGTACAGTGGTTAGAGTAATGGACCCGGAGTCAGGAAGATCTGAGTTCAAATTCAGCCTCAGACACTTATTAACTGTGTAACCCTGTGCAAGTCCCTTTCCCTCTATCTGCTTCAGTTTTCTCATCTGCAAAAGGGGGATAATTATAGCATCTAACCTCCCAGGGATCAAATGAGATATATGTAAAGTGTTTACCAAACCTTAATGCTTTTGTTAACAATGATGATGATGAAGGTACCAGGGTTTGACTCAGATACATATTAAACCAGGGAATTCCCTGGAAGGCGTCTGTTAGAAATTTTCACCACCATTGATGGCCTTCCTTATCATTTCTCTTTTTTAGAAAAGAAAAATGTAGATGTTTAATAGGGTGTGGTGTTAAATGGAAACACTCATCATGGGAGCATTATGTTTCCTCGAGTTTTACACAGTTATTAAATCATAATTCTATTTTAGAGTTTAAAGGAACCTTTTACCATGCTTATTTGGTAGATGAGGAAACCAAGTCAGTCAGGCATTCAGTTAATAAGCATTTATTAAGCATTTACTGTGTCAGGCATTGTGCTTTGGGCTGGGGATACAGAGGTAGACAAAAGCAAAAAACAGAACCACACAACAAAACCCACCATCCTTACTTTCAAGGAGCCTGCATTCTGATTGAAAAGGCTATATGAAAATATTGAAGTAGATACAAGATAGATTTGGAGTAGATGGAAAGTTATTTGAAAATGGCAGGCATTATTTAGTTCCTAAAGCCAATGGCTCTTTAGAGTTTTGAGGACTACAACACCATTTACAACCATTATCTCGTTTAAGCCTCATGAGAATCCTGGGGCATCAGTGGTGCCAGGATCATAGAAATAGGACCAGGATGGGGATTTGAGATGGGCTAGTCCCACCTTCTAATCTTCCACGTAAGGAAACTGAAACCCAGAGGTGATACTAGGTAGTAAATGGAAGAGATAGGAAACTCCAATTCAATGGTCCAGTTCCATTACAATCAAATCCATGTTATTGACACTTATCATGTCTAAGTAACTTGCCCAAGGGTACAGAGATGGGCTTCTAACTCAGACCTTTCTTACCTGTACTTCTGCACATGTATTCTGAGTGGCTGACTCATAATAGACACCTAATACTAAATGTTTAATGAACAATGAATTGATTGTTGGTCTCACATTTTGTCTATGATGGCTTTCTCTAGTTAGTAGCAAATGGATAATGACACCATTAAATAAAGACTTCGATGAACCCAGCACTGACAGAAAAATGGAACAAAATCCCAGCAAATTGCATCTTTCCACAATTTCTTTAAACAGGTCTCCACCTCCAAGCTGCAGGTTGATAGAGTTGTTGACTTCTCCCCCATTCTAGCTGGTGCTTTCCCCCCCTTCCCCCACACCAGTCCAGTGTCCTTGCTCAGAGAGAGATGCTGAGCTCTGTTTATTTAGACTTCTCCGAAAGCTGACAGTTTGAATCAAGTTAAATGGTCTGAAATATACCAACCGTCCCGTTATTTATTTTACAATATTTTACCGGCGTAACCCAATACACCCCATCTCCATCCCTTGTTTACGGGGGAGCCCCGGTGACCGCATCTGTCTCCCATGTCGAGAATTCTACACCCCCCTCCCCTTCTTCCCCAACATCAAGGGCATCCTGAATGGTTTCCAAACGTGGCCATTCACACAGGGAGACAGGGAGACTCGGAAGTCCCTGTACAAACAACAGAGGGGGTAAGAGCAGAGAAATAAACAGTCGGAGGTGGTTACACATGTCTGTGTTTGATATGTGGCATGAGACGTCTCTTGAAGGTGGGCTGAGGCTCCAACTGCAGGATGCCAAAGTAACTGAGTGGAAAGGGAAACATTTCATCAACTGGTAATTTATCAACATAGGATTTAGAGCTGGAATGGACTTTGGAGGTCACCTAGACTAAACCCCTCATTTTCCAGATGAGGAAACTGAGGTCCAGAGAAATTAAGTGATTTGCCCCATGGTCATACAAGTCATATAGTACTACAAATTTTGACCTGGCAAGAGCTTTATAGGTCATGTAGCCCAACAATTCATTTTACAGATGGGGAAACTGAGGCTCATAAAAGTAATATGACTTACTCATGGTCATATGTATCATAGGATCCTAGGTTTAAATATAGCTTAATCCAAAGAAGAGATAAGAGAAGACATATCCCTTCTTTCTTTGAGCAGATTGGGGGCCATGACTGTGGATCACTGACTATAACAGATATTTTGGTATGTTGGTTAGTGTTAGTGAACTTTTTCCTTTTCCTTTTTTTAAAGCTCTTTTGAAATGTTAATTCTCTAGGGAGGAGGAAGAAAAGCAGTGAGAAATGTAGGTGATATAAAAGCAAAAAAATAAAAATATAATTTAAAAAAGAATCAGATCTAGAGAGGAAATAAGTCATTTTGTTTAACTCCTAAATTTTACATTTGGGGAGACTGAGACCCATTGAAGGGCTGCCCCCTCTCTCTCTTGATCAGACCACATTTGGAGTGCTGAATTAATTTCTGGATGCCACATTTTAGAGGAGATGTTCACAAACTGCAAAGTGTTCTGGGGAGAATGACCAGGATTGTAAGAGGTCTTGGGATCATAGTCTATGAAGATCTGTTGAAGGAATAGCAAATGTTTCACCCAGAAAAGAGGGGACTCAG
Organism: Petaurus breviceps papuanus; assembly: GCF_028583685.1. NCBI lineage: Eukaryota > Metazoa > Chordata > Mammalia > Diprotodontia > Petauridae > Petaurus > Petaurus breviceps. The sequence continues at coordinate 35,483,858 of NW_027187400.1, read as the reverse complement.
GGGCAATATGATTATTGATTTGAAATATTTGAAATATGTATCATGAGGTAGAGGGGATCAGTCTTTTTGTGCTTGACTCCAGAAGGCAGAAGCCATGGATTGGAAGTGGCAGAGGGGCAAGATTTGGGTTGATGTCAGGAAGTATTTAGCCAACAGTAAGAACTTTGCTAATGGCGTATGTACTCCCTTCAGAGGTAGAGGATTCCTGCTTCCTGGAAGGCTTCAATCAAAGCCAGTATGGCCATTTATCAGGTAGGTTTTATAAGGGATCATTGTGGACTTATGGGTTTGATAGGATGGCCTCTGAAATATCTTCTAATCTTGGGATTTTGTGACTTGTCCAGGTGACTTATTAATGACAGAGCCAGAATTTTGGCCAGTGTCTCCTGAGCCTGGCTTCACAAATCTTTGTGGATTCTGAGGAGGACAGAGAGCTGAGTTTGGTTTTGAGATTCCAGCCTGCACCTAACAGGCCAAGATCATTGATTATTCAAGATCATGGATCTAGTGCCATTTGGAGGGGAGACAACAGCCTTGTACACCAATGTGTTTCAATAGAAAGAGAAATGACTTAGGTATCAGAGTACTTGGTTTTAAATCCCACCTCTGATGCTCTTACTATTTATGCGACCTCAGGTAAGTCACTTCCTCTTCTCCAGGCTCAGTTTCCTTATCTATCAAATGGGGAGGCTAGACTAGATTTCTTCTGAGTTCCTCTTCAGTTCCCAATCTAGGATCCCATGATCCTATGGCTATGCCAACAGATCATTGAATAGTGAGTCCAGAAACATTAGCCACCACCTCAATCTCTTTAGCTTGGTAATGGCAGAACAAATATGGTTAAAAGAGAATTGTTAAATAAGAGAAGTAGGAGATAGTAAGAGAGTTGTCCTTTTTTGGTTCGAGTTATCTGACAAGTCCAGGTCCTAAAATAACTGGCAAATATGATCCCTGAGTTAGTTAGTGATTCTTGAAAGTCTTTGACAAATGTAAGAGGTATTATAGGAGTGGAAAAGGTCAAACATTTTCCTGACATTACAAAGAGTAGACTTTGTGAACTAGGTAGCAGTGAGTTTGACTTCAATTCCTAGCAAAATTTTAAAAGGAAGGTCAATGAACATTTAGAAAAGGAAGCAGTGATTACAAAGAGCTAGCACAACTTCATCAAGAATGGGTCAAGTCACACTTATTATAGTAATAGTATTATTTTTTGGATTTTTCTCACTTTATTCTGTATCAGTTTATACAAGTCTTCTCAGGATTCTCTTAATTGGACCTTCTCATCATTTCTTTTGGCAAAGTCATATTCTGCTACATTCAAATACCATAATTTATTCAGTTATTCCCCAACTGATGGAATCCCCATTTTCTTCTTATACTTTGTTATAACAAAAAGTACTACTATAAATACTTCTAGATCTTTTCCTTTAAAAAGACCCTTTTGGAGCTATAAGTCTAGTGATGGTGTCTCTGGGTCAAAGGATTTCTACAGTTTAACAAATTTGGGGTGTATTATTGCAAATTAATTTTCAGAATGTCTGAACCAAGTCACAACTCCATCAGGAGTTCATTAACATATCTGTGTTCCCACAGCCCTCTCCCCCTGTCAGTTATCTTTTTTTAAGCATCATAGCCACTTTGATGGGCATGAGATAGAAACTCAGAGTTGTTTTAAGGCACATTTCTCTATTTTTTTTAGTAATTTGGAGCATTTTCACATGATTATTGATAGCTAGTACCTTTGAGAATTTCCCTTTCGTATTCCTCCCATCTATAGAAGAATGACTCATCCTTATATTTCTATCATCAATTCTTGATATATCTTTAATATTGGAATTTTATCAGAAAAATTTCCTGCAAAGATCCCTTTCCCCTAGAACTGCTTCCCTTCTAATTCTGATTTCATTGATACAACTTGTGCAAAAATCTTCTAATATGATCCAACCAAAATTGTACATTTAACTTTATATTTTTTTAATCCCTTGTCTGCTCAAGAATTATACCCCTTTCCATGGTTGTGGAAACTATCTCCTTCCTTATTCCTCTAATTGGTTTATGATATAACCTTACATATCTAGGTCTTGCATAATTTTGGAATTTATTGTGGTATACAGTATAACATGATAATCTAAACCTAATTTCTCCCCAACCACTTTCCAATTTTCCCAGCAGTTTTATCAAATAGCGACTGCTTTCCCCAGTAACAAATGTCCAGGGGCATGTCAAATAGTATGCTATTTTGTTGAATTTCATATGTATATCTTGCGTATTTACTCATTTCCACTGATGAACATTTCTAATTTTTAACCAATGCAAAATTGTTTTTAATAATTAATATTTTGTCTGGAAATACTTATATAAACTGATGCAAAGTGAAGTGAGCAGAACCAGAACATTGTGCACAGTAACAACAATAAAATACTATGATTAATTGTGAATGACTTAACTATTCTCAGCAATACAATGATCCAAGATAATTCCAAAGGACTTATAATGAGAAATGCTATCCCCCTCCAGAGAAAGAACTGATAGAGACTGAATGTAGATCAAAGCATACTTTTTTACTTTCTTTATTTTTCTTGGGATTTTTTGGGGGGTCTGTGTATTCTTTTGCCACATGGCTAATATGGAAATATGTTGTGCATGACTGCACATGTATAATCTATATCAAATTGCTTGCCTTCTCAAGGAGAGAGGAGGAGAAAAAGGGAGGGAGAGAAGTGGGGACTCAAAATAAAAAAAAAAAAGAGTGTTAAAATTATTTTTACATGTAAATGGAAATATATATATAATTTTAAAATGTTTGTTTTTAATTTAAAAATTAAAAAAAATGTATAGTTTAAAATCTGGCCCTATTACACCCTCTTCCTTCCCACTTAAAAATATTATTTCCCTTGAGATTCTTGACATTTACTCCTCGAGGGCAGAAATATTTAATCTTCTTTGCCTTCTGGACCCCTTTGGCAATCTGGTGAAATTTATGGACCTCTTTTCAGGATAATGGTTGTAAATCCATACAGTAAAATGCATAAGGTTATGAATACAACCAATTATGTTGAAATTTCATTCTCTCTATTTACAGATATGTAGATATCTATGTATGTACACATGCATACATAAATAGATGTATACAAAGATATACATGTACACAGGCATTTTCATGGCACCCAGGTTAAAAAAAATTGATGTAGATGAATTTTACTATACCTTTTTTTCTCTAGTACTATAAAGTAATCTTACCACAAGGGTGGGGGAGAAGGAAAGGAATTCAAACCTTCCCATTCACTTATATTATCAAGTCTTGACCAATCTTTTCCTAGGACTTCATGACCCAACCTCTTCTTGACCCAGCAGAGAGAAGCTCCTTTTCTTTATCCCACTAAACATAATGTTGATTTATGAATGGGGAATGAGATCATTTCTCCTAGAGTCTTAATTCATTTCTTCCTCCTTTTCTCCTGATTCTTTCTCATTTTATATTTTACACCTTAGATTCTTCAGCCCATTAATTTTCCCTTTGTCTCTTCATTGTCTCTCAGAGAATATTTTGCCATTTACTTCTACAATTTTCAAACATTTTTTTTCTGTACAAGTTCTTAAAATATGGTATTCAAGTTTCCTGTTCCATGATTTTAGAAGGTTCCTTAAGGACTTATCATCCTTAAATTTCTTTTCTTTTGCAATCTAAAACAACATTTAGTATTCTTATTTTCTAGATCTTTCATGTGTTCTTAAAATTCCTGTGGTCTTTTGATTTTTTTCAATTAATTGTTTCTACCTCTGCATTTTTTCTCCAATTTTTTTCCCCTTTCAGAGAAGCTACAATTTTGCAGTGGGTTTCCATCTTTTATCCTACTTTCTTACTCTTCAGTCAGACTTGCTGGTTCCTTCCTTAAGAGTTCTAATTTCTGTCCTTATTTCTTTGCTCCTTTTACCAATTTTGGAGCATCTTGTAGTTGCCCGATTGTTATCTCAGGGGCCTTTGCAAATATGTTGAAGTAACTTCACCTTCCTGGGGGAGCTCATGACTCATTTTCTTTTATTGCTATTGTTTTTCAGTTGTTTTAGAGGTATTCTACTCTCTGTGACCCCATTTGGAGTTTTCTTGGCAAAGATACCAAAGTTATTTGCCATCTCCTTCTCCAGCTATTTTACAAATGGGGAAATTGAGGCAGACAGGGTTAAGTGACTTGCCCAGGGTCACATAGCTAGTAAGTATCTGAGGCCAGATTTGAACCAACTCTTCCTGACTCCAGGCTCAGGCACTCTATTTACTGCATCACCTAACTTTTTCTCCATTGCACAGTACTTATTCATTGTAAAGCTTCTTTTCTTTGAACGTTTATATGTTCCTCTTCTCTAACTGGCTTTTACTAACCTTCACCTCTGCTATATTTTTCTATGGTATGCTTGCTGTAAGCTTGCTTTTTCCTGCTTAGACTTTTCCTTCTGTCCATCCAGAATTCTTTCCCCAAGCTTTTGTTGTTGACTTGTTCTCTCAGACAATCAGGGTTGGATGAGATGCATGGCCCTCGAATTGGGAGGGTAAACTGTTGGGACATAGCTGTAGGGAGATGCCCTACATTGTGGGTCCTTTTCTCCAATCCTGCTCTTGTGGCTTCATCCTTCTTTCTGAGACTGAGTGCTTTACTTGAGATCAACAAACAAAATGGCCTGTAGACCAAGCATGGCTTACCTTCCTGTTTGTTTTGTTCCATTCTGTGAGCTAAGGATGCATTTTATATATCAAAATGGTTGGAAAAAATCATAACAAGTATAACATTTTATGATGCATGAAAATTATATGAATTTCAATTTCAGTGTCCATAAGTAAAGTTTTACTGGCCTATTCATTTCTGTATTGTATATGGCTCCTTTTGTGTTAGAATTGAGAAGCTGAGAAAGAGACCCCATGTGGCACTTTCATAGCTTTACACTGCTGCTCAGGGCACTACAAATAGCAAAACAGTTATAACTCAGCAGTGTTTCGAGTGCCATATGTGTTGCTGTATTACCATATTCCATTTAATTTAATGTGTTTTATTTTATTTTATTTTACCAATGGATGCCCATCATGTCAAAACAAGAAGAGAAATAATTACAATTTTTTGAGCTCATGGTCAAGATTGACATTTTTCTGAATGAGAAGAATCCCCCTCAACCACTGTTATTGAACACTGAGAAGCTTTGCTGAAGACGTGTTTATGTTTCTTAATTAATTCAACCTAAAATTACAAGGCACAACAGGATTTATATGCAAAACTTATACGACAGTAAAGTAATTTCAAGAACAAGAATGTTGTAATAACAAACTGGTTTATATATTTCCTGTGCTGTCACAGGTTAAACCACAAAGCAATATCTCCATTCCCAAACACATTTGCAGGAGATGTATTTTCTGAGTTCAAACTACGGTTCCATCACCGTTTTTGTTTTGTTTGCTTCTTTTGGATCTTGAAGTAAGTGCAAAAGAAATATCTATATTTCAAAATCTGTTTATTTAACTGGAATTGAGGAGTTCCTACCTGCCCTTCAATTGTAAGTGACTAATTTGTAATGTAATGACATGCTAAAAGGCAAATATCCAGAGGGAATAGAATAGAATTCCACAAATTCCACAAAATAGCCCCCTAAGTGATGAAAATGTTCATTGAAACCATGCTTGTGGGTTGTTATCAGTATTTGGTAGTACCTATTTGGTGAAAAGACATTTCCAAAGATGAAATATGTAAAATCTCATTAGAAATCAACATTTTATCATTCAGTCATTTCAGTCATGTTCAATTCTTTGTGACCCCATTTGGAGTTTTCTTGGCAAAGATACTGGAGTATCTTGACATTCCCCCCTCCAACTCATTTTTTTTAAAGCAAGGGGTTAAGTAACTTGCCAAAGGTTACACAGCCAGTTTTGTGTGTGTGTGTGTGTGTGTGTGTGTGTGTGTGTGTGTGTGTGTGTGTGTTAAGTATCTGAGGCTGGAACTGATCCCGGGTCCTCCTGACTCAGGGGCCGGCGCTCTTACTGCGCCACCTGGCTGCACCCCTCCAACTCATTTTACAGATGAGGAAACTGAGGCAAACAAAGTTAAGTGACTTGCCCAAGATCACCCAGTTATTATGTGTCTAAGGCCTGATTTAAACTCAGGAAGATGAGTCTTCATGACATTAAGCCCAACGTTCTATCTACTGTACTACCTATCTATCCAAATGGACATTAACACATTCATTGACATGAACACTTAGAATTGATTTTGAGGATAGTCAAAACTATTATCCATAAGTAAGAAAAATATTTACCACCCAGGGTTCCAGTCTTCTGATTAGTAGAGTTGTATTACTAAAAATTATACATTATTTTTATTTATGATAATATTTGAATTTGTGAATCAATAAAAATGTGTGAAAATTTGTTTTCTTTCTTGTTATATACATAACTACATACTATCTTTGATTTTGTCTCTTGGCCTTCCAAACCTTAAATATTTACTATTTGACCCTTTATGGAAAAAAGTTTGCTTAACACTGTGTGATGATCAGTTCCGATAGATTTAGCTCTTCTCAGCAATGCAATGACCTAAGACAATTCCAAGACTAAAGATGGAAAATGCTATCCACATCCAGAGAAAGAACTATGACATCTGAATGCAGATCAAAGCAGACTATTTTCTCTTTTATTTTTTTCTTGTGGGTTTTCCCTTTTGTTTTGATTCTTCTTTCACAACATGACAAATATGTAAATGTTTAATGTACAAGTATAACCTATATCATTTTGCATACCATCTTGGGGGGGGAGGGAGAAAAAAATTGGAACTCAAAATCTTATAAAAGTGAACATTGAAAGCTAAAAGTAATTAAATTAAAAAGAAAAGGAAAAAATGTGTTGACCTCTCTCCTAGAATGACGTTTTAAAAATTGCAGGAGGGCCTCCCAGCTAGCTGGTTTAATAGATAGAGTGTTGAACCTGGAGTCAAGAAGTTCTAAGTTCAAATCCTCCTCAGACATTTGCCAATAATGTGAACATTGGGCAAATTATTTAAAATCTTGAGCATTAATTTCCTCATCTGTAAAATTGGGATAATTGTAGCACTTATTTCACAAGAGTTGTTGTAAAGACCAAATAAGATCACATTTAAAGTGATTTGCAAACCTTTGACATGATATATAAAAGCTAGTGATTAATAAGGGTGGTGATGAGAATGAGGAAGAGAATGGTGATAAGGGAAGAAGAGTCCAAGCAGCTCCTGCAATTCAATCTCTTCCGCACTGTCTTCCCATTCTTTCTGTTAGCTGCCTTGAATTCCTGAGTAAGATGAAATATTTTTAGCTAGCACTGTATTCCTGGACCTCTCCATTATCCCTAGTCTTTTTGAGTCTACAAACTTGTCTATGGCATTCCTTTCCCTCCTTAAATCTCAGGAGTAGTCTTATTCACAGCTCTCAGACTTCCCTGGAATTGGCTTCCTCCCTGGAACTCTACCAAGAAGTTAGATCTGAAAGCTAATGTTTAAAGCCCTTGGTGCTCCAATGATGCAGAACCATCCCAGGCAGGCTGGCTGAAGGCTGCCAGTGGCATGGCACCCGACCAGAGTGTCCGTGATAATGGACTGGTTAATTTGTGTTTGGTTATATATTGTTCTGTAGGAATTGTCTTTCCTGGTCTCTTTAATAATAATAATACCTTTCCTCTCCTGATTATTCCCAATGTATCCTTTCTCTGGCTTGTTCATCAATGTTTTCATGCTGTCTCCCCCATGAGTTCCTTGTCTTTATTCTCATCTCTATCACTTAATAGGTATTTAATAAATACTTGTTGACTGGCTTTCAATTCCCTCTTCTTGCGCTTGTATTTGCTCCATTTGGGGACTTTTTTCTAGCTTATTTTGCGTGTTGAAGTGGGATCTATATCCCAGATTACCTCTCACTCTACTTATTTTCCCCAAGAATTCCTGTAGTTGGGATATTTTAGAATATTTGCAAATGACACAAATCTGGGGGTGGGGAAGCATTGCTAACACACCAGAAGACAGCCTCAGGATGCATGGAGTGTAGAAGGTCTTCCCCGTCATTTCCTATTTATCCTGTATATAGCTTCCTTTGTGCATACTTGTTTGCTTATTGTTTCCTTTATTAGATTACAAGCTCCTTGAGGGCAAGGATTATCTTTTCCTCATTTTTGTATCCCCAGCACAGGGTCTAGCACATAGTCACTGCTTAATGAAGGGTTTTTTTTAATTTATTGAATTGAACATCAACATCTATTGAGTCGAAATTTAATGGGAATGAATGCAGTCTTAAACCCGAGTTAAAACAACAACAACAACAAATTCATGTGCATGATGGGAGAAGGATGTTTAGACATCTGTTTATCTAAAAATGGGGGGGGGAGTTAGTAGACAGAAAGCCCAACATGAATCACTGATGTAATAAGGCAGTCAGAAAAGTGATGCAGTCTTGGAGAGCAATGAAACAAATGCATTGATGGTACAGGACCAGGGAGGTGATAATCCCACCATGCTCTGCCCTGATTGGACAACATCTACAACATTGCATTCAGTTTTGGGAAAGCTGCTTTTTGGAAGGATGTTGATCACCTGGGAAGCTTCCAGTAGAGGACAATCTAATTGGTAATGGATTTGTTGAAGGATCTTAGTGTATTTAGTATAGAAAAGACAAAGCTTATCTAGGGCAGGATAGAAGTGGTAACTGTCTTTGAGTCACTGAAGGACAGTCAAGCAGAAGAGGGATTCACTTTTTTTCTGATTAACCTTCTAGTGTGAAAACTAAGAGAATTATATAGAGGTCACCAAGAAGCAAATTTAGAACTGTCCCAAAGTAGAATGAGCTGCATGGGGAAAAAGAAACTTATTAGAATTGAACAGGAAACCAAGGGATTTGGATTGTAATTAGAAGTCTAAGAAACCTCGAAGATCATCTCATCATGTTGTTGTTCAGTCTTGTCCAACTCTTTATGACCCCATTTGGAGTTTTCTTGGCAAAGATAGTGTAATGGTTTGCCATTTCCTTCCCCAGCTCATTTTACAGAGGAGAAAACTGAAGCAATTGGGGTAACATGACTTGTCCAGGATCACATAGCTAGTAAGTGTCTGAGTCTGGATTTGAACTCAGGAAGATGAGTCTTACTGCCTCCAGCCTGGCATTCTATCTAGTGCCACCTAGCTCTCATTTCGTCCTACTATGTCCTAGATCTAGGGACAGAAAAGAGATTTAAATGTCATAGGATCATAAAATCCTTAGATCGTTGGCTTAGAGTGGTGAAAGGTCATTAGTGGCCACTTAGTCAAACCCTCTCATTTTATAGATGAAGAAACCCAAACTCAGAGAAGATAAATGATGTACCCAAGGTAACTAGCCCACAAAGGTCAGAGGTCTCTGGTCTGAGCCCCTCCTTCGGCATGATGACCAGGAAATCACACAAGCAGTGAGTTCTTCCACCTCCAAGCCCAGTACTCCGCCTAAAATATCAAATTTACTCAACTTATTCTGACTTCATTTCGTTTTAAAACAGTTCAATTCAATCCAGCCTTTAAATCCTTCTTTTGATAAATATTTAGCAAACATATGCTCTGTATAGAACACTAAGCTCCGGCTCGGCTCTTTCCCAAGTTAAAGCGGTGGTGACAGCGGTTCTCTCGGCTTCCCTTCCTGCTCCGTTATAAAGAAGCGCTTCTGAATCCCTCTCCCCTTCCCCCATGCTTCCAACTTGGGGAGAATTGAAGCATGAACCGCCCCTCCCCCGGGAGAGGCAGCCCTGCAGCCCACCTGATTAAGATTCTCCCTTCTGCCAGGGCCATTGCTGACAGTGAGAAATTGCTGCCGGCTTTTGGAGACCATTAACCTGTTAGTGCAAACCTTTCTCCCTGGCCCCTTTTGTATTTACAAAGCTATTTAATTTCTCCTCTTCTTTCTAATTGCCCCATGAACAAATAGCAGTGGAGAAGCCAGTTTGGTTATGGGTGTGATATGTGTGAGGGAGCCTGGGACTGACTAGGAAGAGGACAGGGCTGGGGGGAGCATCCCATCTCCCCCCCCCGCCCCCCCTCCCCCCGGCAGCCTCAGCCCAGCTTTGCAGTCCTACGATCTTCAGGGACCAAGGACCTTGCTACTGTATTCAATTCTCATCCTAGATCTCAAAGCCACCCTGAGAACTGATTCAACACACTGAGGAAATCGAAAGAATCTGCCACTGAGGAGGCAGATATACAGAACTGAGAGTGTAAGAGGTTAACCGAGTCCACCGCTTACATTTCTTCAAATAGCAATAGCGATAGTAAAAAAAATAATAAGAATAATATAAAAATAGGGACTGGATCTGGGACTTAATCGGAACAAGAAATCTCGGGTGAGAAAACTCCGTCTATCGATGGAAGTTAGTTAGCCCCTTCGCAGTTTACATTTACTCTGAATTATTGCCAATAATTCAGAGGGGTACTGTGGTTTGAGCAGGATTGCACAGTCGGCATCCATCACATAATAATGATGGCAATGATAATAAATAAGCGAAAATAGCTAACCTTTAGAGGCTGCAGAGCTCTTTATGCATATTATTCATTTGATCCTTGGTTCTATGACGGATGAGAAAACTGAGTCTCAAGAAGGTTGAATAATTTGAATGATATAGATATAGACATGGGATATGGATATGGATGTGGATATAGGTAAACTGGTCTCTCAACTCACTTCCACTTTAGGCAGCTAGGTGGCGCCAATAGTGCATAGAGTGCTGGGTCCTGGAGTGAGGAGGACACGAGTTCAAATCCAGCCTCTGACTAGCATGTGCCCCGCATGGGATAACTAACTACATGGCGTAGTGGATGAAGGTATGGGTCTGGAGTCAGAAAACTTAACTTCCTGAGTTGAAATTTGGCTTCAGACACATATTAACTGTATGACCTTGGTCAAGTCATTTAACCCTGTTTACCTCAGTTTCCTCACCTGTAAAATGGGGGTGAGGTGGATTTGATCACCTTTTTTTTCTAGATCTATTTAAGGCTGAGCCTGGCTCTCAGGGATAGTGTGAAGATAAATAAAGTCACACACCTGCCTTTGCTTTTCTTTTTCTCTGGACCTGGTTGGCTGTTCAGTTGTTCAGTGGTTGTTTTGTATGTGTTGTCCTGGTCCCCTCCAGCCAGGTGGAGAGCTCATGGAGAGCAGACGAGAGGAGAGGACTTGAATACCAGGTTTGTAACATGCTACCTTTGTGACCTTTGGACCAGCTGCTTTTTTCTGGTCTTCAGTTACCTCTAGTATAAAAAAAAGCAAACCCTTCTATAGGAATAGTTGATAATTTACACAAATGGTCTTTATTTAATCCTCACAGTGGCCATTGGAAGTAGGTTTACACATTTTACAGAGGAGGAAACTGAAGCATGATGAGGTGGCATGATTTAAACAGGGTCATATCTGTTAAGCACAAACTGGAATTTGAAAGAAGACTTCTGATTCCAAGTCTAGCACTCTGTTTTCTGATAAATCCTAAAGTTCTTCCAGCCCAGATTCTTAGGATCCTGCATCTCCTTTATCATTCCCATCATCATCTCCAAAAGGCATGAAGACTCTGGTTCTGCATGGTGGACTCCCATAGCGCCCTGCTGGTGCTGAGTTCATAAAGAGAGTCCTGTAAATATCTACTGGTTGACTGGGTGAAATGTCCTAATTTTTCCTTCCTATTTTGTTTTTTTCCCTGAGAAATCTCTCCTTTCTTCACAGTTGCATATCAGGGGTTGCTTGGGATAAAATTACATGTTGCTTCTCTCTTTTGATTGCAAACCCTTCCAGGACAAGGTTCATTTCATTTCTGTGTTTGTATCACTAAGTCTTATCACAGGGCTTGGCCCATAGCAAGGCTTAACTGATGTATGAACTGGAAAGAACTCTGGATTTGGAGTCAGAGGTCCTGGATTCAAGTCATGACTCAATCACAAAGAATCGCCACTATTAGCCCCAATTTCCTCATCTTTTAATTGAGAGGGTTGGACTCAATGACTTCTAAGAACTTTCTCAACTCAAGATCTATGATTCAGAGTCCATTCTGATGTGACCTTAGGCAAGTAATTAGTCTTCTCTTGGAGTTAGTTTCCTCAACTGTAAAAAAAAAAGGGGGGGGGTTGGAATAGATGATTTCCAAGCTACCTTCCAGCTCTAAGCCTATAATTCTTTGTTCTTTCTGTTGTAACCTTGTAGCAAGACTCTTCAGTCTGTACCTCAGTTTCCCTGTCTGTAAAACAATTTGGTTGGATATGGTGACCTTTAAAGTCCCTACCAGCTCTGAGGCTCTGAACCTCAGGCAATCTCTGACCAGAATTCTCCTCCTACCTTCGTTTCTTGGTGTTGTTTCCCAATACCCTTTCCCCCATCTCAATTCCGAGTTTTGCATGTGGGTATGTCATAAGGAGAGTTGAAATATACTCAGGTTCAGCGAAAAATATCAGCAACTTAGGAAAGTACAGCAGCCTTGTGAAGGTGATGAGGCCTCTAAGTTAATGCACTTTGGATCTGTTTATAAGGTCTCTCCTCTTCAGAGCCAAGCTTGTTCTCTCTTTCTCTTTTTCTCTCTCTCCCCGCGTGAGCACTCCCCCCCTGGGAAGAGGTGCCGTGCACTGGAGCCATTCCATACATCTCTGTCAAAATCTCTATGAATAAATTAACCTTTTTAAAGATTAGTGCACTCTAATACCTCAGGGTTTTTTTTTAACAGAACAAATGCTAAAAATATTTTGACAGAGCTCACCGGGTTGGCGCCGAGGCTGGCCAACAAAGACCCAGACCAGGGAACCCTTTAAAGGGACAGCCTTGTAAATGGGGAAAAGACTGGGAGTCTGAGGGAAGGAGGTAGGGAGGAGGAAACAGAGGGGTGAGAAGAGAAAGAAAGGTACCAGAAAAGAGACTCAAATGGAAACTCTGAATCCATGATTGAGCTCATTTTCCCGAGTGTGGATATTAATTTTGGATTTTTCGATTTCATAGAACTTGTGGACATTGACCAGATAACGCAGGTGATGAAGGTAAAAGGAATAATTAAACTGCTTTTAAATGAGGACAGGTCTGGGAACATGGGGGAAAAGTCTAGGTGTTGTCCTCCTTGGTGTTTTCCTTGATCACATTGGATGCTCAGACCAATGGTCCAACCATCTATCAATATCCAATCTTCCCCTTGGACATCTGGAGTCAGAAGACCTGAGTCCAAACCCTGGCTGCAATACTTACAAATTTTGAAACCTTGGCCACTTGGACCTTCCCTTCTTTGAACCTCAATTTCCTCATGTGGCAAAAGGATCAGTTTGTAAAACCATCTTGTATTTCTAAATCTATGACCTTATGTTTTCTTTCTAGAAGCCAGAGACTCTTCTGCCAAGGCTCATGGAAATAACTGTCCTCTGTTGCATAGCCAGTAACATTTTGGCTAGAGAGGAAATGGGATTTAGTAGTAGGATGAACAAGCCACTGTTTCAATCAATGGGACAATCTCCTTGAACTGAAATGAAGGCAAATCTGGCTGCCTCCCTTCTGTGGTATTGGAAGTGGTGAGGATTCTTCCTTTTATTTAGTTGTTTAATTCTTCCTTTCTTTTTCCCTCACTCAGTTAAGTAAAATGCCCCGAATCTTCCTTTCCCTTCAACTTTTAGTTTTTAAAATTTCATTTTCTGTGATTTTTTCTGAAGAGGATTTCTTTTGTTTTCTTCATTTTTATCTTCCCCTTCTATCTATTCTATGCTTTGACTCACATCCCTTTTATTTATTTAGCCTTTCTTTATTTCTGTAAGTCTCACTTCACATAGTGCTGAAGCTTAACATCCAAAAACAAACATAAGATTTTGGCAACTGACACCATCACTTTCTGGCAAATAAAGGGAGAAGAAATAGAAGCAGTGTCAGATTGTACATTCTTGGACTTAAAGATCACTGCAGATGGCAACTGCAGCCATGAAATTAAAAGACATTTGCTGGTTGGAAAGAAAGCTATGGCAAATCTGGACAGCATACTAAAAACCAGAGACATCACCTTGCTGACAAAAGTCCATATAGTCAAAGTTATTTTTTTTTTCCAGTAGCAATGTATGGCTGAGGGTTGAACTGAAAAGGAAAGTTGAACACCATAGAATCAATGCTTTCAAGCTGTGGAGCTGGAGGAGACTTATGAGAGAAACTTGGACAGGAAGGAGATCAACTCTGTCAATACTTATAGAAATTAATTCAGGCTATTCACCAGGAAGGTCAAATACTGAAGCTGAAGCTTAAATACTTTGGTCACATAATGAGAAGATTAATGCTGTCATGGAAGCAATGAACATGAACTTGGACAAACTTTGGGAGATAGAGGATAGAAGGGTCTGGCATGCTGTGGTCCATGGGGTCATGAAGCATCAAGCACAACTGAAAAACAACAAAATAGTCTCTGTATTCCTCATAGAAATAAAGTTTCTAAGGCACTTAAGGTATTTTGGGTTCCCTCTTCCAGTTTCTGTACCTCGTAGATCTTATTCCCTGACCCTTCTTTTCTGTTGTAACTAATTCTTAGAAATTCCCATTCCTGTAGGTCATGGAGGGGACATTACTCCACAGATGGACTTTTATAATGTCTCTGATTATGTGGTTTGCCTTCTGCATCATCATTTTTTCTCCATTTGCAATAAAATCTCCTTCCACAGGTCTATGAATTTCCACTTTCCCAAATGGTGATTACCTAAGGAACTCTGATTTCCTTTCTTGTGAGGCAGAATGAAGGGTTTCTTTAAGCACTGCATAACCAATCTAAGCCCCCCCCCCTTTGATAGAGTATCTCTCTTTTCCTAGGGGAGCATTTCTCAATGGTATCCTCTCTCACTGCCAAAAATTTCCCCTTTTCTCTCTCTCCACCTGTTTCAATGCCTCTTTTTGCTTACTCACCCATTCTTTAATATATTTTCTTCTTCCCAAGAGACTACAAGAGTATATTTTTCCTTCATTGCTAAACTTTGACTTAATTAGGGTACACCACATATTCCCCTCCATCTTCTCCCATCCCTTCCCTTTCATGTACCTTCTCATTTTGTAATTCAGTCCCACAAAAACAATGATTTTGTTTCACTTGTAGGAAGCAGTGTTATGAGGTTTAGTCCATGATGTTTCAAACCTGTTTCTCCACCATCACTTCTACTTGATGTCTGCTGTCTTTTTAATGTACTTTTTGAAAGAAATCTCTTAATGGTTTTTCTGTTGATATTTTGTTGCTGTCTTCACTTGCGGTTTTTGTTTACCTTTCTTGTATTTCTGTTATGTGAGCTGTTTGAAAGGCAAACCCTTTGGTCAGATGTGGTCTTGTTTCTAGGAATGATTTGGATGATTCTTTTTATTGAAAAGCTTTGGTTTTTGTTTGGCTTAGGTTTGCAGGCTGCGTTGCCTTGTGTGGCATCTTGTGTTTCTTTGCCCTATTGAATATTTTATGCTACACTTCCTACAATTTCTTGTGGCTGTAGAATAATCTCGGGTTATTTGAATTTCCTTTCCTTGATATTTCAAAGTCTTTCTCCTGACTGCTTGCAGAATTTGTCATTTGTCATTGGAATTGTTCAATTAAGCCACTACATGTCTTGGAGTTTGTAGCATAGGGTTTCCTTTCCTGCAGAACATCTGTTGATTCTTTATATTGGCGACTTGTTTTCTATGTTTACAAGTTCTGGACAGTTTGTTGGATTATCATTTGCACCACAAAGCTCAAAATTTTTGAGTTGTGTCCTGGGCTACCTATAGTCCTGAAGATGTCTATACACATCCTGTCTTTGAGATGAAGATATTTTCCTTTAATGGACATAATTTTTAAAATAATATTATTGCTTTTGGCTTTTCTTCTTCCAGATTGCCCTTCCCTTTTGTGTATTTGCACTCCAATTCATCTCTTTTCCGTTTCTTTTTTCGTTTTGATGAGAATTGCCACAATTGAATCAAATTTTTGTATTCTGCCATTATTTGCCCACAAATTTTCCCTCAACAAATGATTTCTCTTGTAAACTATTAAGGAGTATATATATATTTGTGGTTCCTTGACTTTTTTGAGAACCCACAGTATCCTCTTTCCAATCAGGCATTGATTAATTTTTTTCATTGGCTTACAATATTTATTCATAAATGTATGAATATTTTTAGTTGAACTGAAGGCCATATTTCCTTCTGTTATTAATATCTTCCCTTGAGCTTGCAGATATGAAGAAACAACCATTAATATCTAGGATGGTCTCAAATATTTGAGCATAAAAAACATGTTCACACTCATAAGATTCCAGATATAGAAAATTATTCAGACCTTTTGTTTATTAATTTATTTAGATTTCAACATTTACTTTTATATGATTTTGAGTTCCAATTTTTTTCTCCCTCCTTCCCCTCCCCCTCCCCAAAATGGCATGCAATTCAATATCGATTATATATGTACAATCATATTAAACATATTTCCACATTAGTCATGTTGTGAGAGAAGAATCAGAACAAAAGAGAAAAAAACAAAAGAAGAAAAAAATAAAACAAAAAAGTGAAAATAGTATGCTTTGATCTGAATTCAGACTATACAGTTCTTTCTCTAGGTATGGATAGCATTTTTCAGCATGAGTCTTTTAAAATTCTCTTAGATCATTGTCTTGCTGTGAAGAATCAAGTTGATCAAAGTCAGTCATTGCACAATGTGAGTGTTACTGAGCACAACATTCTCCTGGCTCTGCTCACTTCACTCAGCATCAGTTCATATAAGTCTTTCCAGGTTTTTCTGAAGCCTGCCTGCTCATCATTTCTTATAGCACAATAGTATTCCATTACATTCACACACCACAACTTGTTTAGCCATTCCTTAATTGATGGACATCCCTTCAATTTCCAATTCTTGGCTACCACAAAAAGAGCTTCTCTCAATATCTTTGTATGTATCACAGACCTTGTGTTAAACATGACTCCTCCTTGTTAACCCAATATTTGAAACTTCTGCCTGACTAAAGACCCTGACTATTTTCTCTATCTTCAGACTTTGTTGACTTTATAGTTTGACTTCATACATCTGGATTCTGTTTCTTGTCTTTAGTTGGTGTCACAGTGGATAGAGTGTTCGACCTGGAGTTGGGATGCCCTGAGTTCAAATCTGACCTCAGACAATCACTAGGCTATATGACCTTAATTAAATAATTTAACCTCTATTGGATTCAGCTTTCACAACTCTAGAACAGAGATGATCATAGCTTCTAACTCTCAGGGTTCTTGTGAGGATCAAATAATTTACTATTTGTAAAAGGTCCTTAGCACAGTATCTGGTACATTGAAGGTGTTATGTACATGCTTATTCCCTTTCCTCTGGGTTCTCTTATTAGAACACGGTATTTCTGGTCTGCATAAACATAGACCTATGAAGTATTAACCATTTCCATAGGTTTCTTTATCCCTGTGGTCTGACTTATCTCACAGGTAAGAAGAATTACACGGTAGTGCCTATGGTGGAAGTCTGGACTCTTAGGTGTTCTCCTCATTCCCCGTAAGTAACCTTGGACAAGTTATCCGACAACTTTTTATGCTTTAGAATGGACACTCAAGCCAATAGCATTACAAAAAGACAACCCTAACTCCTTGGGGGCCCCTATAGAACCCTAAGAGGGGAGATTTCAGAGCATTCCTTGTTCTGAAAGAATAAGGGAAGAGTAAACTATGCATATAATGAGCAATGTCAGCTTAGAGAAATGAAAGGGACTTTTAAGTATCACCAGGCCCAGTCAGCCCCATTTCTCAGAGAAGCCAATTGAAGCTTAGAGAGTTTAAATGACTTTGTTCAAGGTCATAGCAGACCTGGTCTCTTTCCTTTCCTCTCTCACTTTTTGGCTCTATTCTTCTAGCTCTTGGGTCCATGTACTATCCTACGGAAAGAGTTCTAGATTTGGGATCCAAAGTTCTAGGTAACAATTCTGACTTAACCACATACCTTGTTACCTTGGACAAATCACTTCACCTCCAATAAGCCTTAATTTTCTCATGTGCCACATAGATGGAGATGTGGGAGTAGAGTGGGGAAGTTGGGTTAACAGACCCCTTCTAGACCCACTATTCTTTGATCCTATGAATGAAGGACGTGTAGGCTTGATCTTGCAAGAACTGTTGAGTGTGGAAGCTGTTCAAATCAGGATCCAAACAGTCAGACACGTGGCTGCAACTTTCCCAAATCACTTGGGTCTCCTGAATCAGGCTGGATGCCTCCCCAAAAGGCCTTTCTTTGTTTTCAGCCCTTTGACATCTGGTTACTGTGGGAATTATGCCAACAATTAAATGGAAAACAAGCCGGAGACATGAGTCTTCCAGAACCTTAAAACAAGGAGTTTCTTTGGGAAAAAAGAAGGATGGCCAGTATTGTAAAGAAGAGAGTGGGACCCTGCTTCAGCCCACACAGGTGGGTCCAGACTCTGGTAAAGAGGGCAAACTCATCTGCATCCAGAAGTGATACCCTCAGAGGCCTGAATCCAGGCAGTAAGCTCTGTGCTAAAAAAAGTCTTCATGCCCTTCTTGCTGGCTGGTGGCTTTAGCAAAGGCAGTGCCAGCACCAGAGGGCATGTTTCATGCTATTTACTTTTTCTTTTTTCCAACAGAGGAGTTGGCAGAAGCAAGCCACATTCCCTGGGTCTGGAGGCACGGTGTCCTGGCATCTTGCACTAACCAGATTTCCCAAATGGCTCTCCAGCTGAGCCAATGGATTTTTATAAACAGCTCGTCCCTCTGAGTCACAGACAGCAAATGTAAACATTTTAGAGAACCATTGTTATCTCTTCAAATCCCTCTAAAGTCATGAGTTAAAGTCCCCAATGGGTCACCTGCCAACCCCACCTGTTAAAACATTTTGCAGACATCAAGACCAGCCTTGAGAGCTGTAAATATCTAGGGTTGTATGGTTTGTTGGAAGCCAACTGGGGTTCAGGTCAAGAACAAGGGTGAACTTCCCTCCCTTCCCCTTCTTCCCTGCCCACCCCCTCCCCAACTTGCAGGGAAGGGAAAGTGTCTGAGAGACTGCTGGAAACTAAAACCAACAAAGCCAGGAGCAGCAGTTTGGTATAGCGGAGAGTCAGGAAAACCTGAGCTCATATCCTCCCTCAGACACTTAGCGATTAGTTGGTGTGACCTTGGAGCAGTCAATTAATCTCTGTGGGTCTCAGTTTATGGATCTGCCACATGAAGGAACTGGACTCAGTGATCTCTATGGCCCCTTCCAGTTCTAAATCTATGGCTTATGAACATGTGCATTCTTGGATTTGAAAATATGACCAGGCCATTTCCCACAGTATACAGGATCATATTCCCCCAAACCTTATAAAACAGAGGTTGTTTTTGGGAAGGGGGTTAGTCCTTGCCTTTCTCTTTTTCCCCCAACAGTGGTTATATGTAGAATGTATGAGTGGAAGGAAAGACAGGGTAAGAGCACAGCTGATAGAAAGTCTTAGTCCAGTTTTAATAAAGGAAATACGCTTGGTTTTCTCTCCACGCAGCTGCTAAATTCCCGGGGATCACTCACTGCTTAGTCCTGTGGAAGTGAGATTGTAGAAAGAGTATCTGTGGAAATGGAGTTGAGGATGAATGTGTGGTTCTTCCCCCTCTACCCCACCCTCCCCACCAAACCCCTCTTGGAACATGGAAAGAACTCCTGCTATATAGATTTAGTGGACCTGGGTTCAAGCCACTCCATCCTCTGACACTACCTGGATGATCTTGGGTAAGACATATCACTTTCATGGGTTTCAGTTTCCTCTTCTAAAATGAAGGCATTGGGCTAGATCACCTATGAGTTTTCCTTTAGCTTTAGAGTTAGATCCTGGCCTTGGGGAGACTCATGATAGCTGATCTCAGTCCCGAGGCAGCTGAGACTCAAGTCTACCTTTCCTATTTGGGGCAGGACAAGTGTCTTAAAGCACTTGTACAAACAGTACTAGACTTTTCTGTTTGGCCACAAAAGCAAAGTAGGAGAAATGGGTGGAAATTTCAATGACACAGATTTAGGTTTGATATCAGGATTAGTTTCCCACAAATCAGAGCTTCCCAAAAGCAGAATGAATTCCATGTTACTGGAGACCATAGGACTGTAGAGCAGGAAGGTCCTGAGAGACCCTCTAACCTAATGCCTATTCTTTTACAGATTAGGAAAATGAGTCTCATAGAAGTAAAGTGATTTGCCCAAGACCATAGAGCAAATTGGGAGAAGAACCAGGACTAGAATTCAGGTCTCACCTACCTGAAGAATCCCAGTTGTAAGAGAGCTCAGAACCTATTCCAAATCAGTACAGGATATGCATACTTCCTACAATATTCTGAACAGGGACCATTGTATATTTGCATCAATGTAACCTAAAAGCCCATTGGTTTCTTTTTCAGCTGCCTTCTCATGGATCTGCTGATTCTGGTGTCCTTATCACCATATGACAATCATGACCTTAGAATCATAGCTCTTGGGTCTAGAGTGGGACTGACCTAGGGACCATCCAGCACAAGCGCCTACCTCATGAGGTCCAAAGAGTCTGAGTAAATTGTTGGAGGTTATACAAATACCAAATGGTACAACAAGGATTTGCAACCAGTTTCTCTGACACCAAACCCAGCTTTTGGCTTAGAAAGTTCTTTCTTATGTCTAACTGTAGTTTAGGCTGCATTCATGCACTGCCTCCTGGGCAGACGTGAAGCGCATCCTTTAATGATCCTCCTTCTCATAGAAAGCCTTCATAGACACGAGGATAGTTTTGTTTAGTTGACACTTCCTTCAGGCTTAAATGGCGCCATTTTGTTGTTGCTGTTGAATTGGTTTTCCTTTCTTTAGATAGCTTTGGCTATTCTTTGGATTCAGGCTTCAAATAACTAGGGAGACCTTAGGACATTTAGTTGTACTCTCTCCAGTAATGATAGTCAAGAGAAAGCTGTTGATGTTTATCCTTCATTTTAGATTGGATCAATGACATCCCAAGGTGAGAACTTGACTCAAGTGAGAATTGGATTTAAGTGACAAAGTCATCAGCCTCATTCTCTCTTCCAGAGTCATCAAAGTCCAGTGACAAGACAAAAGTCAAGATAAGTGTGCTAATGAAAAATGCCCAGGACTGGGAAATCAGGAAGCCTGAGTTCAAATCCTTATTCTAACATTAACTGATTGCATTACTTTGGCCAAGTCCTTTCATCTGCAGTGTAGACTGGGTATTGGCCATTAACAGCAGGACCACCTCTGAATGATTCCCCCCACCCCCGACACACATACATAAAGATCCCTACTTCCTCCATCTGAGTCCCATGAACAACTTTAGGAAGCTTGCCACCATATGATTTTAATAGGAGCAAGAGAAACAAATTTGGGAGGGGATTGTTGGCTCCTTGCAGCCAGCCAGGCCACCTGCAAGTGATCAGCAGGAGTTGTATGAGTAGGTGTCAAGACACCACAGGAGGAATAACAGTAGCTTAGCATGTGCAGGAACTTCTCAGCTGGGTTGGTGGGCAGGTTAGAAGACCATCTGGGCACTAACACCATCTTTATAGAGCCCCACAATCTCAGAGTGGTACCTCTGAGGTCATCCAGTCCAACCCACACTTGAGCCACAACCATCTCTACGATACCCCAGATGAGTGGACATTACTTCTGCACTCCAAAAAGTGTAGGGAAGGGGAACCTCTGACCTTATCTGACGGGCAATTAAGGACATCTCAACTGGAGTGGGCCACTATGGGAAATAGAAGTTTTCTCTTCACTGGAAGGATTCAGTCAGCAGTCACATGACCCTTTGTTGATGTGAATTCTTGTTCATGCAGAAGATGGAGCGAATGGCCTCTGAGGCCTCTTTCAATCCTAAGAGTCTATTTTTCTGGGGCTTTTCCTCTCCCATCTCCATGGCTGCCCATGCCACTTTTGTCCAGTTCCAATTGTCAGGAAATTTGTACTTAGGGCAAATATCACGTTGTTTCTTAGCAAATTCTCTCTATTGGAACCACGAAGAGCAAGTCTATTCCTTTGTTCATTATAGTAATAGCTAGCATGAATATACTACCTTAAGGTTTGCAGATCACTTTGGCTATATTATTTCATTCCATCCTGGGATGTAGGTGCTATTATTGTGCTCATTCCACAGATGAGAAAACTGATATCAAGTCCATTATACCATATTGCCTCTACAATGTCAAAGTGAGTGCCCGTAGTGATGAATTGGCATATCTTTGGATATGCTGAAATTTTGTCTATCCTACTCCTTGGGAAACAATATGGCATAATGTATATATAATGTCATATACATTATATATATTTATATATATATATGTGTGTGTGATGTATATACATTTTATATGGACTCCAAGTCTAGTATCATATGTGTGTGTATGTATTCACATTATTATATCATATTATTATATGGAGTATATTCTATATACGTATGTATATACATATATATGTTTGTGTATATATGTGTGTACATACATAGGTGTGTATGTATGTATACACAAACATATACATGCATACACACATACATATACGCTACTCTTGGAGCCCAGAAGACCTAGGTTCAAATTCCACACAGGGGTGTGCTGGTAATTGTTTAACAACTGGATCTCTCCCTCAACCCAATAAAAGCACATGTGACAAAAATTAAGTTTAATTTGCATTATTAACATTTTCTCCTTCACTTTAAGTGCATACAATGAAAAAAAATAAATCGAAGATTTATAGTATTTACCAAATTCCCAGGTATAAATGCTCACACTGAAAATTTAACAATCCACTCTCCAGAGCCAATAAGAACTGAGGTCAGCACACTCCTCCATGTTACGTGATTCTAGGTAAGTCACTTCTATTCTCTCTGAACCATAGTTTTCCTGTTTTAAAATGGGCATCTTTGCAAAGTAAGGTGAGCAGAACCAGAACAAACATTGTACACAATAACAATAGTATCGTGTGATAGTCAGCTATGATTTACTTAGCTCTTCTCAGAGATACGAGTCAAGACAATTACAAAGGACTCATGGCGGAAAATGCAATCCATCTCCAGAGAAGGAACCAATGGACTCTTCGTGCTGATCAAAGTCGACGGTTTTCACTTTATTTTTGTGTGTGTGTTTTCCCTTTTGATTCCTTCTTTCACAACATGACTAATATTGAAATATGTTTCACATGATTGCTCACATATAACCTATATCAAATTGCTTACTGTTTTAGGAAGAGGGGAAAAAATTTGGAAATCAAAATTTTGTAAAAATGAATGTTAGAAATTGTCTTTACATATAATGGTAAAATACTATTAAAAATAAAATTGACACCTTAATAGTGCCTATCTCATAGGATGTTTGCAAGAATTAAAAGAGATAGTTTGAATATCATTCTTTGGAAACTTTGCAGTACTAGACTCCTACATTTTTGTTTGTTTGTTTATTTGTTTTTGGAGAGAAAATGTGGAAGACCTTCTGTAGGGGACTTATAGGAAGTTATAGATGAGTAACCTAGGATGGGTGCACATGGATGGGCTGCTATCTGCACCAGAGGAGGTAACATTCAAAATCATGAGAGACTAATCCATTGGAGTATTTGAATACTTCAGCAGTGTTGCTCTTTTAATCTTGTCTTATTCACCTTTTGTATTGTTTAATTTTTCATGTGTGTTTGAAAAAAGAAGTCACACATCCCCTTCTCCCATTGGTGAGCTCTTTCTGAGGGCTTTCCATTTTGGGGAAAAAATGTTGACCCAGCATGGTCAGGCTTTGTTGTCCTCCTTGGCCATGTTTCTTCTTTCCTGAGCTGTTCTGCCTTTCCCTACAGTCCCCTTTCCCTTTTCACTGTCCTTTTGTGTGTAATCTTCTACCATTAGAATATAAGCTCCTTGAAGGCAGGTACTATCTTTCTTTTTGCTGCTGTTTGTAGTCTTACCTCTTACTTGGCAGTGTCTTGTTTATAAGAGCTTGTTGCCTGCCTATACATCTTGTGTCCTTTATAGAGCACTGGCCTTGGAATTGGGAAGACTCATCTTCATAAATTCGAATCCAACTTCAGACACTTACTAGCTGT
The DNA here is from genome assembly GCF_028583685.1 of Petaurus breviceps papuanus. NCBI lineage: Eukaryota > Metazoa > Chordata > Mammalia > Diprotodontia > Petauridae > Petaurus > Petaurus breviceps. The sequence continues at coordinate 35,459,833 of NW_027187400.1, read as the reverse complement.
GTGACCCTGGGCAAGTCACTCGATCCTGTTTGCCTCAGTCTCCTCATCTGTAAAACGAGTTGAAGAAGAAAGAAGGCTTTTCCAAGAAAATCCCAAGTGGGGCTCACAAAGATTCTAAAATAACTGAACAAAACCTTGTTTAGAAAGGTAAGCCCTGTGAGGGCAGGGACAGAGTCTTCTTCTGTGTCTCCCCCCAGTGCCTCACACAGAGTCCTTTAATCAATCAATCACTCAAAAAACACACATTAAAGACATATTAGGACCAGGAGATACAAAGACCAAAATGAAACATCCCTTGCCCTCAGGGTGTTTACATTCTATTGGTAGCATATAGCAGGTACTCTGGAAATCCTTGTCCCCTAAATAAAGACACTCAGTTGCATTGATTTAAATGCTGAGCCTGTGACTCAAAGGAAAAGGGAGAAAAGAATTTCTCAGTAGAGACCCTGCCTGGGTCACATTAACGAAAAGATGAGAATTATTGGCAATTATCTTGGCACAGTCTTTGTTTCTACACTTGGCATTCTTCTAAAGTAACTTTAAAGTACCTGAAAATAGTATTCTTGCATATTTGCCTTTCTATTCAAATCCTAAGGAAATTCACTCCATTTTTCCCCTTGATGCCACAAAGATAGCTGTGTTCTCAGCTCCTGTCCAATTGTCCCAGTTTCTTTAGGAACAGAATTAATGAGGCAGGAAGAGACAAAGCTGGGTTGGTTACTGGTCACTGCAGAACAGCTTGGAATAGGGTCCCAGGAGCTACTGGAAAACTGTCCCCTTGGCTGGACAGCAGCTCTCACCTTCTCCTTTTTTTTTTTTTAATGTTTTATTGATGCTTTTTGCCTTTACATGAAAGTCATTTCCTAAACCTAACCCTTCCAGATTGAACTGTGTTTTACGACAAAGAAAAACAATTCAACAAAAGCATTAATCTATCAGTCAATCAACATATCAACAAATATTTATTGAGTTCCTAGGATGTAAAAGGCACTAGGAACATAGATTAATAGCTGGAAGGCACCCCAGGGGCTATTAAGTCCAACCCCCTCATTGTACAAATGAGGCAAATTAGGTCAAATTTAGTTACTTGCTAGAGGTCATATAGGTAGAGAGCATCTGAGGCAACATTTGAATCCAGGTCCTCTGACTCCAGAGCCAGGGATTTCCCTCACTATATCTGACAAAAAGAGAAAAAGGAAAAAAAAAATGACTGAGCCTTTGACTCCAGAGGCAGGGTTTCTTTCCACTCTATCTGATAATATAGACACTATTCTGTCCCAGTTGTCTCCCACCTTACTGTTCTAAGAGGAGGTGTTTTGTTGTTATTGTTTGTTTTTAAATACTAAATTTTAAATACTAAAGGTCTCTCCACCTCACTCAGGCTGGAAGTTCAGGGGCTGCTCATGGGTCTGATCAGATTACTGATGGCTCAGGGAGCTTTGACCCTCTATCTTTCTGATCTGGGTCAGTTCATTCTTCTGTGAACAACCTCTCACCTCTCACTCCTGGGGTCTCTCCATATGGATGCCAAACTCAGAGTGGAAATCTGGTTAGCTTAGCCCAGTGTAGGTCAGGACTCTTGAACTCAGAAGATGTAAAAAATTCACCCTCCCTGGAAGCTGCGATTATAGGCATAGGCCACCATGATCAGAGAGGATTTCTGTTTCATGGTCTGATCTCTGGGACATTTACTTTTTTTTTCCCCAGTTACTTAAAATTTGAAATTTCTTTAAAAGTGATCTTATCATTACATTGGGCAAGAAAATTCTCAAGGTTGGAGATACAATCTTTTTCACTGGGGAAAGGAAAGAATTGGGCCAATGGTCTCCTTCCAGGCTGTCCTTAGACAAAACTACAAAGTTTATAGAAAGGAGTTTTTGGCCCAGGGGGCTTGGGATTTTCTTTCCCAGTAAGGGGCCCAGATCCATACTGGGCTTGGACCTAGAAGAGCTTGACCTCAAATCAAGAGGACTCACGCTTTTCTCATATTCTCTACTATATTATATCCCTACCCTGGAACCCTTGGCGGGCGGGGGGAAAGCTTTTAATACTTACCTATGGCTCAGATTCAGGATCTTCCCTAAAGAGACTAAGAGTGCAGCTTTGTCATGTGTTGTCCACATATGTTCTTCTTCATGCGTGTGCTAGTCAGACGGTCCCCATATTGCCTTGGTTTTACACATTCCCTATGTATACATGTGCAATCCACATATGTTTTATATGTTATTCTTTTCTTGATCCTCTTATCCAACTGGCTGTGTATATATTTGTAGGTGAGTATAATTCTATGGCTACCTTTCTATGTTATTTATTAAATGTCTTTTTTTTTCTTTTTGGAGGGCAGTTGGGGTTAAGTGACTTGCCCAAAGTCACATGGCTAGCAATTGTATCAAGTGTCTGAGGCTAGATTTGAACTCAGGTCCTCCTGACTCCAGGGCCGGTGGTCTATTCACTGTGCCATCTAGCTGCCCTGGGGTTCTTCTTTTTAGAAAGGCTGCTTCCTGACATCTATATTTCACAATTTGTTTGACCCAGATTCCCCAACTGAATGATGGGAACCCACTTTCTTTCTGGTCTTTTTGTTCTTAACTTCTTTTGACTATGTTCTTAAGAGTGGCATCTCTAGGTCAAAGGGTATGTCACTTGTCTCCCAGGATTCCAAATTGTTTTGTAGAGTGGTTGAACCAGTTCACAGCTCCTCCAGAATCCTATTATTTTAGGAGGAGGGAGCTGATCCATCAGCATGAGATCATCTTGGCACACTTAGAATAAGCGTGAAGTGCTATTCTTCCACTGACGTTTTACATTTTGCCTAATTAAGACCCATTCCCAAACTCAGGAGTAGTATTAATCATGCTCCCACACTTGTCCTTTCCAACAAACAAACGCTTCTTTCTAAATTACATAAAGAATCAGAATAGGAAAGAATTGGAATCAGGCTCGGCTCAGCCCTGCCTGCCTTGACTCTCTCCCTCTCAATCTCTCTCTCTCTCTCTCTCTCTCTCTCTC
>NW_027187400.1:35455184-35456724 GCF_028583685.1 Petaurus breviceps papuanus | reverse complement strand
TCTCTCTCTCTCTCTCTCTCTCTCTCTCTTTCTCTCTCCCTCTCTTCAATCTCTCTCTCTCTCTTCAATCTCTCTCCCTCTCTTCAAAGACCTCTTCAGTGGAGTTGAAAAAAAGCAGGCAGGCTGTGTCCTTTTCACCAACCCTTGGTCATGTGTTTTGGCTTTCTGTGAATGACTGATTTCAGGCTTTTCGGTCAGGGGGCCATGCCGAGGCCCAGCTTCTTGGTGTTTGCTTTGGGAACGTTTTGTGGTTGAATGGTAATGTCCTACACCCCATGTAAACACGGGCAGAACCGTGCGGTCGAACAGGCCTCAACCCTTGGAGCTAGGTCAAAGGATCTCCCTCTCCCCTGCCTGAGTACATTGAAATGCTGTATTAAGCAAAAGACCTATTTAGTAGCAAAAATGTCCCAATCCTGCCAAACCAATGAATTTTTCCCCCTTCTCTCTCTCCCCTCAAAATCCTTTTGCACAAAAACGGAATGTTTATTTACAAGGCAACATGCAAAAAGGTGAGGATGGAATTCAAGGTTGGCTAATTCTGTCCTGGGCAGTAGCTCAAGGGATTCCACTGTCCCCCACCTCCTGGGTCTAGTGAAGGCAAATTGACCATCCCCAGGCCACGGAGGGAAGAGAGTGGGGGAAGGGAGGAGATGAAGAGGGTTGGGGGGTGGGGAGTGGAAAGGAAAAGTCTGTGGCTCCCTGATCAGAAGATCAGCCATTCAGACTTCTCTGATTCCCTGTATTGGTAACAATGCTCCTCCCAACCCCCCACCAAGTACTTGGTACTTATTATACATACTCACACACAAGACTATATGATAGGTTGGAATGAGGGCTTGTCTCTTCAAAGAAGCTGTGCATTCAAATCTTGCCTCTGACACCACCTGGTAGAAGTATGCAACCAGCCCCGGTCATCCTTCACGTTCCATTTTAGCCAGCTTTTTGACATGCACACACAGCTAGCTCTCAGCTCCCTGGCACTTTGCACTTGAAGAGGAAAGCAATCAAACCAATACTCTCTCTGCAACAAGAAAGGGCCCGTCAGCCGTCTTGCTGTGGTTCCACCCACCATCCCTGTGGGCCTCCCAAACCCAAATGACTCTCCCTAGCTGCTACTCTTCTGAAACGCAGTGTTCCCTCTCACTAGAATGTAAGCTTCTTGAGGACAGGGACTGACGCTCTTGTGTCTTTGTATCCCCAGTGCTTAGCACAGGGTATGGTACATAGTAAGGACTTCAAAATTCTGTTTGTTGCTTTCTTTCTCCCTCTTTTTTATTTCCTTCTTTCTTTCATTCATTCTCTCTTTTTCATCTCTATTCTCTTGTTTCTCTTCCTTCCTTATATCCTTCCTTTTTTCTTCTTCCCTACCTCTTATTCTTTTTTCTTTCATGTATTCTCTTTCTCATTCATTCTCCTTCCTTCCTTCCTTCCTTCCTTCCTTCCTTCCTTCCTTCCTTCCTTCCTTCCTTCCTTCCTTCCTTCCTTCCTTCCTTTCTTTCTTTCTTTCTTTCTTTCTTTCTTTCTTTCTTTCTTTCTT
>NW_027187400.1:35431823-35455174 GCF_028583685.1 Petaurus breviceps papuanus | reverse complement strand
CTTTCTTTCTTTCTTTCTTTCTTTCTTTCTTTCTTTCTTTCTTTCTTTCTTTCTTTCTTTCTTTCTTTTTCTTCCTTCCTTTCTTCCTTCCTCTCCCTTCCTCTCTCCCTTCCTTTCTCTCTCTCTTTCTCTCTCTCCTTCCTCTCTCTCTTTATCTCTCTCCTTCCTTCCTCCCTTCCTTCCTCTTCTTTCTTTCCCTCCCTTTCTCTCTTCCTTCCTTTCATTTATTCACTCATTCATTCTTATTTTCTGTGTGACTCTGGACAAGTAACAACCTCTCAGTTTTCCAAGCAACTATTGCTCTCCACTGGCCCACCTGGAGTTCCTCTATATCAATGATTCACAAGTCTGGTCATAAAACAAACAATTAAAAAAAACCTTTTCTTATTTGCATGTAATTTCCTCTCAGGGAAGGCAGGAGGGCAGGGACTGTTTCATTTTTACCTTTGTATTCCCAGCACCTAATGTCATGCCTAGCATATAGTAGGCACATAATAATTGCTTGCTGAAATAGCTTAAACAGGGTCTGGTACCTTTGTGGAGTACACAGGATTTCCCTGGTTCAGCTTGGTCTTCCTCTTGCTTTTGGCTGGGTTGGCCTCCGAGAGTAGATCAGTTTGAAGTACTCACTTTTAGGGGAAAAAAAAGAACTATTCCATGCCTGAAAACTGTATTCTAGATTTTTTTTAAATGAATACAAGAAAGTCCTGTTTCAAGCATGTGGCTCTTGGCAAGTCTGTAACAGAGACACAGACAGAAGTAGCTAAGAGAGGTTGGCCTATGGGGAGTTAGGCGTGGGTTGCTCAGGTTTGTCTGAAAAAGGCCAAATTGCCCAGATGGATTCAAGCCAATTCAATTCACAACTGGGTAGTTCAAAGTGAATGCCAGACAAATGTATTATTTGGCCTGAGAATTTAAAACAACCCTAAAGAATAACAATTGTTTTTCCAAACAAATAAACAAATCGTACACACCCACTTAGCTTAGAACTAGAACTGGGAAGGCCTTCAGGGATCATTTAATCCAAACTCCATTTTACAGAAGAGGAAACTGAGACTCAGAAGGTGAAAGGACCTTACTGGGGTCCCCAAAGAATAAGTAGCAGGGAGGATTTGAACCCAGGTCCTCTGGTTCCAAACCCAGCATCCATTCTCATGTACTATCATATAAAGCTCCACTTTTCAGCCAGTTTTTGGTCACTTGGACATGAAAAATGAGTGGGAAGAAATGTATATTCTTGTCTGTCGAGCATCATGCCAGTTTCCCCACTACACAGCCTTCGCCCCTAGGACCCTCCCTCCACACGTCTTGCCTAGATTGTTGCAGCTGCCTCCTAAATGATCTCATGGCCTCTGGCCTGTCTGGGTTCCCATCCATTCTCTACCCAACTGTCCAACTGATATTTCAAAGGCACAGGGATGGCTGGGAGGGTCCCTAGGGGTTCTCTTAATTGGCTCATCAACAGAATACAAATTTCTCTGCTTATCTTTTTTTAAATGTTGGGACAGCTAAGTGGAACAATGCAAGAAGACATGAGTTCAAATCCAGCCTCAGACACTCATTAGCTGTGTGCTCCTGGGCAAGTCACTTGACCTTTTTGCCTCAGTTTCCTCAACTGTAAAATAACAGCATCACCCTTAAGGGTTGTTGTGAGGACCAGATCTGCAAACCTCTTTGCATAGTGACTGGCACATAATGTGTTTAGTCCATAATGGTTTTGCTTAAAGTCTTCTCACCAACTCTCTACACTAATCACACATCACTCCCTTTCCAACATTCTACAACCAGTCACCCTGATTTTCTAGCTTTAGTAACATATTTCCCCTCCAGTCTCTGTGCCTCTACAAAGATTGTCTTCCAGGCAAGAAACATGCTACTTAGCACCTCCAGCTCCAGGAGCCCTCACCTCCTTCAAGGCTCCATCAGCACCACCTTCCACATAGCGAGGACAACCCGGGACCTCTCACTCCAAATGCATTGGCCTTTCCTCCAGAACACACTGCTCCTTAATCACTTCAAAGGATTTTTTGGGGGGAAGGGGAATTCAGAGCTCCAGTAATTAGGGAGTGACTCTGATTCCTTCAGTTGCTATAAATCAATCATCAATCAATCACTCACCAAGCATTTATTCAACACCAGTTATGTGCCAATCACGCTGCCAGGCTCTGGAGGGAAGGGGGTACAAAGAGAGAAGAGAAATAGCATCGACCCTCAGGGACTCACAGACGCCCCACTGCCGCCAACATTTCTATAGCTCCCTAAGACTTGCTAAGCCTTAAAGATGTTTCCTCCCACTGGTGCAACAGTGCCTGGCCCTCTAGAATGACCTTGGAGGATTTGGCTTGTGTTCAGCACCTGCTTACCTGTGTCCATGTTCTTTCCTTTCAGTGGAATGTGAGCTGGAAGGCAAGGACCCTTTTGTGCTGGTTTTTGTATCAAGGGACCTAATGTAGAGCAGAATGCCTTGCAGAGAGTAGATAGATAGATGAAAAGAAAGCCATGGACAGAGAGAGATGAACGTATAGATGAATGGAAAAATAGATTAATGGAAAAAAAGACAGACAAATAGATAGACAGACAGACAGACAGACAGATAGATAGATAGATGAATGGATATTTGGATAGATGCATGGATAGAAGGATACAGAGAAATTGATATATAAATGAATGGATAGATGGAGGGATGGATGGAGGGATAGAAAGATAGAATAACATGCAGAATTTCAGAATCCCAGGCCCTCAGAAGACAACTTGTCCAGTGTTTGAATTGTTTTTCAGTCATGTCTGACTCTTTATGACATCATTTGAGTTTTTCTTGGCAAAGATACCAAACTGGTTTGCCATTTCCTTCTCCAGTTCATTTTATAGATGAGGAAACTGATGCAAGAGGGGTTCAGTGACTTGCCCAGGGTCATACAGCTAGTAAGTATCTGAGGTAGGATTTGAACTCAGGAAGATGAACCTTCCTGAATGAAGGCCTAATGCTCTTTGTGCTATGGCATCCCCTAGCTACCTCCCTCCCAGTTTCTCCATATTCTCTCTAAAATATACTGGTAAATGTTTAACTAGCTCTCTAAAAATAAAAAAGTGTACAGAGAATGTGTTCATATCTAATATGCATTATTAATATTTTCTCCAACTTTCTCAAGTTGACAATCAACAAAATCACAACTGACCCCCCCCCCCCCGATTTGTAGCATTTGCCCATTTCTGAGGGATACATGCCCACAATGAAAGTTTAACTACCAGCTCTCAATAGCTGGTATGAGTCAGCTCTGGCCCACCTCTTCTTGGCAATTAATATAGTCATCCAGATTACAGAGTCATAGATTTGGTGTTGAAAATGATGTTATGGGACATTGAATTTAATCCCCCCATGTTATATCTAAGGAAAATGAGACCCAGAGAGACAGGTGATTTGCCTTGGGTTGCCCAGGGATAAGGGGCTGAGACAGGATTTGAACTCAGGTCTCTCTGACTTTAGGTCCAGTACTGTATCTGTGACACTACCTAGATGTGGCCCAAATAGGAAAAAAATACAGTAAAATATCTCCTTCCTCCTTCTGGACACCGTGCCTCTGAATATAAATGATAAAATCCGCTAAAATTATAGTAGATTTAGGGACTAGGTGGTCACATGAGTGGTTCCTGTTGAGTGTGTAGACCACTCAAACCCCCAGATCTTTGCCATGTGAAGTATCGCCTAGTCAGGTCCTCCCCTCTCTTTTACTTGCTCAATTGATTTTTTAGGCCTATAGTGGGACTTTAGATCTATGCCTTTTAGTTTTCCTTTCTGGCAAGCTCTTGCTGCATCCTTTCCCTCTCAATTTGTGATCTGTGAGGTTGGTTAACCATGCCTTTATCCAAATTATTGATAAATATATTTAATAACATTTAATAGTCATTTATGACTATATTTAATAAATACATGAAATATGCCAAGGGGCATTCTAATAGAGACTTCCCTCAATGGTCATAACCATCTTTTAATCTCTCTTCCTTGGGACTGGTCACTCAGCTGGTTTAGCTATCTATGACTTATATGATAATATTTGTCATCATCATTTATCATCATATCTAGCGTTTAGCACATCTATCTAGCATTTGTCTTTGCCCATCACTCGAGTTCGTTCATAAATATTTCATAAGGGACTTTGTAAAATGAAGAAATTTGAGAGTTGAAAGGGAGCTTGGGGCCATCTGGCTCAACCCTTCCGACCTATTTGACTTTGTCAAACGCCTTTCTTACTATAAGTCATATCGAGTCTATGGAATTTCCTTGATCCGCCAGTCTAGTAGCTCTGTCAAAATAGGAAATTAAGTTAGTCTGGCATGACCTGCTCTTAATGAATCCATGTTGGCTCTTGGTAATCATGACTTTTTCCCCCTAGAGGTTCACACAAAGCATCCTTTTAATAATATATTCTAGAATTTTTGCCAGGAATTGCAACCAAACACAGACTCTGCCCTTTTCCTTTTTTTTTTTTTAAGATCAGGACATTTGCCCACTTTCTAATCACATGGCACATATCCCGTTCTCCATGATTTTTCAAAGATACCCAACAGAAGTTCAATCATCTATGTTGTTCTTTGAGCTCCCTGGGGCTATAGTTTGTCTGGGCCTGGGGACTTAAATATACTCAAAGTGTCAAGGCAGACGCTTCCTACATGCTTAGCTATTTTCAAATTCCCCCAGAGCTACTTTAGCTAGACTCTCCCCAAATCATTTTCCTTGTCAGAGAAAACAGAAGCAACACAGGAATGGAATAGTTCTGTCTAGTGTCTATACCTCTGAATCAACCACCTTGAGTCAGACATTTACTACTTCTTTGTATCCCAGACACTTACTATCTCACCCAATATGGATTAAAATACCTGTTTTCTATCCTCCATATTACAGTATTCCTGATAGGAAGGTAGGTGGTTCTTGAGTCAGAAAGGCTTCGGTTTTAATCTGGCCTCAGGCATTTACCAGCTGGGTGATCTATAATCTAGCCACTTTGCTTATTTCTGCCTCAGTTTCCCCAGCTGTAAAATGGGGATGATAATAATACCTATGTTCAAGGTAGTTGGGGCACATCAGATTGAACATGGGGCTTGGAGTCAGGAAGACCTGAGTTCAAATCCAGCCTCAGATACTTAACTAGCTGTGTGACCCTGGGCAAGTCACTTCACTGTGTTTGCCTCAGCTTTCTCATCTGTAAAATGAGCCAGAGAAGGAAATGGCAAACTGCTTCAGTATCTTTGTCAAGAAAACCCTAAATGGGGTCACAAAAAGTCAGACACAACTGAACAATTAACAACACTCCAAGGTTGTTATGAGGATAAAATGAGAAAATTGTGAAACATTTTGTAAACCTTAAAGTGCCATATAGATGCTAGCTTTTATATATCATCTAGTGGCTGTCTAGATGGGTCTAAGTCATCTTCATGGAAAGTTTTTTTAAAAATCTAGATGTTCTGGTCATCACCTAGAAAGGAACATCTATGTGATGGGCTTTTTTCAGTTTTCTTCCAATACTTTGGTGTCACAGAGATAGAGTGAACACAACAAAAACCTCACTTTACCAGCAATTGCAGGAGGGGCCCATTTCCCAGCCCTGGGCCTTTGCAAAGGTTGATCCCGAGATTGGAATTCTGTCCCTCTACCTCTCAGCCTCTTGTAATCTCCTTGATCTTCTTGCAAAACTGCCAACTATAAGAGATCTTACCTAACTACCCTAGCTTTCAGTACTCCCAATTAAAAAAAAATCTTTCTATTCATTTTAAATTGCACAGTGGAAAGAATTTTGGATTTGGGTCAAAAGGCCTGGGTTCAAATCCTGATTCTCACATTTAATATCTGAATGACTTCAGGGAAGTTTCTTCCCTTTTCTGAGTCTCCATTTCCTCATGTTTAAAATGAAGGGTTAGAACAGATAATATCTAAACCTTGGCACTTGAGTTGAACGTTGGAGGGAGTTTACAATTCTGAGAGGTGCTGGTGAGGAGGGAGGGCATTCCTGGAATAAGGCACAGCCAGGGCCAGAGCATGGAGGCAGGAGATTCAATGTAGTAGGTAGGGAAAAAAGCAGGCCAGTTTTCATAGAATTGGGGAACTGATGTGTAAATCTCTGGAAAGACAGGTTGGAAGCTGATTGGGAAAGGTTTGAAAAGCTAATTTGAGGAGTTTCTTTCTTTCTACTTTTCATCCTTAAAGAAGTAAATGGCTGAGTTCAACTTGGATTTTCAGAGACTAGGAAAAGCAGTTTTGGGGGGAGAACCAATCATTTAAAAAATAGCACTGGGGCTGAGTACGAAAGCAAGCTATGGATTCTAGGAGTCAGAGGTGAGAGGACACAGTATTCCAAGTCTGGTGGACAGCCAGCCAGTACAAAGGCATAGAAGAGGGAGATGAGCTTTGTATAGGTCATCTGCAAGATGACAGGGACCGTACCATTTTTTTTTTGTATTCTCAGTGTCTAACATATTTCTTTTGCCTGAGTGTGTGGTGGGGAGGGCATCAGTTTGATTGGAATAGAGAGGATCAGAAGTGTAATAGATGATCATCCTGGAATGGTATATTTTATCCTAAAGGAAATAGGGATCCAATGATGCTTCCCAAGGAAGGGAGTAACATGGCTAGATGTCTACTTTAGGTAAATCACTTTGGCAGCTGTGAGAATGGCTTTAAAAATCCCTTCCATTCCCTCTCCATGGTGCTGTGATCCTCTAACCCCCTTCCATTTTCAGCAGGATCTATACAAAGCACCAGAGGCCAGTAAGGAAGAGACTCCAGTGCGGGACAGAGGCCAGTCATCCCAGGGCGTCGATGACAATTGCACCAGTCAGGACCCCAGGCAGCCCTGCACCATAGAGCATGTGGAGCAAAGAGAAGTCATTCATTGAGCTTTGGATCAGATCCCAATAATTTTCCTACAAGGACCTCTATTTATAGAGTCACTCTTTTTCACTTAAGGGTCAGTCAACCATCCATATATTTTCAAGAGTTTATAACTCTATTATTAAATTTAGAAGTTGGCTTCGGTTTTAATTTAGAGTGAAAAAATGTATACTTTTGGGGGAAAGTCGCTGGAATTTGCCTGACGTTGATTGCCAGCAAGTGTATTTCCAAGTGTTTACTTTCCTTGGAGGAATTTGGAGAAGGATCTAAGGCTCATAGATAGAGGCAGTGAGGGGAGAGGACAGAGCACTGAACTGGGAGTCAGGAAGGTCTGGATCGAAATTTGGCGTCAGATACTTATCAGCTCTCTGACCCTGGGCATGTCCATTAAATACTTTGTTCCTCAGTTTCCTCATCTTTAAAAAAGAGGGTTGAATGAGATGACCTTAACATCCTCTCCAGCTCTAAATGTATGATCTATTGTTTCAAGTCCTACTACTGACATTAGCAGCGTGACCTTGGGAAAGTCATCTAATGTGGAGGTGTCTTAGTTAACTCTGAATGAGTGATTTATCTACTAAGTCATAGATGGGTTGTGATCTGTGATGGTAGAGGGAGGCCCCTCAGTGGGAACTTCTCATGATGAAGAAATTACAGATTTCCTTCAAGTCTCATCTCAAATCTCACCTTCTTCAAGAAACCTTTCCTGGATGGCGTTCTCTAAAGGATGGAAACCCTGCTTTAAAAGGAAGTAGGTTATATCAGGAAGAGTAGTGAACCAGGGGTCAGGGGAGACCTGGGTTGAAATCCTCCTATCTGACACTAGCTGAAGGATGTCAGACAAAGCATCTGAGACTTAAGTCATCTGTCAATTAGGGATTATTACATCTACACTTCACTGTTGGCTACAGGCTGAAAATAGAGATTTGCTTTTGCCTGGGAGAACAATGCAACCCTGGAAAATTCCTGGGAAGAGTCAATTGTCATTACCTAGAGTAATCAGTTCACAGGTTGCATTTCTTAGGTGCCTACTGTGTACCAAGCACTGTGCTAAGCATTAGTGATACAAAGGAAAAGAAATGGTCTTCCCCACCCCTCAGTAAGCTTATATTCTATTGGGTAAACTTGAATTTGGTACTTCTCCTGATGTTTTATACATGTAACATTGCCTAGTGGTGAGAATCAGAAGACCCTAGTTCTAGTCTTTCCTCCAAAAAACACATGGAGAAGTGACTTAAAAGAGTTGCCCATTTGTATCGGTGGGGAGACTCATTGCTTGCTGGGATGGAATTATAATCCCAGACCAAAACAAAATCAATTCATTCAACATCCAATGACCTTGTGGTGCTTGAATATATTTTGGAGATATACAGCCTACCTATCTGGAAGATTAGAGCTCTCAGTTCTGTGTTGTTCTCTGAAAACCATTTCATCTCCCCCCACAGGGCATTTGCCCAGGACACCTCTATTCCTCGAATGTCCCCTGTTCTTATCCTCAGCTTTTAGAAACCATTAGCTCTGCTCATGTACCGCCACTTATAGGAAGTCTTTCTTGACTGCCCCTCTGCCCTTGCCAACTGTCAATGCTCTCTCAGCCTACCAATTGCTGGGCATATTCTAATGATTATTCTACATACCATATCTCCTCAGTAGAATGCAAGCTTTTTGAGGGCAGGGGCTATTTTGATTCTGTCCTTTTTTTTCCTTAGTGTCTTGCATATTGGGGACATGTAATGCATTCTTGTTGGATGTTATTATATTGGATGGTTCTGCCTAGGGAAACCTTGCTGAATGGGAAAAGAGACTGTAAAAAGCTGGGTTTTGTGTGTAATCTCCCTTCACCATTATAGAATTTTAAAAATAGTCTTAAAGATAGGGTGGTACCTAGCAGGCAGCATTTATCTGTATTATCTAAAACCAGAGGAGAGGTAGCAGAATTTTGGGTACTGAGGAATGGCCATCAGGTCAGGCGAACCCAGGCTTTAATGCAGTTACTGGCCGTGTGACTCTGAGCCTTAACCTCTTCATGTGTCCCAAAGCTCCCTAAAACTGTTATGTGGAAGGAGCATCCATTCTGGGAATTGCCTCCTCTGATGCTATCATATAGAATCATGCATCTAGACATGGAAAGGGTATTATTCTCTAGTCCAATTCTCTCATTTCATTTTAGTTTGTTAATCTATGATGTCATTGGTAGAGCAGGATCTCCCTTCACCAAAGTGGGATGATACTGTCTCTGAAACAAAAATCTAGAGTTTGCTGGAATCTTTAGTGGTGAAATGACTTGCTCAGGGATACAGAGTATGTGTCAGAGCAGGACTTGAACCTAGGTCTTCCTGGCCTCAAGGGTGGCTGTCTTTCCACCACACCATGCTGCCTCCCCCTGATTTTAAAACTGAGGCTCACTGAAGTTGAAGGTCACCCAAGTTGTGAGCATTCAAGAGTGTGGGGAATTTGAATCCAGGCTCTACTGGAAAAGAAAGAAAGGAGGGAGTGAGGGAGAAAGGAAGGAAGGAAGGAAGGAAGGAAGGAAGGAAGGAAGGAAGGAAGGAAGGAAGGAAGGAAGGAAAGAAGGAAGGAAAAGTGGTGGGGATAGGAAGAGGGAGAGAGGATGAAAGGAAGAAGAAAAGAAGAAAGAGGAAGAAAGGAGGGAGGGGAGGAGAAAGGGAGAAAAGAAGAAAGGAGGGAAGGAGAGAATGGAAGGAGGGAGGGAGAGGAAAAAGAGGAAAGAAGAAAGAAAAGGAGGATATGGAGGAGGGGAGGAGGGAAGGAAGGAAGAAAGAGAGAATGGGAGAGAGAGAGAAAGAGAGAGAGGAAAAAGGAAGAAAGGAGGGAAGGAGAGGAAAAAGGGAGAGAAGGAAGGAGGAAGAAAGTGGGAGAGGAAATTGGAAGTGAAAGAAAGGAAGGAAGGAAGGAAGGAAGGAAGGAAGGAAGGAAGGAAGGAAGGAAGGAAGGAAGGAAGGAAGGAAGGAAGGAAGGAAGGAAGGAAGGAAGGAAAAAAAGAAAGGAAGGAAGAAAAGAAGAAAAAGAAAACCCAAATTAGCTGAGAGTCCTAGGCAGGCAGTTCTTGTAGTGTGCCCTCCTTGATGGTACCACTAGGTGGTGATCCAGTCCCATTTTATGAAGCCTGCTAGATGGCCATTCTCCTCCACTGCCTTTTCCCCAAACCACACCAAGCTGGGCACATCTGGAAATGTTTGATTTGATATAGAGTCGTTTTACATTGCAGAAATGAGCGTAAGCGGTTTTTTAACCCACCAAGTGAGAAATGTGATCGGGGTTTTACTACCGACCCTTTAAATAAAAAACAGATCGCTTTATTAAACCATTATCTATCGAGGATATGGAGAGAGAGTTGAGAAGGGCCCAGGATCAGGCACAAGTGGAAATTGACACGTCTCTGTCTACTGACCGACTGCTCTCAGCATGGCTCTTTCCCTGAGGTCTTCTGCTGGGTGGGAGGGCTGGAAGGCAGGGCCTGGGACCCATTCCACTCCAGACTCTGCTGGACTTGGGGAGAAGGCTCACACCCAAGCTACACTGACCCTCCCCCCCTCCCACATGCTGGTCATGTAGTTTTGCTGACTTCTCCTAACACACACACATACACAGTCTGAGAAAGGCAACAGTAAAGTTTATGACCATGGGCACCTTGTTCCCTGGATTCAGGCCAAATCCTTTCTTCTGAGCTCTTATGGAGGTAGTTGGTAGATCCTAGGGAAGCCCCTAGTTCTATTACAGAACCTCCTTTGGAGGGGTATCCCCCAAATACTCCCCAATATGTATGATCTACTTTACCAATTTTGACAAAAGTCACCAAGACATGATTTTGACTTTCAGGGGGCTTTAAAAATTATCTAGTTTGACACTCTCATGAATAAAGAAACTGAGACCCAATAGGGGACAGGAGAATGCACATTTGTTCCCATGATCTCTGACTTCAGACCCATCCTGTTGTTAGCTGTTGAGAAAAGAATAAACATTTATATGGTGCCTGCTATGAGCCAGATATTGTGTTAAGCAATTTACAAACATTCTCTCATTTGATCCTAGAGGGAATAAGTATTTATTTAGTACCTACTGTGTGCCAAGAACTGTATTATGTGCCATGCAAATGTTATTTCATTTGATCCTCAACAATTCTGTGAGGCAGGGGCTGTTATTCCCATTTCAGAGAGACAAAGAGAGGTTAAGTGACTTGCCCAAGGTCACACAGTTAATAAGTGTCTGAGACTAGATTTGAACTCAGGTCTCCCTGGCTCTAGGACCAGAGGTCTTTCCAGTGCATCACCTAGCTGCCTTAGAACTGCCCCATGTTCCATCCGTTGGATACTGTATTGAAAGTAGCCTGAGACAGCTGTTTCAGCTAACACACTGATAAGTTAAATGGAAAATCATTTAACTCCTTGGAATCTCAAGTTTCCTCATAAGTAAAATGAGGGTTTTGGACTAGGCGGTCTCTGAGCTTCTTTTTTTTAATCTATTTCTTAATCTATGGTTCTTTTCTGTCTAAGGGAGCCTTCCAGTCCTGACATTCTATGATGAAGGCTTATGTTCAAATGTTGAATTTGCTTCATTGATAATTTAATCAAGGAGCCAGAAAATAGTTTCTAGTCCTTTATCTTTGTCCTGGGGAAATTTTCTAGCCCTCTCTGGGACTAGATGGGCCCTGCAATTGAGCCCTGTAGGATTCCAAGACGCCATGGCAATGATTCCCATCCATTTTCAAATGTGGGTTTGGGTCCATATGTAATCCTGGCCACATCTCTGGAACACCTGGTTGTTGGCAACTATACCTCATTTTGGATTTTCAGGTTTGCTTTCCCTAAAGCAATTTCACCAAGTTTCAGTTCTCTTTGAATTAATTTTGATTCACTTCAACTCAATGAATATTGATGGCATTAGAATATAGTAAATGCTGAATAAGCATCATGTACTGTGTATATAACATTGTGGTTCCACTTAGATCTTTCCATAAAATGTGGGTTTTCTAATGAATTTTATTTTGATTTGTCCATTCATTTGCTCATTTGTTTGTTCATTCTCTAACTTACTCATTAATTTATTTATTTATCTCTAATATCTATGTATCTATCTGTATCTCTGTTGTTATAGTTCAACTCTTCCTGGAGGGAAGAGGGCCAGATTTGAGATAGAGAGTGAAACGGGCATTCTCAGATTTGGCCTTTGCTGGTCTACACACATTTGCTAATGCAGGAGGGTTTCAGCTCAGGGAGTGTAGGGTGCTGGTGTTAGGTTAGTATGTTGGGAGAGAAAAAGGAATTAAAGAGGATCAATACAATATTTTTTTAAAATTCCAGAAAACAAAAACTTTCAGAAGCATAAACAAATGAACATTTTTGTTACAATCTTGTTAAATTTAACACATTATGTAATAATAACAGATGATGGTGACGATGATGATGGTGGTGGTGGTGTGAGAGAGGTTAGCTTTGGGGCCAGGATAACCTGGATTCAAGTCTAGCCTCCAAAAGCATTCTGGCTGTGTGATCCCGGGTAAATCACTTCATCTTTCAGTATTTTAGACGATGCGCTAAAACCTTGGTCGGTAGAGAGAGCTCCCTATACCAATGAAATCAGAAGTTCAGTCCCCAGCCTCTATCCATCCATCTATCCATCCATCCATCCATCCATCCATCCATCTATCTATCTATCTATCTATCTATCTATCTATCTATCTATCTATCTATCTATCTATCTATCTGTCTGTCTGCATAACTCTTTCCCTATCTTGCTCTGTCTCTGTCTTTCTTTATTCCTTTCTACTTAACTAAATATTCTTCCTTCCTTTCCCTTCCTTCCTTCCTTCCTTCCTTCCTTCCTTCCTTCCTTCCTTCCTCCCTCCCTCCCTCCCTCCCTCTCTCTCTCTCTCTCTCTCTCTCTCTCTCTCTCTCTCTCTCTCTCTTTCTTTCTTTCTTTCTATTTGTTCTTCCTTTCTCTTTTTTCCCTCTTTTTCCATATATATGTATATATATATATGTACACACATCAACCTGTTATAAAAGACAGTTGCTTGTCTTTCTTGAATATAGGAATTTTAATTGATTATGCAATGTATAATAAATAAATATAACATTAATATTAATAATAATAATAACACCATATAAAGGTCAAATCAGATCATGTAAGTGCTTTGCAAACTTTAAAGCACTATAAGATTAGAATTCTCATCATCTTCATCATTATCTTTATTAATCTGTTGACTATGGAGGGATGCTGCCATCATTGACACAAGACCTTGAATGCCAGTCCCAGTGTCTATAACTAGTAATCACTGCTCTGATATGCCTGGGGGAGGTGAAAGTGGTACTCTGTCCCCCCTTTTTGCCACCTTCCTCCTTACATGACACAGACCCTCTCTCTGAAAGCACAGATTAACCTTTTTCCCCCCAGGTATGATGACGGAAAGAACCCTTCACCATTTTGTAAAACCAGAGACATTTCAACAACTGCTACAGATGTTCAGGGCCTCCCGCCCTCCCCATTTATTGAGCAGGGGTTGTAGGGATGGGGAAGAGGGAGGATGGAATTTTGCTCTGGTCCATGGGGAGGCCTTGATTGGCTGTCACCTCTCTTGACATGCCCTGCTGCCCACAGTGGATTGGCTGGGGGGCAGATTTATATCCCCTGTCACAGCCAATAGAAATATGCCGCTGCCTGAGTCACCGTTTAGCTCCAGTGACAGAAACCTGATTGGGTGAAGCCGAGTGATTTATGTGTTTTTGCCGAAGAGTAACTGAGTTTTATCAGGACATAATAATGTGATACTAATGCTAGCTTCCAGCACCCATGGCCGGCCGGCTGAGAGAGATCACCTTCTGACCTTGTCACAGGCTTAAGTGAACTTGATTGTTCCATGCAGGGGTCAGGGTTATGGGTACGTGTCACAGACACAGGCGTGAGATGCCCTCTTTTCCCAGGTGGGTGTTCAGGTTGGAAGCACCTTTCCTATAAAACAGCCCATAGAGGATGAATGTGTGTGTGTGTGTGTGTGTGTGTGTGTGTGAGAGAGAGAGAGAGAGAGAGAGAGAGAGAGAGAGAGAGAGAGAGAACTCTAATCTTTTTACTGCTGCTGGAATTCAGCCTTCCATCTCTAACCTCCAAATCTTTGCTTATGGCTCTCATGGTCTCCCTCCCCTTCCTTGCCTTTTGGAATCTTCAGCTCCAGACTCAGAGCTTGTGGTCCCTCCTTCCTGAGACCTTTCTTGATCCTTCTCCCCCTTGTTGACCATTCCTACTCAAATTCTCTGCGCATGTAGGGTTGTAAACCTGGAAGGGACTGAAGAGTTCTAACCCACCCCCTCAATTTTACAAATGAGGAAACAGGCCCCCCCAAATTAAGTCAGTTACCCACTGTTGCATCCCCTACTGGAATGTAATGTCTTGGAAAGCAGTGACTGCCGTTCATTTTGTCTTGTAGTCCTAGCATGTGGCACGATTTTTTGTGTATTTGGGTGGGGGGCAGTGGAAGGCAGAAAGATTATATAGTTGATTTTGATGGCCTAGGGAATTCCCAATGTGGAAGCTCCCTCTACCAAGCAACAATGATTCAGCCCCTTTAGGTTTAGAGAATTACCTGTCACACCTGGTGCAAGTTAAATAATTTGCCCAGGGTCACATAGGCAAGATGCTTCAGAAGTGCTCTTTTAACTCAGGTTATTCTCACTCTGAGACTAGCTCTGGATTCACAAGACCACACAGCCTCTAATTCCTGTTGAATTACACTGTGAGCCTTCCAAGAACAGCATTCAGAATTTTGGAATCACGGGCCCTCAGAAGACAGCTTGTCTAACCTTTGAATTGTTTTTCAGTCATCTCTGACTCTCCATGGTCCCATTTGGGGTTTTCTTGGCAGAGACACTGAAGTGGTTTGCCATTACTTTCTCTGGCTCATTTTGCAGATGAGGAAACTGAGGCAACCAAGGTTAAGTGACTTGCCCAGGATCACACAGCTAGTAAGTGTCTGAAATCAGATTTGAACTCAAGAAGATGACCACAGGCCTGGGCCCTATGCACTATGGCACCACCTAGCTCTCTTTGTCTAGCATTTACCTGAGCAGATATCCCCCTCCTCAACATCTGTGACAAGGGTCACCCAGCTTTAGCTTGATGGTTATAGTAGATGAGGACCCTTGATCTGTATGGCCAACCTTCATCACTTTGAGATAACTTTACTTGTTAAGGAGATCTTCATTGCATCCTAAATTTTCAGACAGTTTTAACTTATTTTTTTCTCCTAGTTCTACCCTTTAGAGGCAAACAGGACTCACCTAATACCTCCTCCCAGTGAAATTCCTTGAGACGATGGAAGACAGCTCTCATGGTCCTCCAGAGCCTTCTCTCATCCCTTTGTTCCAACCAAAGTTCATATAGTATAGACCCAAAGATCTCCACTATCCTGGCTGCCCTCCTGTAGAAGCCTTCTACCCTGTCATGAATAATTCTTCTTTCCAGGACTGAACACATTACCCCAGAAGTAGTGTGGCCAGTACAGAGAACAGTAGGATTATCACCTCCCTAGTTCTGGGCAACATGATACCTTAGTTTACCAAGATGATAGAGGCCCAAACTGTATACAATACGGGACTAATTGTTGATCTCATAAACTCAGACATATACACTCCATTGAGTAGGGGTCCCCTTCCAAGTCACCTTCTTGGGAGGCCCACATGTTTCTTGGATTCAAGTTGCTATGACTACTTAGGGATTTCCTTGGCTCAAATGGCCTTGTGGTACATGTGGTATGTTTTTGGAAGTTATATCCCCAAAAGAGAAGCAGTGTGGCACAGTGGCCACAGTTGGCCATAGTTGGCCTGAATGTCAAGGAGATATAGATTCCAGTCCTTCTATTATCCAAACTGGCTATTTCACCCTAAACAAGTTATTTAACCACTTAGTGGCCCAGGTAACTCTCTAAGATGATAAGTTGCTAAGAAAGAGATTGATACAGGGATTCTCCTCACCTTGAAGCTCCCTGTGCTAGTCAAATCACAAGACCAATCCTCAAATATGGCAACTCTTAGAACTGATTCATAGGCATGCGCAGAGTATGGGCTAGATTGCCCTGGTATGCTGGCACATTTCGTCCATACTCTATGAAAACTATGGGTGTATTTGATTTTTGGAAATAGTCATATACCATTCACAACTGGGTGTTATGAACAAGGTAAGGGATGAAGCTGGGGCATGGTCTTTTAGACCCCAAAGAAGGCACCATTAGCAAAAACCAAAGCTGACATTCTTGTAATGATTCCCAGGGCCCTTCCAAAGGAAGGTGTTTAGAGACCTGATAGTGAAAGAAAGGATTTTAGAGTTAGAGCAGCAAGTTCATCCACCTTGATTTACAAATTTGGAAACTGAGGCCCAGACACAAAGCTGTGACTAGGGTAAGTACTCAAATATTCCAGTGGATCTGCAAGTGAGTCAGTGGATAGGATATTTGCCTTGGAATCTGAAAGACCTGAGTTTGAATCTTGCCAAAGCCTCTTGTTGGCTGTGTGACTCTGGGAAAATTATTTCATCTCCCTGTGCTGCAACCTTCTCATCTATGAAATTAGGGGATTAGACTCAATGGTATCCAAGGGATCTTTTACTCCCAAATCTCTGAGCCTCTGAGCATGACTTTGCCACCAGAAGGGTACACATCACCTTTGTCACATACAAATGCATTCAATTGAATTCCACTCCATACAATTCAGTTTCGTTGTTGTTCAGTCATTTCAGTAATGTCTGACTCTGTGTCACACCAGTTAGGGATTTCTTGGCAAAGATACTGGAGCTGTCTGCCATTTCCTTCTCCACCTCATTTTATAGGTGAGGAAACTGAGGCAAAAAAGGTTAAGTGACTTGCCCAGGGCCACACAACTAGTAAGTGTCTGAGGTCAGATTTGAACTTAGGAAGATGAGTCTTCCTGCCTCTAGGCTCAGCACTCTATCCACTGTGCCAATTAGCTGCCCTCAATTTAGTTTAACCCACATTATTATATAAATACACGTATTTGTTATGTAAAGTCCTGTCAGATGGGATGCTGAGTATGCTCTGATATGTATAGATCAGTGCTTAGTACAGGACGAGGCACATAGCAGGCACTTAATGATGTTTGCTGACTGACTGATTAACTATTGTTAAAAAAAATGACCCTAGGCTATTTTTCGTCCTTCTTGTTGGACCTGTTTCATCAATGCTTTTTTTTGGAGGAAAATTGGGGTTAAGTGACTTGCCCAAGGTCACACAACTAGTTTTTTGTGTTAAGTGTCTGAGGCCGCATTTGAACTCAGGTCCTCCTGACTCCAGGGCTGGTGCTCTATTCACTGCGCCATCTAGCCACCCACATTGATGCCTTTTTCTAGTGAGGACACAATCTTCTCCTATTTATACTTTTTTGTGGCTTGAGTAATCACCTATCAAAAGATTGGTCCAGAGGAGAATAACTTTGATGGCAAAGGGCCTTGAGTCCTTGCCATTAGAGGATTTGTTGAAAGAATTGGAGTTTTTTGGTATGCACTAAATTGTTTATATCCTTTTCATAGTAGTAAAGAACTGGAAATGAAGGGGGTGCCCATCAGCTTTGGAATTACTAACAATGCAGAATATAAATGGAATGATGAAGGGGAGGATTTCAGAGAAACCTGGGAAGACTTGTGTGAACTGATGCAAGGCGAGGTGAGTAGAATGATTCATACAATAATGACAACATTGTAAAAACAAATATGAAAGAATTAAAAATACATATCAAATCCACAGTCATCTATGATTCCAGGGGGACCAATGATGAAGCAGGGACTCATTTCCTGAGAGGGAATGGATTCAGGGTACAGAAGAAGATGTGTATTTTTTTTTTGACCAATAAGATAATATTTGCACAAAAGTCTGGCACATGGTAGGAGCTATATAAAAGATTTTTTCCTTCCTACCCCCACATGGGAAATATGGGAATTTGCTCGGTTTGACTCTCCATATTTGTAATAAGAAGTTTAATTTTGTTAATTAAAAAAATAAAATTTAATTTAAAAGTAATAATAAATGAAAGAATTGGAGGTATTTGTCCTGGAAAAGAAAAGAGGGGATGTGTGGCTTGTGATCATTGTCTTAAATTCATGATAAATTACAATACAGAGGAAAGAGTAGACACATTCTGCTTGGCCCCAGAGTTAAGGACTAAGGTCCATAGAGGGATTTATTTATTTATTTAAGCAATTGGGGTTAAGTAACTTGCTCAAGGTTACACGGCCAGTTATTTCTGGGTGTTGTGCTAAGTATCTGAGCCTGGATTCGATCCCAGGTTATCCCAACTCTGGGGCCTGTGCTCTTACTCACTGCGTCACCTGGCTGCCCCTAAGCAATTGGGGTTAAGTAACTTGCTCAAGGTTATACAGCCAGGTGTTTCTGGGTGTGGTGCTAAGTATCTGAGCCTGGATTTGATCCCAGGTCATCCTGACTCTGGGGCCGGTGCTCTTACTCACTGTGCTACCTGGCAGCCCCCATAGGGGGATTTATGATTGTCCTTTGAGAGGTAGTGTGATAAAGTGGGTAGGGCCATGGAAATGGAGTTGGGAAGATCTTGATTCAAATCCCACCACAAATGTTAGTGTTGTGACCTGGACATCTCTATGCCTCAGTTTCCTCATCTATTAAAAGAGAGGGTTAGACTCTCTATTGACTTTAAGGAAAATTTAGGCTTGATATCAACATATGTCTAAACATTATCTAGCTTGATCTCTAACCAGACAGAGGTATCCAAAAGGGAAATGGGCTGCCTTAGACAGTAGTAGGTCCCTCATCCTCATTGAGCAAAGGATGGATGATCCCTTGCAGGGTATATGGTAGAATGAATTCCTTCCAGGGAAGAGATAGGTGAGATGACCATTAGAATCCCTTCCAACTACAAAATCATGATTCTGTGTAACACCCTTTGGCATGTTCCTCACCTGGGCCCAGAGCTCTAGGAGAGAGGGCGTCCCAGCCAGGAACATGTCTCCTTCCTTCTCCCATCCCAATCCCCTCCCTGGCCCTCCAGGTAGGCTGAGCCAGCCAGGGGCTCAGGATGATGGCTGCTTCCTTAATCCCCCTCATTTACTTGGGGCTTATTTTTAAAGAACTCCTTGATGTTATCAGGGAATGAGGCCCTGGCCACGGTTCATTTTGAAGCAAGATTCCAGTCATTTTTTATTGCCGTGAACCCTGAGGTATACATGACATTCCGATGAATACTGCATTGAATTACAAAGGGGGTAAGGAAGGGGGTGGGGAAGCTCAGTGGTCAGCACTACCATCCCTCCTAGAGGTCAATGTGGCAGTCCTGGGGTGTCATTGCCATCCCCCAGCAATAGGGCAGCACAAACCCTGCATAAAATATGGACGTCCAAGGAAATGCCCCCAGGGTATCAGAGCAACTGTCCTCTGGATATCATTTTAATCCTGGTTCTAGCTTTTCCATTAAGCAAGGCTTGATTGGGTAAATAACAAATATCCCAGGAGACCCTTTGTAAAGGATAATGGAGAGCCAGATTGTCCCAAGCCAGGTTCTATCTTTCATTTAGCAGCCCCACCAGGGATTAATCGGCATTGACCCAGATGTTTACAGCTGTATTTGCAATGTTACTGAATTCAGGGCCACTACATTATTGCTGCAGCTGGTCAGTAATCCATTGTAATGTCAAGGAGTTTCAAAAGCTCATTTGGGTGGACAAATCCCAGTGAAGGCCATAGACATTTGGACAAATGAAATGTTGATTTGCTTCCTGGAAAGTAATGGGGAGAGGATAACTGGCCACTTTTGAATTAAAACCAAACCAAACCAAACAAACAGAAAACTCACCATTGGTCTGGGATGCAGTAGTGGCTGAGTGGTAATCTCAGTGGTTGCTTAGAAGGCAGCCAGCTCCCAAACTGATATTCTCCATGATGCTGATACTCTCCATGGCCAGGGCCAATGGCCCAGGATGCCAGAGGCACCTGTGGATACTTGTGCTGGCCTTTGTACGTACAAAGGGAAATTAAGGCATGGCCTCTGCCTCTAGGCTACCATGTGGACTTTTCCTTAAATTTCTCACCTGGCTTCTCTCTGACCTATTAGAATAATCTGGTGTTTCCATGTGGGTCAACTTGTCATCCATAGGAGCCTCCTCTGGTTTTTCCCAGCCCTGGTGCCCGTGCTCTCAGATGGCCTCCAGTTTACCCCATCTGTATCTTGTATGTGCCTAAATCTTAGTGTGTTGTCTTCTTCATTTGGAGTATAAGTTCCCTGAGGTCAAGAACTGTGTTTGTGCCTTTCTTTGTAACTCTAGCACTTACCTTAATGACTGGCACATAGCAAGCACTGAAATGTTTGTTGACTGACTGATCAATTATATCCCTGTTGTCTCTAGGATAAAAGACAAAATCTTCATCCTGGATTTTAAAGCCCCTTTCTTTTTTCAGAAATCTCTTTCTGAAGCCCAGTTTCTTATCACTCCCCTGTATGCACCCACCCCTCTAGTCATACAAGCCGGCTAGCTTCCCTCCAACACTGTACCAGTCTCTGTACTCTGCATGTCCTATCTCTTGTACCCAGGGTGCAGGTGCTCCTTATGCCCCCACTTAGAATCCCCAGCTTCCTTGGAATGCCAGCTCAAGTGAGCTCCACACTTGCTCCCCCTGGATCCTGGTGTGGTCTCCCCCTTACTTTTCTCTCCACATGCTCAATCCCATGGAATGTTAACTCCCTGGGGATATGGATAATTTCACTCTTTTCCTTTTGTCCCTAGTGCCTGGAACATGATAGGGACTTAACACATATTGGCCAAGTTGAATTGAATTAGCTGATGAAATCTTAACTTGTATTAAAGTAGAATCAGTGTCCAGACCTAGGAGGTAATAGTCCCACTGTTCATGCCTTGGCCAGGTCTTCAGCTGGGAGTAATCCATTCAGTTTGGAGCCTGGAATTTAGGATACATCAGCTGGACACCATCCAGAGGAGTGAGTAGGACCAGGGTGGCCAAGAGTTCAGCATCCTGTCCCATAGAGAAGAGCTGAAGGGATTAGAAATGCTCAGCCTGAAGAAGGAAAGACTTAATGGGAGCATAAGAGTTACCATCAAGAACTTTAAGGACGATCAACAGAAGAAGAATTTACTGAGGTAAGCTAGGCCCAAATAGATAAAACAAAGAAAGAAGGAAGGAAGGAAGGAAGGAAAGAAGGAAGGAAGGAAGGGAGGGAGAAGAAAAGGAAGAAAGGAAGGAATGATGTAGGGAGAACATGAAAGAAGGAAGAAAGGAAGCAGGGAGAAAAGGAGAAAGAGAAGGAAGGAGGAAAGAAGGAAGGGAGGAAAGAAGGAAGGAAGAGAGGGAGAAAACAAGCTTTTATTAAGCACCTACTATTTGCCAGAGACAGTTAGGTGACACAGTGGATAGAGTTCCACACCTGGAATTTGAAAGATCTAAGTTCAAATCTGACCGTAGACTTTTACTAGTTGTGTGACCCTTGGCAAGTCACTTAACCCCATCTACCTCAGTTTACTCACCTGTAAAAGGAGTTGGAGTAGGAAATGGCAAATCATTACAATACCTTTGCCTAGAAAACCCCAAATGGGGTCACAAAGAGTCAGACACGACTGAAAAACTATTGAACACCAACATGTGCCAAACTTTCCAAGGGCTGCAGAGAAGGGAGAGGTAGGTATAATTATTGTGCTCATTTTTTTAGATGAGGAAATTGAAGCTCAAATAGGTGAAATGACTTACTCAGGGTCATACCAGTTTCCAACTGTCTGAAGCAGGATTTGAACTCAGATCTGCTTGATTCTAAGCCCAGAGGCAGCCAGCTCCCAAACTGATATTCTCCATGGTACTGATACTCTCCATGGCCAGGGCCAATGGCCCAGGATGCCAGAGTCACCTGTGGATACTTGTGCTGGACAAAGGGAAATTACTATCTGTAATGGCAAGCAAAAAGTACTTAGCACCTTGTTTTAGTTATTTAATTATTTAGCACCTTGTTTCAGTTCAAGTTTCCTTTAAGCCTTGACCAGGATTATGTCAAGTCTTTGTTAAGAAACAGAACTTGTCAACCTCTATTGCTGATGCAACAGGAAGGTTTGGAATGGGGAGGAGCCAATAACCATATATAAGGAGAAGCCCAAGCTGGTAGAGAGTAGAACTAAGAAGAGAACTCTTGTGGTGGCAGAGTTGAGAAGGAGAAAACTTGTGGTATCCCGGCACTCTGTTTGTCTGCTCTGTCTGTGTTGGTGTTTGTTTGTGATACTTTGTACAGAAGCCTGGGACCTTACTAGAAACCCTGAAAGAGGATTTTCTGGTTGTATGTTCACAGAAGTCCTGGAGGAGGGTTTCGGAGGTCCTGGGACTTTACTGAAGATTTGTGCTGACCTCTTGGACCTTGTTTGTGGGTCTGTGTTGATCTCTGTGTTGATGATTTGTGTTTCCCTCTTAGACCTTGTTTGTGCGTCTGTGTTGATTTCCATACTGATGATTTGTGTTGACTTCTTGGATCTTATTTGTAGGTCTGTGTTGATTTCACAGGCAGATAGTGAATTGATGATGGTGCCGGCAATGTGCATGAATGCTGTTTTGGCTCTGCTAAGCTTTGTCTTCCCAGAAACAGGAACTGTGCAGGACTTGAGGTGGACTGGACACTCATTGTGGAACAGGAACTGGACAAGGAACTAGACAATCTGCTGAGAGCTGCCTGCCTTTGAATCCAGGTGACAGTTGGATAGATTTGGGCAAAAGCTGGGACCATGGAAGAAGAACTATGGAATCTGAGAACCAGCCTCAAGTCAAGATGAAAAGACCTCTTCTTGAGTACCTAATGCTGACTGAGAAGGTCATGATTTACTGTGATCTTGGGGTGGAAAACTTTGACCTTTATACTTTGTGTTCCTTAAGGAGGCCTGCTCTTTAAGGATGACTGAGTTAAGGACTTACTGAATGATATCTTTTGTTTAAAACTATGTGACCACTTTGGTGAAAACTATGCAGTAACTTTAGTGATAACTTGTTATGCTGTAATATTGTGAATGTTGTACTTTGATTTCTTTCAACGTTTTGTCTTAGTTTGTTACTGAATAGAGAGTTCACTAATTATGTAATCAGAACCTTGAAGCTGTTCACAGCAGCAGTCCTCTGGAAAGCTTCTCATGCTTGGCTTTATACTATCTCAAGCTGCCTCACATTTTAGCACTTTAGAGGTCTGAGGTTTCATATCTATGGATGCTCCCTGCTCAGATCCCAACTCATCCTCATGAGCTGCTGTGATCAAAATATTCATCACTTGGAGCCTGTTTTGGTCAGAGTTACTTTGTGAGAAAAGAGGAATGACTAGTTATAGTTTAACTAGCTTTAATTTTATTTCATTTAATTTTTCTCTCTCTCTGTCTGTCTCTCTCTGTCTCTGTCTCTGTCTCTCTCTCTGTCTCTCTCTGTCTCTCTGTCTCTCTCTCTGTCTCTCTC
>NW_027187400.1:35418173-35431723 GCF_028583685.1 Petaurus breviceps papuanus | reverse complement strand
CTCTCTCTCTCTCTCTCTCTCTCTCTCTCTCTCTCTGTCTCTGTCTCTCTCTCTCTGTCTCTCTATCTCTCTTTTTGGTTTTTCAGGACTTGACCAAAATCAGCAAGCTTGTGCATTTCCCTGTACAAAGAAGGACAGGAAAAATGGTCTGCATGTATAGTCTGGATTCTCCACTAAGTGCCCACTTTGGATTTTAGTTTGTCTAGATTTCTACCAAGGATTTCATGAATAGTTCTATGCTATTATTTTGGATGAGGAGGAAACATCTGGGCCACGTAAAGTCGGATGGATTTGGAACTAGGTGAAGGACCACACTCAGAGCAGAAGGTCTGAAGAAGTGGACCAGTGTCTTCTAGGAGGAGGGTCTCTTTCAACGGGCCTCAGGGATCTAGCTTTGGCCCAATTCTGTTCCATCTCCTTATCCATGGTTTGGAGGAAAGCACAGATAATGTGTTCACTGATTTTGAAGGCGTCATAAAGATAAGAGGGGCTCACTCACATATTCTGGTCCCCAAAGATCTTGGCAGGCTAGAACCCTGGTAAGAGGAAGAGTAACTAAGTAAGTAAGAGTAAGGAGGAGGGATTTTGAAAGGACTAAGATTCAAATGAGCAACTTTGCAAGTAGAGATTAGAGGGGGAAAATGGTGTGGCTGCAGAGCCATTCATCTGGAACAGATGTAGGAGTTTTCATGAACAGTGTCTGCTGATGCTGATGCTGACAATGGTGATAGATAGCATTCACACAGCACTTTGAGGTTTCCCAAGCACCTTACAAACATTATCTAATTCCATCCTCACAACAACCCTGAGAGGCAAGTGCTATTATTATTCCCTTTTTATATACAAGGAAAGTGAAGCCAACAGGGTGAAGTGACTTGTCCAAGGTCACTTTGCTGAGGACAGATTTGAAAGGAGATAAACAAGGGAGTTCAAATATGACTTCAAACACTTACTAGGAGTGTGACTCTGAACAATTCACTTTACCCTGTTTGCCTCAGTTTTCTCACGTGTAAAATAAGCTGGAGATGTAAATGGAAAACCACTCTCTTTGCCAAGAAGATCCCAAATGGGGTCCTGAAGAATTGGACAAAACTGAAATGACACAACAACAAACAAGGAAAGGGTCTGCTAGCCAGCAGAAGAGAGGCAAGGGTTGCCATATGGAAAATGAATTATGTTTGTTGGGCCTGGCCCCAGTAGGCAGAACTGAATGACAGGTGCAAAGGGACAACTCTCAGTGCGATGTAAGGAAAACCTCCCTAACCATTTGAGCTGCACAGACCCAGAATGGGGCCCATTGGGCTTTAGAAACCTCTCCCACACTGGGGGTCTTCAAAGAACCATCGGATTAGAATTTGCTGGGGAATCATAGATTTAAGCCTGGAAGGGACCATGGAGGTTACTCAACATAGCCTCTTCATTTTATTAGAAAAAGGGAGGAAGGAAAACAGAGGTTAAATGACTTTCCCAGGGTCACACAGCTAGTAAGTGTCAGAGCCAAGTTCTTCCTGATCCTACTTGCAGCATTTTATGCCCTATATCATCTGGTCTCCTGCAATACTGTTATAGAAATTTTTCTAGGGTAATGGACTAAATTTGATATGAACTGAAAAACCTTCTGGCTCTAAAATTCTTCCATTCTGTGGAATGCTTCTGGGTGGCTCAGGGGTTAATAATTCCCTTGTCTTTCTAATCAGCTAGTTACCATTTATGAGGGATGACAGAAAAGGGGCTTCTCATCCAGGGAGGAATTGGATAAGATGCCTTTGGTGGTCCCTTTCTATTGCAAAATGGTGGTAGAAAAGAGATTGGGACCATTCTTTCACAGATCATTCCAGAGAAGTGAAATGACTTGCCCAAGGTCACACAGCAAAGTTATTGGTGGTAGCAGAACCTGAATCTCCTTTTTCTGGTGGAGCCTTTTCCATCACACCATGCTGGGACTCGCACGATGCACTGAGGTATGGAGGGTGAGTGTTCACACATACCTGTGTACATGCACAAACATGGACAACAGCGAGGTCCCCTCCTTTCATCCCACCCAGAATAGACAGGACCCTTTCTTTCCCCCTGGTGCCAGTCTGGCTCCTACCTGGTTTTGCTCTGGCTATTATGTGTGGCTTACAAACGAGAGCAGACACAGAATAGATTATCCTAATTAAAATAATATATGTCTTTATGGAGAATAAATTGTATCCAGAGGGCTACTGCAGAACCGGGCAGTTATGGACAGGTTCTGTTCTCCGACGCTTAAAAACAGAAGAGATCAAGTGATTGTAGTTGAGCAAAACCTCCAGGAAAAAATGATGGTTTGGGTGCCAGAATTAAGAGAGCCGGCACATTTGGCTTATTAACTTTTTTCCTCTTGAAGGGCAAAGAACTCGAGAGATCGAAGAGGCTTTTGGTGGCTGGCAACAGTTAGGTGTGCATGCCCAGTTCCCAGGGAGGTGGTCTGGACTTGGAGAGGTAAAATACCCCGTGTAGTCAAAATTCCTGGGCTGGCACTCTGTGTCTGCTAGTTACTAGTTAGGTGACCTTGGATAATTCACTTCCTTGGATAATTCACTCTTGGCCTCAATATCCCCACCTATAAAAGAAGTGTTCTTAGGTAGAATCCTTTCCAAGTTAACATTTTATGTTCTAGAGTCTCTCCCAGATCTGATATTCTCTGTTTTAAGGACTTTCTCAACTCTGACATCCCCTGTTCTAAGGGCCCTCCCAGCTCGGACATTCCCTGTTCTAAGGACCCTTCCAGCTCTTACCACCTAGGTCATCAGATCCCTTCTGACTCCAAGATGCTACTGTGTTGTAAAGCACTCACTAGTGCTCACCATAACTGACTGAGACCTGAGCTGTTCTTTCCTTCATATCTCCTGAAATCTCTCCCCAATGGCTTATCATTTAAGATTGTCTTAGTGTGTTTATTTATAAAATTGGACTTTTCCAAGTGGAGGGATAGAAAGAAAGAGAGAAGGAGGAGGGAAGGGAGAAGAGAGAAACACAGGAGAGACAGAGAGACAGACAGACAGAGAGAGACAGAGAGATAGAGAGAGACAGGGAGACAAAGAGAGAAGAAAGATCTCTGAGGATAGGGGTGAAGAGAAGAGTCAAGGACTAGGGAAGGAAGAAATGCCAACATCATTTAATCAAAACGAATCTAGGGCTTAGTGATGAACAATACCACAAAGAGCTGTCTGTCAACTTTCGGGGAAGGGACTTCCTAGGACCCTGCCCTCTCCCACCTCATCTGGGAGCCCTTGGTCTCCCAGTTGGCCCCACCAATTTAGAATGTATCTTTTAAAACCCTTTCTTAGTCATCACTATTTCTTTCTCGAACGCCTGGAACTCTCAGGGAGGAAAAGGGAATGGGATAAACTCATTTGCACGGAGGTCTCAGGATCTGAAGAGATTCCTTCCCCCAGAGAAATGGTCACTTCAAAGGAGGTTTCAGAAACCCTTCCTTAAACTGAAGTAAAATGGTATTTGTTGGATTTTCTTCAACCCACCATAACCAACTGTCCTGTCCTGTCCCCCAGCTTCTGCTGTTTGGCTGTTAAGGCTTGGACACCAAGCACAATCATCTAACCTATGGAGGTATCCCGTTATAACTTTTGAAGAATCCATGGGCCTTGCCATCAACCTCAGCAGTTCCCATACCCTTAGGATGTGTGATTCTGATTCTTTTTTTTTACCAACTTCTCTGCAGCTGAATATTCCTTTATATCTTGTCTACCCCAATTACAGAGGGAACTCTTTGAGAGCAGAGCCTATCTCATTATTTGTCTTTATATATCCAGGGTATGGCGACATGGCTGGCACAGAGTGAGCACTTGATAAGTGAATTTTCATTCATTCACTCATTCATTCATTCATTCATTCATTCATTCATTCATTCATTCATTCCTTTCTTCCATGAATTAATCCTTCCCACACTCCAGCCTCCTAACAGAATTCTCTCTCCTCTTTTTTTTCTTTGTTTTCCTTAAAATCCTTCTGTCACTCATTGTTTCTAAAGGAACACTTCATTCTCCCTGATACTCTGAGAGGTGGCCAGGTCTTCCTCGATCCCCTTTACCTTCTGTTCTAGGAAGAAGATTGATTCTGAAACTGGGCATCGATCTCGATGGAATAAGGACAGGCATCACACATCCCCTGCAGAATCATGTTGGCTCTCCATCCCTGCTGAAAGTGAGATTCCTGGTCCTCAATCTTCTATTGTTCTTGGCGGTAATTCTTGTGACCAATTCCTATGCAGAATCAATCAACAAAGATTTATGAAGTACCTACTGTGTGTCAGCCGCTGTGCTGAGGTGTAAACCACTATGGTAAACTACTGAACGTACCTGTTTCACTTACCAGAGATACTCTACAGAGGATTTTGTAAAAGAACAGGTCATTTGGTCTCTAAAAAAAAAACGTAGACATTTTTCTCTTCTTAACCTCTTTGTGCAAAGCGCTAGACCCCCCTGAAGATGGAATCTGTCCACAGAAGACACTAATGCTTCTCCTACAGCATCCTCCTTTCAACTACCCCCGTTGAAATCCTGTCATTCAAGGAAGCCATTCCAACATCACTCCTCCATGAAGCCTTTCCTGATCATCCCTGCCAGAAATTATCTTGAAGAGCAGAAAGAACAATGGTTTTGGAATCAGAGGTCCTGAGTTCTGAAATGAACTATGGAACCTCAGACAAGTCATTCAAATTTCCTGAGCCTCAGTTTCCTCCCTCTGTAAAATGAGGAGGAAGTCTGGCTTCCAGAGTCTTCGTTATTTTCAGTCGATGTCCTATCCTGTCTCCCTCCTTTTCTCCATTTTCTGACATCCTTCAAGTCCCAGCCAAAGTCCCAACTTCTACAGGAAGCCTTTCCTCATCCCTTCAAAGCTGGTGTCTTCCCTTGGGGAATCACCCCCAATTTATCCTGTCTATATCTTGGACATACATCACTGTTTGCATGTTATCTCCCACACCAGACTGAGCTCCTTGAAGGCAGGGACTGTCTCCTTGACCTTCTTTGTATCCCTAACTCTTAGCATGGTACCTGGCATATAGTAGACATGATAATTGCTTGTTAACTTCTCCTTGACTTGTCTTATGCTATTATTTTATCTTCCTCACCAGGAGGACTCAGAGACAGAATTTATACATCCTGGGTCAGTAATTTACAATAGTGACACCTTGGGAAAGTCTTTCAATCTCCATAAGCCTCAGTTCCCTCATTACTAAAAAAGAGATAATAATACTTATACTTCTTTCTGGGCAGGGAGAGGATTAAATCAGAGAACGTTTGTAAATGTGTTTTTTATATACATTTAGATAATATACATATGTGCGTTCTAAATATGTATATATGTATGTGTGTATATATGTGTATGTATGTATATATACATGTGTGCATGTTTGTGTGTGTGTGTATGTATTTGATCATCTCCTCTGCCAGGGAGGCCAGCTCTCTCATTTTTCAGATAAGGAAACTGCACCGGGGGAAATGCAGTGATTTGCTCACACAGTGGTCTTAAGCGATTAACACCTAACCCTTTTTTGTGTCTTATTGTGCCTCTTGAGTCAGGAGGAAAACTAGTCTCAGTTTCCCTATCTGTAAAATAGGATGATGACTGAATTGGTGCTACCTGCCTCAGAGGTAAGTGACAGACAGGGTTTGACTCCAGGTTCTTTGACTCCAAGTCTTTCCTCTATAGCATAATGCATTGTACTGGGCGCCTTCTAACTCTGAAATTAATTTTTTTTTTAATTCGGAGGGATATGATTTCTGCTTGTTGGCTCATGGGAAGGTCTTTGCCTCCTCCCTCAAGTTGTTCCCCCTTGTTCCTTGTACTTCTCCCTCCCCCAATTCTTCCACCCCCAGCAGCCAGGCAACAGGCGGTGGCTTAGGGGGCCTATGGGGCCATAGCTCGATGGCCTCTCTTGTGCATTCCAGGCTTGATCCTATCTGCTAATGCTGTACACTCCCCGAGAGGAGCACAGGGTGGGGGTGGGGGGGCATACCGAGAGGGAGCAGGGAGAGGGCCGGCCAGGAGGCCTGGGCTTGATTAGGGGGAAAGAGCTTCCCTCCCCCCTCCCCCCACCATAAGATTATAAATTTAACCCATCCCTATGATGTGATTGTATCAAGACCCAAGAATGGCTAAAAAGTTGTTTCCGATGCTTGGCTCCTTTCATATGGTTCCCATACATCACAGCTGTGTGTGATCTGGGCTTCCAGGAGGGACGTTAATCCGTGCCAGCCTAGCCCAGCCTAGCCCAGCTCAGGAGGAAACCTTTGCCTCCATGATTATTGCATTAGGGAGGGGCGACATTGTGCCATGGGAGGCAGCCTGAAAAGTCTTGAGTTTGCAGAGCTAGGCGCCAACTTGGGCTCTGCCACTTGGGGGCTGTGTGACTTTGGCAAGGCAAATGAGGCCCCATGCCAACTCCAGATCGTGTGTGAGTGTGTGTATGTGTGTGTGAGTGTGTATGTGTGTGAGTATGAGGAGGAGGAGATGTGAGGTGAAAAGGAGCCCCTCCATCCCCCAAGAGGCCCTGAGAGTCAAGAGACCATTGAGTAGGCACAACTTAGCAAACTCTCAGGCTCCAGGAATTGGGGCTAAGTTGGGGCTAAGCATGGAAGGAGCCTTGCTGTGCAAGTCTTAACCCCTCTTGGCACCTTATTGCCCTTCTTGCGGGCAGGAAGAAAGCTAGCCTCAGTTTCCCCATCTGTAAAATGGGCTACACAATGTTGCCTGCATGACCGACCTCAGACAGCTATGAAGAAAGCCCACTGTAAACCTTTGAGGTCTAGGGACTATGATTTCACTAGTCTAGAGAGCTGTCCAGGTGAGGAAATGCCCTCTCCTGAAGCAAAGTGAACCCTATTCCATAACTTAATGAGAGTTTCAGGGACCTATGCAGAGTCACACAGCCAGATATACGAAAGGCAGGACCTGAACCCATTTCTTTCTGGCTTCAAGGCCATCCATCTCTCTTGCCATACACAGAGATATGGGAATATTTTTGGTTTTATTGGTTTCAACTGGCCTGGGACCTCCATGGGGACAGGCACCAAGCCCACATCCTCTAGCACCCTGAGCACACGACTCCACATAGATTGGTTGCCAGTGCTCTGGATCGGCAGCTTATCCTGTGACTATCAGTCTATAAAGAGACAAAGAGCTCTCCACCAGCTCCCCGCCACCCCAGCTCCCCCCCCCCAATCTGGTTGCTTTCAAGCATCCTGGGGCAAAGGTAGCAATCACAGCAACCCCCCAGGTTTTGTGTCAGTAGTTAAAAATATACTGCTGGCCTGTTCTCGGGCCTGGGCACCAGCCAGCTGCCTGCCCGCCCGCCTGCCACCTCTCAGGCGAGGGTACATTCTTCCTACTGCACTGGGTTATTTAGTATCTCCGCTTACATGTGTTTTCCTGCTGTTTACCCTGCTTGAAATATGTCCCCAGCACATCACAAATAGCTCTTTATTTTCTCCTGTCTTTTTTCCTACCTCCTTTCACAAGGTCAGGCCCTCTGGGTTTCAGACCTCTCTCCCCCCACAGGAAGAACGAGGGCCCTGGCTGGCTGGCGTGTGGGTCTTGCCCAGTCCCCCCTCCCATCTTGTCCTGCCTGCCCCCTCTCCTCTTGGCATCCTCTCCCACCTCCCTGTCCCCCCAAGGCCCAGGGCAGCAGGTGATTTACTGTTACTGTTTCTTTAACAGCCTCATCGCTGGGCTGGCCACACTGGTGGCTGTCTCCTATGTGACTGGACCTGGGAAAATCTATTACGAGAGTGTCATTAATCTGGGGCTGCCGCCCCTGGCACTTTCTAGCCATTCCATTTAATGGGCCTCTGCTTTCTGAGCTCTGGAGGCATGCTGTTTCCCTCTCTTGATCAGCTTTGTTTAATTATCAAAATATTTGATGCAGAAAATTGACATTAGTTCTGAAGGTTCCTGCCCTCCTCCCCCCACCTCCCACCCCGCCTTCCTGCCTTGTAGTGACATTGAGAGCTTCAGCCGACTCCCCAGCACCTTAAAATAGCAAAGAGGCTGGGCTATCATGTGCTTGTCCAAGCAGAGACTGCCTTACTAAGCCCCAGGTGAGGGAGGTAGAATTTACAGGGCATGTGTGTGGTGGGGAGAAGCCAGAGTGGGGGGCAGCGTATTGCCCCTGCTGGAAGGATGGTCTCCATGTTTCTGGTGGATGTTGCCGGGGGTGGGAGGGGTATAGAGATGGGGGTTAAGGATTAGAGCCAGAGGGGGACTAGGAAGTTACTGAACTGTCAACCCCATCTGTACCTCATTGTCCTTCTTGGGTCAGGAATAAAATGAGACTCAGTGTCCCCATCTGTAAAATGAGGCCTATGATCATTCTTTTACCTCAGAGGGCAGTCTGGAAGAAATCTCTCTATAACTTTAAAGGGCTGGAAGCTGTGACTTCATTGGCACAAGGAGCTCCTCTGAAGAAGTTCCCTCTATCAAAGAGGGTCCACATCTCTGCTGCAGCATCTGACTGGTCCCTTTCCCAGCCCCCCAAATTACCTTGTATTTCTTTTGAATATCTTCCTACATTTGTAGATAGATTTCTATTTGAATATGTGTGTATATTTTAGTGAGCCGGTACAGTGGAGTGGAGAGAGAGTTAGGCTCAAAGACTTGGGCGTGAGTCCTGCCTCTGATACATATGTGTCCCTGGTCTCCGTTTCAGAGAAGGTGCCAACCTGCATCAGTGGAGGGCATTCTCTGTTGTGGGAGTTCACTAGGCCATTCAAATCACAGGCAATGTCCTTCTTCCTTCCTCTATGTAGTTTGTGTTTATTTACATGTTTGTATGTGTTTTTTTCTGATGGAATGTAGGTTTCTTGAGGGCAGGATATAGTCCACCCCTGGCACAGAGAAGGAGCTAAATGAGTTCTTGTTGACTGATTAATCAGAGAGAAATGAATTCGGATTTAACCATGAGAAGGGGAGTGGGGCACTAGCTAGGTGAGCAATGTGCTTGGAGTCAGAAAGACCTGAGTTCAAATTCAGCCTCAGACCCTTACTAGCTCTATGATCTTGGGCAAGTCACTTAACTCTGTTTGCCTCAGTTTCTCATCTGTAAAATGAAACTGGAGAAGGAAGTGGCAAACTGCCCAGTATTCCTGCCAAGAAAACCCCAGATGGGATCACAGAGAAAGTTCAAGAAGCCACCTAGCTCAACCTATGCTAGAGAAAGAAAGAAGCCTCCCCACCCCTGCCCAGTATCTGGTAGTCTTCCAGACTTGGTGGGAAGACCCCCAGTGAGAGGGAAATGCTCTCCTTGAGATAGTCCATTCTACTTTGGAGGTAGGTTTAAGGGGAAGGAAGTACCCTCCGCCATCTCAAATGTTAAAATGTCTCTGTAACTTTCACTGATTGCTCCTAATGCTGAAGCTAAGAACCCATCACCATGGGGCATGATCTTGATCCTGGTGGGTGTCGGGCTCCCCATCTTCCCATTTAGCATCCTCTAGCTCAGCTGGCAAGAGTGTCTGCATTGGGAACAAGGAGAAAGATAAACATAGATTCGCTGTGCTTAAAGTCAACTTCTTAAACACCAGAGGGATGGGAAAAGACTTCGAAAAACCAGGAGATGAGAGTTATCCCTTTGCTATATAAGCTCTAATTTTGAGCCACATTCCTGTGAACTTCTGATGTACTTATGGGACAGCATGTCCCAGACTTTTTTTGGGGGGGATGTTTAGTACCAACATTTCATATTGAATTATCTTAATAAATGCCTCCTTTTTTAAAGCTACTTAAGGTTTATTGAATAAAATGATTCTCACTTCATAACCTTTGGGGGAAGTACATCAGTGGGGACTTGAGCCAATGATATTGAAGAACTGTACCCTGACCTCTCAAAGGGACTTGAGTCAATGATATTGAAGAATAGCACCCTGACCTGTCTCAAAGACCCCTCAGGGGGACATGTAGCTATCCAAGCTCTGGAATACTATCTCATCTGCGAGTCAGAGATTGGATGTGGATCCTCTGAGTATACAATGTCTGCATTAAAATCTTGTGCTCTGATCTGGACACAACACCACATTTTCTTTCAGTTCCTACCTGGACTTATAATAGAGGGGGAGAAAAGATTTTTAGCCCAAAGTACTTAAGCTACTTAGAAGAAAACCAAGTTATTGCTATTGATAATCAGTCATTAATGCACTTGGTTGAGAAGGGGATGGGAGAAGGTAGCCAGGAGAAGGGAAAAGTGAAATGTTTTCTCTCTATTGTCTTCTGTGGGGCTCAAAGAGAGAGAAATGGACCGATGCTTACTGAGTATTTCAGCTCTGTGTCCCCTTGTAATTAGGGCCAAATGACATGCTTCTTACCATGGATGCCCAGGTCACATTTAGGAAATAATCTGAACATAAGCCCTTGAAAACACAGTGTCTCATGGTGGCATTTTTCTCTCTTTCATGTTTATTTCCACCCAAGTCCCTCCCTTTTTTAAACCTTGGAAACGATCTATTTTCCTCTTCTCATTGCTTTTGTCTGTCTTCATTGTGTCGCGCCCTGCTTCATCCAGACAGCTGCAATAAACATACCAGCTTTTCCTATATTAACAGCATGTACAATTTCTCATATGCCCTGGCTTGCCTCTTCTCCATCATCTGGTGGGACCAGGGCCACACTCAAGCTCTTCAGGAGACTTCTAAAGGGAGGGAGGGTTCGATGAGGCAACTGTGAGAGCAGAAAGGGCTCCTGAGCCACCCCTCCTCAAGATCACTGTGTCTTCTTTCTTTACTAGTAAGAGGTTGGGGTAGTGTGGTTCAGTGGAAGGCACACTGAAACTGGAGTCAGCTGGGTTGGGTTCAAAACCTGTCTCTGATACTTACTAGCACTGTGACTGTGGGCAAGGCACTTTATCTCTTTACTGCTTTGCCTCAGTTTCTTCATCTGTCATAATGAGGTTAGACAGTAAGCATTTATTGAACATTCACTGTGTACCTTACGATTGATTCCATGAAAGAATTGGAAGAGTTTCTAACAAAGAAACTAAAAGTAAATCTAATTGAACAAGATCCTACCCAGACTGCGAGCAAATTGAGGGCAGGGGCTGGTTTGGGGTTGCTTTTTGTCCTTCTTGTATCCCCAGTGTTCACCTCTAGACATAGCAGGCACCCAAACATGTCTTAACTGACTTCTTGACTTGGAGTGGACAATGATGATGATAAACGTCTATATAGAGCTTATTGTGCCAGTTACTGTGCTAAGTGCTGTACGATGATCACCTCATTTGGTCCTCACAGAAACCCTGGAGGTAAGTGTCATTGTTATCCCCATGTTACAGAGAAGAAAACTGAGGCAAATAGGTTAAGTGACTTGCCCACAGCTAGTAAATATCAGAATCTGGATTTGAACTCTGATCTCAGATGGAGAAAGGTAGACAGAAAAGATAGGGTATGAACATGTACTGTTATAGCCACCTGGGGTTTATTAGATCAGAATTTTTTTTACCTTCCTTCCTTCCCTCCTATCTCCTTCCCCCTTCCTTTCCTCCCTCCTCTCTTCCTTCCTTCCTCCCTTCCTTCCTTCCTTCCTCCCTCCCTCCCTCCCTCCCTTCCTTCCTTTTCTACCTTCCTATGGAATAGTGGAAGGAGCACAGAACTCAGAACCAGGGAGACCCGGGTGGATTTGAATCCTATCTCAGATCATGTGAACGTCCTTTCATTTTCTGAACCTCAGTTTCCCATATATAATATGAGGGTGTGCCTAGAGATCCAGCCTCCCAGCTAAAGCCTTTGACAGTTGCCCAAGATGCTGAGGGGTGAACAGACATAACTAGGGTTAAAGGGGTTACCGTGAGTATCTAGCAAGATCATGTGAGTCAAACACTTGGTACAGTAAAGAGGGCTCTATAAAATGTCACTGATAATGGTGATGGTGATGCCAACCCTGATGTATCCTCAAGGGATAAAAGGAACAACTATGCTAAGAAATCATTCAACTGGCTTCATCATCTATGGGATGTCAGTTTTCAATTTTAACCAGATCTCAAGCTAGATATTTGATTATATGAACCATGCAGAGAAATTGCTTGAGTTCCTCATGGAAAATTTCTAGTTAATGATATGCAAATTTCCTGAGACAGAAGAGTTGGACAAGTCTGATATGTCAACATAGCGTACATTTCCTTCAAACACAATAAGAGTGGGGGTGCCTGGTGCTGACAAGCATGTGCCGTTGGACAGGATAATCCTTATGGAAAGCATCATGATACTCCACAGGCTTGACCATGGTATGTCTGTGGCAAAAGATCTCTAGGGCAGGGTGTGGGTGGAAGGAGGAAGACTGTGAGCTAGGATCACAGATTTGGAGCAGGCAGGGACTTGAGAGGTTATCAAGTCCAATCCCTTCATTTTTCACACAAGGAAACTGAAGCCTAGACAAGTTAAGTGACTTGCCAGGTTCAGAGAGCTAATGATTCTGTGTTCTAGGCTCTATCCACCATATCATGCTGTCCCACCATATACATGCATGTTTGTGTAAACACATGCAGTGATGTACACACAGAGGGAATGAAGTCTACCTCAAAACTTCAAGTAGTCAATTCAACAGCCATTTATGAACTGCCTATTATGAGCTAGGTACTGTGGATAGGAAGAAAAAATGAAAACCATTCCTGCCCTCAGGGAGCTTATATTCTGATGGAGGGAATCAAACACATTCACAGATCTATTAATAATTATAGAGTGGTTCCAAATTTAGTACACTATCCATTACCATGCACTTTACAAATTCCTAACAATTCATTCATTCATTCATTCAGCCAAGCAATTATTAAGCACCTACTGTATTTGGATTCCTTGTACTAGAAGCTTGAGGAGATACCAAGATGGGAAAAAAAGGCAGTGTCATGGAATGAATTGGTCTTGGGATCAGGAAGACTTGGGTTCTAATTCTATGTCAGATGTTTAAAACCATTTCTTTGAGCAAGTCACTTGGCCCCTAGGTACCTCAGTTTCTCCATCTGGAAATTAGGGATAAATTACAGCCCAGTATTACTTATATTATATTGAACAGAATTACTTCTCTCCAAATTCCTC
Source organism: Petaurus breviceps papuanus (assembly GCF_028583685.1). Taxonomy (NCBI): domain Eukaryota; kingdom Metazoa; phylum Chordata; class Mammalia; order Diprotodontia; family Petauridae; genus Petaurus; species Petaurus breviceps. Next base: position 35,418,662 of record NW_027187400.1, on the reverse strand, counting down.
ACAGCACTTTAATAATATCCTATCTTGTAGGAGAATTAAGATAGGAATGTTTATGTACACATACACATATGCTTAAATATGTGTTTATACACACATTTACATTACACATCTTTATGTATGCACGCATATGTGTGCATGTGCATATGAGCACATGTATGCATTTTGTATATATTACAGGAAAAGAGTTATAATTTATATACACATTTGCATGCATATATAACTGAATGAATGTGAGTGACATGCGTGTAAAGAACAGAACCCTAACCTAAAAAAAAAAAAAGCTTTCTTCTCAGTCTCTACAGTGTCCCAAATGTGGGGCACAGGATTTGGATTAAGGAGACTTGGGTTCTAATTCTGCCTCAGAAATTTAACAGCTGTGTGACATAACCTTCAGGTCACAGATCTCCTTCCTCTCTCTCCCTGTCCTTCTGTTTCTCCTCTCCTCTCCTCTCCTCTCCTCTCCTCTCCTCTCCTCTCCTCTCCTCTCCG
>NW_027187400.1:35401581-35418073 GCF_028583685.1 Petaurus breviceps papuanus | reverse complement strand
TTCCCTCTCTCCCCCAAGTACAGCATTTAGTTCATGAGTATTCCATTTCTCTCTCCCTCTCCCTCTGCTTCTATCTCCTCTTCTACAAATGGAGAATAACAAATAATTACCCTACCTACCTCACAGGTCATGAGGAAAGCATTTTGCAGACCTTAATGAGCTCAAGTTTTAAATGGTACATTTTTTTTTTTTGGTCTCTGTATAATCCCAGGCTTGGCACATTTTGTGACTCTTGATGATAGAAATAGAAGAAGGAGGGGTGAAGATGAATGGAATACTCATGAACTAAATGCTGTACTTGGGGGAGAGAGGGAATGCTGCTTATTAGCTGTAGGAACCTGAGAGATTTTTGGACATGGGTGCATGGGGAATGCCCACCTTAGTTTCCTTACTTTTAAAATGGGAGAGTAATATCGATTCCATAACAGCACTGTTGTGAGACCAAAATGAAATCACAGAATCATAGTCTTGAAGTTGGAATGGACCTTAGAGGTATTTAGTCCATTCCCCTGGTCTTACAAAGGAGGAAACTGAGACCCAGAGATTTTTCCAAGGTCACAGAGATAGTAAGTGGTACCAAGATTTGAACTGCCTCTCTTTCAGTAAATTCAGGGTCCTTTCCATTGAACCACACTTCCTCCCTGTAGCGATTGTAAAGTGGTTGGCTAATTTAAGGCACTGCGTAATTCTAATTATTATAATTATAACAATAATTATATTATCCCTGGGCTTTCCCCAGGGATGTGAGGTTGGCAACTTAGGGGGCACTTGGGAATACGAACTGTCCACTCACCCATGTCCATTGGCAAATGAAGACCTTGGCTGAGCCGAGCCAAGCCCAGCATGGAGCCGGGTTTCCAGATGCCTATCCAAGTCAGCAGGAGTTAAATCGTCCTCATTCCTTACAAGACTGCCTCTGGCTATAGTTTTCATATATAGATTTTTTTTTTTTGTGGTCAAAAGTCAGAGCAGACCAGTGCTATCTAAGACCCTGACTTTTTCCCCTGACAGTTACAATGATTACAGCCCGGGGGATTCATTTTCCACGTCCCCCACTCCCCCGACCTAGCCTGCAACCAGAAAACCGGGGGACAGGAGGGGGGGCAAAAAGGAAAAAGGAAAAAAAAAAGAAGGCAGCCCCTCAAGCCAGAGGGCCCTTCCCCCTCCCCCCCATTTTAGGTTACGTTTAATCCCCATCCCTTCAGCCTCACCTCTGTCCCCCACCTTGATCACCTTGATTGTACATCAAGGCATTCTCAGCTGCAACAGAAGACCTTCCCAGCATCCGTTTTGTTTCCCCCTCAAAGATAAATTTTTTATGTTGTTATTTTCTTCTCCTTTCTGTTTGGCATTCGATATTTACGAGATAAACGGCAGGCCTGCTGCTAAATGGGTCCCCGCACAACTTCATAAATACATAACCTGGCCCGGATGGCGGAGCAAGGCAGCGGTGGCGGAGGGCTGAGGCGGGGTCCTGCTCTATTAAGGATTTTCCTAGATAATGTTTTCTAAATAAGGTTCATGTCCTAATAAAGCTTCTGATGGAACAATATTGCTTGCTTTCCAGCTGGGTTATATGGGCATTTGTCACGAAGCCGTTAGCTAACGAACAATTGCGGAAGCCGAGACTCTAACTTGCTCTTTCTGTCTCGGGTCTCCTAGCAGGCTCCCTCCTTCTATCATGTGCTGACTGGGAAATACAATTGTGCTGCACACACGCTCACAAACAGACACACACACATAGACCCAGACCCAGACCCAGACACACACATATGCACACAAAAGGCCACTGAGAGTCAATTCCAGAACCCAGGGAAGAGGGGTTTTTTTTTTTTTTTTGGTGGGGAGCAGCGTGTTTCCCTCTGCTCAGCCTTCCCACATCATTTTCTTTATAAAATAGGGAAAAGGCCATCAGAACACAGAAAGCATATGCTCACATTTCTAGAAATCTTTTTGTTATTTTTTAATTTATGTGAGATTTTTTTAAAGTGATGGTTTACAAGATGCTTTTCTCATAACGACCCTGTGAGACAAAAAAATGACAACATTATGGGACCCATTTAGCACCGTATATATCTTGCATATACATTTTAGTGTGTTTATTTTCTCCTCTGTTAGAACTGTCAGTTCCTTGAAGGCAGGCAGGGACCCTGGTTTTTTTTTTTCTTGTTTATTTTTTTTTTTTGGTGGTAATTGTTGTTTTTGCCTTTCTTTGTAATGCCCAGTACATAGTAACTGCTAAATAAATGCTTGCCGGTTAACCATGGTTTGGATAATTGATGGGACAGGATGTGCTTAGGCAGGTGTGGGATCTCCAGAAACAGAAGTAAAGCCTTTGCCTTAAGCTGATCTAAATGTAAGAATTTGTTGAATTACTGCAAATAGGAATAGGGATAGAGACTATGGTTCAATTAGTTTAGGGAGGAAACTTCATCTATTAATACAGGTCTTTCACTCTTTGCAACTTAAGAGTTCAGAGAATCCCCTTACAAATATTGTGAATGTCAAAGTTTGACATACAAATGTAATGGAGTTGGGGAAGGGGTGGCTGCTGGTCAGGGAGGTTGGAGTATGGCCAGAAGCAAGGTGCCTCCATGTTACAAAATCTGGACTGGAAGAATGTGAAATGTCTCTTTCCAAAAGCAGGCTGCCTCCATATTAGGAGTTCTGGGCATGCTCCAAGCCCCTCATTGAACAAAATTATTCACTCAGACAGGAAGGATACAAGGAGATATCTATGCATCTTTGGTCCACCCCACTGTCCCCCATTGGGCCCACATTCTTGTCTCATTCCAAGGAAATGATGTTGTTACATGTAACCATTCCCAGAGTCACTGCTAATCAGACAACATTATCCTGACCACCGGATGACTGGATGACAGGGGACGTGCATTTGTTTTTTAACCATTAGACAAAGAGACAGTCTCTAGGTTCTGCCCCAATATAGAGTAGTCGGGATATGACTAAATATAGGAACAGACAAAATCCCTTTGGAGTTAGGACTTATCGATCCCTTGAGCTGTCTGGAGTGTCATGGGATGCCTTCCCCCATCCTACTCTGTGCCTGGAACACTCTATATCCTCACCTCAATCTCAGAGCATCTCTAGCTTCCTTCAAGGCTGCCAAAATATCTCCTTCTTCAGGAGGACCTCAGCTACCAAGGTTTTTTCTCTTCAAATATTCCTTATATGTTTTGTATATGTGATTTACATATTCTCTTCCCCATTAGAAATGTGAGCTTTTTGTGAATGGACACCATGGTTTTGACTCTCTTTTATACCTGGTGCTTAGCATAATACCTAGCACACAGCCAATACTTAGTAAATGCTTGTTGACTGAATATGGATTGATTATTTCTATTTGTCTCCTCCTTTGAACAAAGGAGACCCAGTAATAGACTTCTTTGGGTTGTCTGACAACATTTCAAGTCAAGGCCAGATTGGCTCATGACTTCACAAAGAGCCCAGTAAAGAAACTACACCATAACTCCAATAAACAGGAGCTGTGACTTCCCTCTCATATATTCTCTAAGCTTGAGACCCCTTTTCCTTAGACTCTATATACTTGTGGGAGAGAGTCATTGATTTCGGGATGGATTTTTTTAATACTAACTGTCCTTACTAAACTACCCCCAGGAAATTATCCCTGTCCTTTTGCTAAGACAAATCTCTCTATCCTACCAGGCTGGAAGTTTTGGGATCCCATCAATGAAAGCTCTGACCTGGGCTGGTTCCCTCTTTCTTAAGGATCCTAGTGGCCTTTGGCTCTTCTGGGCTCACCATGTTGGTCCCAGACTTAGAGGGTATACCCAATAGACTTCACTACTCCTAGGAGCACAAAGCTCAAGCAATCCACCCACCTCAGTCTCCCCAGTAGCCCAGATTATAGGTGTGCAGCATCCTGACTGGTGAATATCCTTTAAAAAAATCTTCTTAAGACTGACAGATGAATTGTTTCTCAATTAATAATCTTTGAGGCAGGGAGGAAGAGTAACACACTGGCAGGATCCTCAGCCAATAACATTAGAGAATCACCCCCAGACTGTTCAGAATGTCCTCTAGGACCCTAAGGCCTAGATGCAGCCTACTCTGGGACACAAGACTCATCTCTGAGGATGTTGGGATAAGGACACTCAGAACATACATGGGGCACACATAGAAAGTGTTGAGTACATATTAAAGGGATATAGAATAAAACATTAACAGATGTATTTTTTTAAGTTTTTGCTTTTTGGAGGGGGGAAGTTAGGGTAATTGGGGTTAAGTGACTTGCTCAAGGTCACATGGCTAGATTTTTGTGTTAAGTGCTGAGGCTGGATTTGAATCAGGTCCTCCTGACTCCAGGGCCAGTTGGTGCTCTATTCACGGCACCACCTAGCCGCCCCAAACATATGTATATTTCTAAAAACATAGCACTGTGTGACAAAATTTTAAGTGTTCTAAATAGACATCTCTATATCCCAAACTCAGAACCTCCAATTATGTTTATTGAAAAACCCTGAAAAAGAAATGGAGCCTTGGAAGAAATCCAGTCCAAGGGCGATGGGAAGGGGCACATCTGAACTCAGCTCCCTGCTGGCCCCATGCTCTGCTCTCCCCGATGGAAGCACCCTTCTGCACAGTAGCGCAGCATCTGGCCCCTCCAAAGGGTGCGCAATCTGGAGCAGCTGCCCTCCTCCCAGACCTCCGAGGTGCCTGATGTCTCTGTTTGGGTTTTAGAAAGTCAACAAACAGATTGTACTTGCCTTTGCCTTTGAATTGGACGCCCCCTCCCTCCCCTGAAACCAAAACAAAACAAAGTACAAAACAAACCCAGGATGCCAATCAGGTGATCCCAGTTGCCCCCTCTAATTTATACAGATGCAATCCAGAGATGCTCGCCCGCCTCCTCTCCTGTCCCGATGGCTGGCTGCGCTCTACCGGGAGATCGCGCGCAACTTCCCGGCTCCAGCTATAATGATAGGCAAAGGGGCTTCATTTCAATGGATGGTCTGTTAAGATTAAGTTCCGAAAGTGATACCCACCTCCCATCAAACTCAATAGCTCACGATGCCTGGAGAAGAGCCCTAAACGCTCCCAGATGCCCCTAGAGCCTTTTTCCAGAAACCTTCTCCTTTTTGTTCTTCGCCCCCAAGGAGCTGGAGAGAGCTCCTCCAGGGGAGGTGGGCTCACAGTAGCAGATGTCCCGCCACTCCGTTACCCCAGACACACTTCAAGGTCCCAGGCTGGCACCACAGGTTTAAAACCTCTTAAGAGACAGGTGAGAAGCCAGCCTGGTCCTGTGTGGGTGACCAAGGCCAATAGCAACATTCAATTAAGAAACTTTTCTCCTGCTAAGGATATGAAAAAAATATTGTGGTATTTAACTCTAGATTTGAAAGTGCTAGTGGGCTCCAATCTAGCCTCCATTGCTTACCTGTTGTACGACTTTGAATAAATCACTTTTCCTCCCCTGGAGCTGTTTTCTCAACTAATTGTTGTTGGGACTAATAATTGTTGGGACCGGTTTAGATGGCCTTGGAAGTCCAATACCCTATATGATCTAGGAACCTATTATCCTATAGCTCTAAAGTAAATTCTATTTGTAAATCTTATAAGATGACCATCACTTAAGTTTTCTTTGGATTGTGGCTTTATGTTTTATTATTATTTTTTTTAATATTATAGGCTTCTTCCATCTTGGATCTCATATATCTGGAGTGAACCTCAAAGTCTCCAAAGCAGGTCTGGGAGTCACTGGACATCTGCTGCTATGGGGCCACCCTTATCTATGAGGCTGTTGGTCCTAAAACCCCAGATAAAACAAAAAACAGAATATAATAGTTAACACTCAGCGGACCTGAGTTTTAAATCTCACTTCTGCTCTTTGATCAGGTCACGTAGGTTCCTCAGCTGTAATAGGAAGCAGGATGCCCTCTGACATCCCCTGGAGCTATAAAATTTTTATCTTAAGTCCCTAAGTCTTTTGGACTCCGTTTCCTCAGCAGTAAAATGTTGTTGTTGCTTATCTTACATTCTCAAAGAGGGCCATGGCATCAGGGAGGTGATGCCATGACATGCAAGTGAATTGGATGTAAGTGAGGCAGGACTGTATAAAGTCACCAGCCTTACTTTCTCCTCTGGAACCATCTGGGTCCAGTGGCCAGATATAGATCAGGACAACTGGAAACAGACCTGCATCTGTAAAATAAGGACTTGGACCACCTTGGGCAAGTGACTTCATGACATTGGGCTTCATTTCCTCCTCTGTAAAAGGAAGGGGTTGGACCAGATCAGAAGCTCCAGTCAGCAGACACTATCTAGCACCTTGAAGCTTCGCTTTGGAGCTCTCCAAGTTGGTGGCCTCTGCTCCCGGGCTTTCCTCTCCTTCCATTTCTCAGCACTCCCAGAGAGGAGAATAGAACTTCTACAATTCAGTTTAGTGGACAGATGGTTTGAGTTGAAGTCAGGGAGATACGGGTTCAAATTGTACCTTGGGTACTTATTTTATGATCCTGGGGAAGCCACTTTACTCGAAGAGCCTCAGTTTCCCCCTCTGTAAGAAGAAAACATTGGACTAGATGACCTTTGAGGCCTATTCCTGCTTTAAAGCTATGATTCTATGGATGTCCCTATGTCCCTTGCATAATCATTCAAGGACTTCATTAAATTTGAAGAAATCAAAGGCAGTTTTTTTTCCCTAAAGGGTGAAAAACTCAGGACTAAGGGATCTTTATGGCCTCTACACTTACTTCTAAAACTCGATGGTTTACAACAGTTTTGTTGTTCAGTTACTTTTAGTCGTGTCCTGATCTTCGTGATCCCATTTGAGGTTTTTTTTTTGAGGAAGAGATCCTGGAGTGGTTTATCATTTTCTTCTTCAACTTCTTCAACTCATTTTATGGATGAGGAAACTGATACCAATAGGGTTAAGTGACTTGTCCAGGGTCACATAGCTAGAAAGTGCCTGAGGCCAGATTTGAACTCAGAAAGAGGAACCTTCTTGACTTCAGTCCCAGTGCTATATGCACTATGGCACCACCTAGCTGTCCCAGATTTAGGATCTTTGTACCCCAGACTTAATGACCTTTCTACTAAAGTATTATGCAAAGAAACACGGTGGCTGTCCCAGTCTGTGAAGAGGATTTTAAGGGCCATTTGACATATTTTTCCTAGTTCTGTTACTCGTTTTGGTGAAGGGTCAGACAGATTGTGAGTGCTATTCATGTTGGAGTGTGTGTGTGTGTGTGTGTGTGTGTGCGCATGTGTGTGTGGGGAGAGTGGGCTCCCCTCCCCACTTCAATGCTGAAAGATTGGTATTTATTGCATATTTCCACCCTATCCTCTTTGGTCCCCACACTGACCTCTCTGAGCCTCAGCCGATGTTGACCTTGCTTCTCAGTCAGGCTGAACAGGACAGCAGATCTGCTGATATTCCTGGTGAGGTTTTCCTCAGTCCACTGACTACCCCCCTTCCCCAAGTTTCCCTTTTCTAAAAGGCAAAGAGGTCAGGGTGAGTGTGGGGGAGCAGTGGTCTGGGGCAGAGCTGATTTAATTCATGTCAATGCCCCATTTACTGTACTCCCTTTCCAAGCTTGGCTCAGTGGAAAAGGTTGGGAATTTAACTAAACTGAGAAAATGTGCTAATCCTTGCTTCTAGAAAGAGAAGGTTCTGCCTCTACCTTCTGGTAATAAACAAGGGAAAGAAAACGTTTATTAAACACCTACTATATGCCAGAAACTGTTTTAAGCATTCATACAAATAATATCTCATTTGATCTCCACAACAATCCTGGAAGGCATCCTATTTTTTTTTTATTTTAAGTATTCCTATTTTACAGTTGAGGAAACTGAAGTAGACAATGGCACACAACTATTAAGGCTGAATCTGAATGTAGTGTCCTATCCACTGCACACCCTAGATGCTTCATTGTTGTGTAAGGCTTCATGAGCCTTGCAGACCAGCTTTCACATTTTGCTGTTCTGGTTGGCAACCGGGGTTAAGTGACTTGTGCAGGGTCACATAGCTAGTAAGTGTCTGAGGCTAGATTTGAACCCAGGTCTTCCTGACTCCAGGGCCAGTGCACCATCCACTGCACCCACCTAGTTGACCCTCACATTTGTTCATTATAATTTCATTAGCACAGGGAACTCCTGATGCATTAACTACTGTCACTTACAGTTACAGAGATGCCTAGTTACACTGAGTAACTTTCTCAAATACTACATGTCAGAGACTTGACCTTGAATTCAGATCTTCCTGACTCCCCCATCTTTCCAGTCTCCTTATTCCCTCCCCCCACTCCCACGCTCTTCAATCCAAACATCCCACGACTCTGGCCTCTTCCCTGTTCCTCTGATGAGACATTCCACGTCAGGGCTCCCCCATGCCTGGAATGTGGCCTCTCCTCTGCTCTGACTACTGATCTCTACAGCTTTCTTCAAGTCTCAGCTAAAATCCCACCTCCTACAGGAAGCCTTTCCCAGTCCCTCTTCTCTATTGATTATCCCCAATTTATTCTGTAGAGAGAGCGTCTGCAGCTAGCTGTCTTCCTGTAGATTGAGAGGTCTCCTGCCTTCCCTAGGACTTGGCCCCAGTGCCCAGCACAGAGTAGATGCTTAAATAAACATTTGTTGACTGACTGCCTAGTGCATGGCTACTCAGATGATAAGTAGCAGAATAGGTTCTCAAACACGGGGAATAATATTACCCCCAGCACCCATTTCATGGGCTTTTGCAGGGGGATCAGTTTTGTAAAATGCTTCACAAACTTTCAATTGCCACATGCTGGACAAGATTCCTCATGACTCAGTTTCCTCATTTGTAAAAATGAGGAGATTGCATTTGATGATCTGTAAGGTTGCCTTCAACTTTAAAACCCCCTCCCCCTCCTTCTCTCCCTCCTTTTCTCTCTTTGGGTTCTCCTGAGCTGTCTCATCCTCTAAGTCTGGTCCCATCTGTGTTCTCATTGGGAAAATGTCTTAGTTCATCAGCCCAGGGAATTTCCATCACAGAAGAAACAAAGGCATTTTTTCACCTTCAGGCATGTGATATGGCTAGGGAACATTGTGCAGAGAAGCCACAAATACTTTCATTTCAATCTTTATTGGTTATTGTGTGACCCTGGCTAAGTCACTTAGCCCTTCTGGCCTCAGTGTTATCATCTGTAAAATGGGGATAATAAAAGCATCTACTGTCATAGGGTCATTGTGAAGATCAGATGAAATAACATAAAGTGTTTTGTAATCCTTGAGGCGCTCTATCAATTTTAGCTATTGTTGGTATGATAATTGTCACCACTGCCTGGAAAGGGAATGGTCCTGGGCCTGCCTCTCCTTCCAGTCTAGGAAGAACTAGGGAGAACTAGCCCTGCTCACAAAGCTTGATTCACAGGGGAAAAGGGGACTCAGGCAAGGGACCAAACATTTCCAGCTCTCATTATGCTAGCAAGGCAGCATAGGTATGGTGGGAAGAAGGCTGGATTTGATGTCAGGAGACCTGGATTCCAAAATCCTAGTTCTGCCAACTAATTGCTTGGAGACATTGGGCAAAACCCAATTGGGGACATCTAGGTGACACAGTGAATAAAGCACCAGGGCCTGAAGTCAGGAAGACCTGACTTCAAATCTGGACTCAGACATTTACTAGCTGTGTGACCCTGGACAAGTCACTTCACCTTGTTTGCCTCAGTTTCCTTATCAGTAAAATAAGCTAGGGATGGAAATGGCAAGCCATTCAAGTATCTTTGCCAAGAAACCCCAAATGGGGTCATGAAGAGTTGGGTATGACTGAAATGGCTGAAAACCAACAACAAATATATACAAGTAATTAGAAGGTGTTAGAGAGAGTGCTAACAGCTGGGTGGGGGTAAGGGTGAGGAAATTCTGTATAAGAAGTATCTCTTGAACTGAGCTTTGAAGGATTCTGAGGGTTCTCAGAAAGGTGAGGAATAGTCTTAACCCCCATCTCTATGCATCTCTAATAGAGGTATTTCAGCCCAGTGGTGGAATAATTTTTAGACAGGAATTTTCTCAGAATTCTCAAATCAAAGAATCACAGAATCTGAGGGCAGGAGGGAAGGAACCCCAGTCAGCATTTAGCCCAACTGAGGCACAGAAGAAATCCTCATTATGATACTAGACAAGTGGTCATCTTCAGGAAGAAATCCAAGGAGGAAGAAGAAGCAGCTACCTCTCAAGACAGTCCATGACATTTGGGGGGGCAGTCTTAATTGCTAAGACTTTTGTTCTGATTTTGAACCCTGATGTGTGCCTTGCCATTTCCTCCCATCGATCAGAATTCTGCCCAGTTAGACCAAAGTGAAGAGGTCTACCTGGTCCTCCATAAGACAGCCCTTCAGAGACTTGAAGGCAGTGATTCTATCCACCTGGAGTCTTCCACTCTGCAGAAGAGCCAAGGTCATTCCCCAACCTAGCTGCTTTCTCCTGAACACTCTTCCAATTTACCAATATCCTTTTCAACCATCGTGCCTAGAACTGAACACGGTACTCCTTAGGAAGTCTGACGAGGGTCAATGGCTATGGGATTGTCACAGATTTCCTGGGGCCCATCACATGGGTGACTGATGGTTATTTCTTTGGAACAAGACTAATAATAGTTAATATTCATGTAGCACATTAAGGTGTGCAAAGCATTTTTACATATATTATTCCATTTGACCTTCTCAATGACTCTATGAAGGAGATGCTATTATTCTTCCCATTTTATAGATAAAGAAACCGAGAATAAGCAAGTAAAGTGACTTTCCCAAGGTCACACATCTAGTAAATGTCAAGGCAGGATTCAAACTCGGACAAGTGTGAAGTTCCCTGCTTACTTTGCTACAACACCTAGGTGTAATCCCTTTTCTATTCAGCTCATGTACCTGATCTAGCTAGCGGTCCCCATCGCTGTATCCACCAGGGGATCAGGGGGCACTGGAAGCCACCTACTGGCTCCTATGGCCGTAGAGTTTCCTGCAGATGTTTCGGAGCTGCTGTTCTCGTCTACTTTGAAGTATGACTCCCTCCTGCATTGGAGAGAGCGGCATTATCTCAATTAATGTTTCCTGGCCAGTCTGGCCCTGATGGTATTCATGGGACTGTGTCTATTACCATTTGCATGGGGAGTAGCTCAGGAATTATGGCTGGCTGTGCTCGCTTCAGCAAAATTTGCCCCCAGGCTTCTAGGGTTTTTTCCCCCCTCCTCCTGCTTGTGACAATGTTCTCTTTTTTCCCTCCTTCTGTTTTGATTTCTACTTAAAGTTTTATGGCCCTGTCCCCTCCAGGGTGCTATTACCCAGTATGCTAATAGGACCATGCATATTCTATTATGTTGTCAGTGTGAGGTAAGAGGCCCATTCTGTTAGGAGCACTTGGGGTAATAATCACAGCAAGGGGCCTTCTGTTACTGAACTATTACTCATCCTCATTCTGGCACTGAGGCCCTAGCCCTGGGATGCACTCCAGTCCTGAGGCCACCACCGCCTGATATTCCTGGCACCCACTCACCTACCCACCCAAAGCTACACAAACCAGTGAAGAGAGAGAGACAGACAGGGGCTTAAAGAATGACCTGTTAGAAGATGGTCCATCCTCTGTCTCTCTGTCTTCCTTTTCTTTCTGTCTGTCTCTGTCTTTCTCTCTGCCTCTGTCTCTGTCTCTCTCTCCTCTCTCTCTTCTCTCTGTCTCTCTCTGTCCTGCTGCTAGAGATGATTTGTAGTCAAAGTATAATACTCTCAGGCACCTGGGATCAGTCTGAGGAATCATAGGCATTTAGGGCTGAAGGAACATCTAAACATGGGAAATAATAATAATAATAATAATAATAATAATAATAATAATAATAATCAGAGCCAGACAATACTTTTAAACACAGAATGTCGGAGCTAGAAAGGGTCTCAGGATGTAACATTTTTGAGACAGAAGAACGCAGAATGCAGGATTTGGGAAGGACCTTAGAGAATAGAATGTAAAAGCTGGGAGGGTCTTTGGAATATAAAATGGCAGACCTGAGCAGGATCTCAGAACACAGGCCAGACAGAGCTGGGAGAGACTTTGGGACATCAAACAGGAGAGCAGACCTGAGAAACACAAACTATCACACCTGGGTGTGGCCTTAGAACGAAATGGCAGAGCTTAGAGCAGAAACTCAGAGCTAGGAAGGAACCTTGACGACTGTCTAGCCTGTGCCTTCCTTGTACAGCTGAGGAAGCCAGGATGGAAAGAGGGCGAGTGATTTGCCCACAGAGAGAATTAAAAGAAGGATCAGAACCATGACCCAAGATCCCTGATGCCCACTCATTAGATCATGTTTGCTACTATCTGGTGCCTAGAGAAAGGCACCCCTACTATCTCTAAGGCATCGTGGGGAGCGAGAAGAAGAGCAGCACACAGCGTCTATCCTCAAGTTATTCCTAGTCTAAAAGAGGTGGTGATTTGTGCACACATGAGTGACGACAGTGACATCAATAGGAAGGTACTGGGGGATAGGGGAGCCAGTGTTGGGCCGGGTTTGGGAAACCTAAGATCTAGTTCTGGCTTTACCATTAATTCCTTTCTTTTCTCTGGGTCTTAGTTTCCATTTCTATAAAATGAAGGAATTAGACTAAATAGCTTTTAAGGTCCCTTCCAGTTTTTAAATCTATTTTTTTCTGGATACTATGATCTCTAAGGCCCCTCCCAGCCCTGACATTCCCTGTTCTAAGGGCCCTCCCAGCCCTGACATTCCCTGTTCTAAGGGCCCTCCCAGCCCTGATGTTCCCTGTTCTAAGGGCCCTCCCAACTCTGACATTCTTTGTTCCAATGTCCTTCTAAGGTCCCTTCCAGAGCTGACTTTTTTGAGCTCAGACTCATGGCCCAAATAGAAGATTGCAGCAGATAGAGTGCTTGACTTGACATCAGACAAATCAGAGTTGAGGTGATGACATGTTCTGACACCCTTTCAGTGCTGACATTCAACAATCTTATGGTTATATGCTGAATTATGTGCTACAAACTCTAAGCATTATAGAACTTCAGAGAAGACTCAAAGATACTCAGAGCCAGAGTGGTATTACAAAGCTCCTCTGACCTGAGCTAGGCCTTGAAGGATGGTTAGGAATTGGATAGATAAATTGCAGGGGGTAGTTAGGACGTGAGTGGGGTGAGATTAAAGACTGAGACTGTATTTTTGGGTCTCCTAAGTACAAGATACATATTAGGTGAGATTTAAGAACACTGTCATTACTTACAGCTACTAAGGATACTGATATTTAATCAGCTGCAGGAGCCCAAGTCAGACAATCAGGTGCCTGATGAAGGATTTTGCTAATCGTTCTTCCTCTTTCTGATTAGCTGCAACAGGGGTGGTGTATTTGTACCATTTTGATGCCATTTGGTTCAGAATCCCAGGGAAAATGATGCTCCCAGGTTTTGAAATCACATTTCCCTTTGTGAGGTAGGACTGAAGGGGCCAAGGTGCCCCTAAGGTCCTGGACACTGAGGGTGTTTTGCAAGTGTTTATAAAAAACAATCAACCTACACAGGTTCCTGACTTTGCAGTTGCTGTCTGCCATTTATACTGTTACAGAGCTTTGCCCAGGATGACGCAGCCAAGATGTGTCAGAGGCAGGACTTGAACTCAGGTTTTCCACTGCACTATATTTGTATCCCCATTTTACAGATCAGGAAAATGAGATAAAGAGATGGTAAATGATTCCCCAGTGATCACACAGCTAGTGAGTGTTTGAGGTGGGATTTGAACTCAGGTTCTCCTGACTCCAAGCCCAGAGCTCCATGAAGATTTAGTCAAGAAATACTGTAAGATGAGACCACTCAGTAAGTTCCCTAACCCTGTCATGAGATGGAGGGAGTTGTCAGCTTTCCAATGACTGGGGAGGACAGGATAGCAGCGATTTCAGTTAAAATAAGAATCAGCTCTGTATTTCCAAGCTCTCTCTCTCTCTCTCTCTCTCTCTCTCTCTCTCTCTCCCTCTCTCTCTCTCTCTCCAATTAATCAATCAACACTTAGTGTGCACCATGATTTAGCTAAAGGCACGGTTGTTGATTTCTTGGCAGAGATACTGGAGTGGTTTGCCATTTCCTTCTGAAGCTCATTTTACAGATGAGGAAAGTGAGGCAAACTGGGTGAAGTGACTTACCTGGGGTCACACAGCTAGGAAGTGTCTGAAGCCAGATTTGAACCCAAGAAGAAGTTTCCTGACCCCAACCCTGGCCCTCTATCCATCCACCTAGTTGCCCCTGTGAGTGTATTCAAAAGAAAAGAGAAGACTCTGGACTCCAGGGAACAGAAATTCTAGGTAAGGAGCAAGACAAACATGCTGGTCCCAGCCTACAAACACTTAAAGTGAAATGCCCCTAGGTGCACACTGATTGGTGAGAGAAATTATCATTAATAACTAATAATTTGGGAAGATTCAGAGTTCCCCTTTTTTATTTTCAAGATCTCATTCTCTGAAGGTTGAGTTAACCTTCTCCTCTATATGGCCCCACACGACCTAACAAGGAATGTCTCAGGTGAATTCCATTCAGTCAAGTTTGAGTGGAGACACATCTTTTTGTCTAGATTTCCCAAGATTGGGGCTGGTCTGGGTATAGAGATAGCCTCTCTGTTCAAGGGTGCCATGATGTCTCTCTCTCTCAACCCCTCATTGTAATATTCATTCTCTCATTAATTGTTAACCAATCAGGGTTGATTCCCACCCTGGGGAACACTGACTCTTTGAAGGGTATATATACTGTGAGCCTGCTGCCATGATGGTCTTTTGGTCTAAGTGAGATGGCCAAATGATCATCCTTTTATCAATAAATGTGCTGGTCTTATTAGTAAAATGATAAAATTACTGAGAAATGATGTCTCTTGAACCTTTTTAATTGCCACATTGGGCAGGTAGGAATCACAGCATCACAGAATTGATAGACATCTAAGAGGACCCCTAAATTCAACCTCCCTCCAAAGGTAGAAATCCCTTCCTTGGTGTCTCTGACAGCATCAAGCCTCTGGATGTTTCCATTGAAGGGGGCTTCCTGTCTCCCAAGGCAGCCTGTCCTGACATTAGACAGTTAGAACTAATACCACTCAATGATCCGAGCTCTGCTCTGGTTCTGCCAAACAGGACAGAGCCTCTTCTACAATAGGACTTCTGGGTTTTGGGGGTTCTTTTAGTACTAGAATGCAACCATCATTTCCTTTTACATTGCCTTCTTCCACCTCCTACCGACCTTGTGTCTTTTGTTCTCTATTCTTCCAATCTAAACATTTCCAGTTAATTCTGCTGAACCTTGTATGGCATGTACTTGATACCCTTAGACATTCTGGTTAATCTCATTTGTCAATATCCTTCTGTGACATAGAATAGTGAAAAGATGAACAGATTTGAAATGGAAAAAAAAACTCGACTCAGATTCCAACTTTGTGGTTAAGTGACCTTGTGAATATTATTTCTCCTATCATCTAGACCTCAGTTTTCCCATTTTTAAAATGGGGAAAGGAGCACAAACACCTCTTCTAGATCTAGATTATAGGGTCATACGTCAAAGCTGGATGAGACCTCAGGGATCATATAATCAATCCAACCCTCTCATTTTACATAGAGGAAACCCAAGATTTTACAAATAGCAAACATGGGAGGAAGGATTTGAACCCAGAGACAGTGTCTAACACACACACAGAAACACACACACACATATATATATACATATACACAAGTATATGTATATATATATATATATTATGTGTATATACACTGTTGTCTTCTCTATGCCCTAAGAAATGTGATGCCCCAAACTAGATATTATATTTATACCACTTAATCATCCCCTAGCATAGAATAGACATTTGGTATACATCTTCAGAGTGGATGATTTTGCTTACCATAATAAAAATATTTTCCTCACTTTTTTTATTCACATGATGCTTCCCTAGTTCAATCAGCATTATAACTAAGGTGAGATTGTCAGAGCTTTGTTCCAAGGCACGGAAATACAGAATAAGCATTTACAGATCTTTTTACTTCTTCAGCAACACGGAAACAGCTGAATCTAGGCTACAAATAGCAAGTTAAAATAAAAAGCTGCTTCTTCCTACCAGTGGCAGCAAATCAGATACACTCCAGCCAGCCCTATCCCACCCCCCACCCTTCACCCCCAATCAGTAGCAGCCAAGGGGTTTTGTGGTGTCCCAGGGTCTCCACTCTACCCTCTCCCTCAAACTGAATTAAAGGGATATTTCAAGCTTCTTGTCCTGGGTGCAAAAATTTGCTGGTTAACATCTCTGCTTGAACTCCCATGAAATATAGTTTAGTCCAAAGAACAGTCTGTTTCCCTAGCTTTATTGTAGTTTAAATTTAACATAACACTTTGGTTTCAGTTCATACTGGTTCATTAGGGTATTAGGGGTGTGTGTGTGTGTGTTGGTGTGTGGGTGTGTGTGTGTGTGGGTGTGGGTTTGTGGGTGTGTTTGTGAGGAGAGAGAGAGAGAGAGAGAGAGAGAGAGAGAGAGAGAGAGAGAGAG
>NW_027187400.1:35387253-35401571 GCF_028583685.1 Petaurus breviceps papuanus | reverse complement strand
GAGAGAGAGAGAGAGAGAGAGAGAGAGAGAGAGAGAGAGAGAGAGAGAGAGAGAGAGAGAGAGAGAGAGAGAGCATGTGCCTGCACATATGTTTTGAGCTAAGTTTACTGAACTCAGTTTAAAAAAGAATTTTAATTGGGTTCAGTTTAGAGCAGAGGTACCTAACCTTTCATGTGTGTGTCCTGGGTGCCTTAAGCAGTCTGATGAAGCCTATAGACCCTGTCTCAAGAATCATATTTTTAAAGCACAAAATAAAATCCATAGGATTACAAAGGAAACTAATTATATTGAAATACAGTCCTCAAAATATTAAAATTTCCAACTTCACAGATCCCTTGAAAACCATTTAATGGATGGGGGCCAGGGCAGGGGTGCAGGGTTGTGCAGGCTAAAACCCCAGATTTAGATCTCACTTTCTAGCTCGGGGTCTTCCTTCTTTCAGCCCCGTCCCAGCCTCTGCTAGCACTGGCACCCTTTGTTATTCGGGGGCTGGATCAGAAGACCCTGCTCAAACGAAGGGGCCAGTTCCCTGTATCAGATCGGTGGCGCCATATTTTGGATTATTTGTTAAAATCAACAACCCTCTGTACTTAAAAAAAATAAAAATAAAAAAGCACTTATCCTTGACATTTCTAGACTGAATGTACTCGGCTCCATCTCCTGGGGGTCTGGAGATTCAAATCCTGTGCTTTCACCCCGTGATCTGGCATTAACAGCGGATACAAACACCGCTAGTGTGACTGACGTCTTCCTTGAAACATGGGGCTGGAGAATTAGCGGGTGTAATGTCAGCAGAGCAGGGGTCGGGGTGGAAAACGGCTCTGTGTTGTCAGCCATCGGGCTGTGGATTGGACAGCCCCTCCCTCTGTTTCCCTGCCTTGGACAGAAATTAGTTTTGATGTCAAAGTCAGAAGAGGGAAGGGATCAAAGTCTGGGCAGCCACTTACCTTAGACAAGACCCGATTCTGAAGGAGATCCCTCTGCCTCTCCCTGTTTGCAGCAGTAACTCAAAGAAGGTTGGCGATTCAGCGCTTCCTATCCCTTTAAGGCACATCCCCAGGCGGTGAAAAAATATTTTCTCAATTTGGTGTTTTCCAGGTTATTGAAACCTTATCTGGGTTATTGAAAGAGACTCCTGCTCAAAAATCTCCCATGGCTCACTGTTACTTTGGGGATACAATTCAAACTCCACTGGCACTCAAAACCCTTTGCTATTGCCATCCAACTGACCTTTCCATGATTATCACCCCTTCCATGAATTCCCCATTCCAGATAGAATGAGCTATTTTATTTTTCCTCATACATGACCTTCCCACCTCCATACCTTTGCACAGGCTGTACCCCATGCTGGGAAGGCACTCCTTTTCTCACTTCTACCTTTTAGGATCCCTAGCTTTCTTTGGAACTCAGCTCAAGAGCTGACTCCTACATTTTGGGTTTTATGATCCTCCCACCCCATATCTTTCACTTGATTTTGCATTTTGTGGTTACTTACTTTATTTTCATGAATGTTGTTTCCCAGATGGAATAAGCCCTTTGAGGCAGGGGCAGGGACTGTTTCACTTTTTCTTTTTATCTTTAGTAGTCTGTTAATATTGTGAATGCTTTGATCACACATGTATAACCTGCATCAAATTGCTTATGTCTAGGAAAGGAGATGATTTTGAACTTAAAATTAAAACAAAGTTAGATTTGGGTTTTTTACATGTAATTGGAAAAATGTTATTCAAAAAATTTTTTAAATACTGTAAATTTTTATTGATTGATTGAGATTGGGGCCAGGGTGGGTAATCACTCCCTTCTTGGCTATATGATCAAAATTTCTTTAGAGCTAAAGGAATTCTTGAAATCCTCCAGCACAAATTCTCATTTGAAGATGAGAAGAAGAATGTCATAGCAAATAGGGTGTTGGAGGAAGACCTGAGTCCAAATTCCATCTCCCACACTGTGCAGCTAAAAGCTAGTCTATTGATCCCTCTGAACCTGTTTCTTCATCAGCAAAAATGGGAATAATAAATTGCCAGTAGTAGTAAACTGGCAGGATTGCTTTGATGCTCAAGTGAGACAACGTACATAAAACATTGTATAAATGTTATCTATGCACAAATGTAGCATTCTGCCAAGTCCTACTCCAGTGCCACGACAGAGCATAGAGGTGACCATAAATTCTTGAAAGCCCCACCACCAGCCTTAGCTCTAGAATGTTCTACCATATCAGAAAGGTTTTGAGTATGATCCCAGCAATAGACTGAGTCTTCCAGGCTGAGACCAAACGACCAATCTCTCCCATTTCAGTTTATCCTTCATCCAGTTAACCTAATTGATTTTCTTTAACTATATACCATGTCACTCCCTACCTCAAGAAACTCCAGAGACTCCCTATTGCCTTAGCTTTTAAAGGACTAAAACCAACCTATCTGTCCATCCTCAGTGTCTCTCTACCTTACCTCTCCCATACTCTTCAATCTTGTCCAATTGACGAGACTGTGCTCCGCACAATTTGTATTCTCTACACAGTGAATTCTATCTCCCACCTCCATGTTTTTGTCCCAACCCTGGAAGGCCCTCCATCCTTACTTCTACCTCATTGAATCCTTTTCTTTTTTTCAAGAGGCAGCTCAAGTACCATCTTCTATGTTGAATCTCTCCTAATCCCACCATTCACCAATGCCCTCCCTCCTAAATACCTTATTTAACTCCTTTGTATTCATTTTCTTTATATTTATCCTGTCTACATACATACCTATGTGTTTGGTGCCTCCTATATTAGAATGTAAGCTCTGTTTGAACAAGGATTGTTTCCTTCCTTTTGCAGGTGTCCCCAGTGCCTGGCACATAGAAGAGAATTAAGAAATGCTTGTTCACTATTACGGAAATGTTTTGCATAACTATACATGTATAACCTATATCCAATTGCTTGCCTTCTCAATGACAGAGGGGTGGGGAGAGAGGACAGGAGAGAATTTGGAACTCAGAGTTTTAAAACAAATGTTAAAATTTGTTTTTTACATGTAACTGGGGACAAATATTAAATAATTTTTAAATGCTTGTTGGTTGACTGATCAATCAAAGGGACTCATTTACCATCAGGCTGGCCACTTGATGATGAACCCTTTACTCATGATATCACATGACACAAAGAAAAACAAAATGGCCCTTGGTTTTATTCGTGACCCTCTTCTGCTTTTGCAAGCAGATTATATCATGGTGGAAAGAGGAGACAGAATCACATTTTTAAAAGCTATTTTAAAATGCAAATTTAACTGTTGGTACTACAGATATGGAGAGTTCATGGGAAAATGAAGACAAGAGATACATAAGGTAGAGGCATAGGAGGTGGGGGTAGGTTATGACATGGGCATTCCTGTAGGCAATGTCCAAATTCATGACATCATTCCTGCTTGGAGTAGAGAGAGGGAATAAAGGTCTAAAAAAGGGAAAAGACTCATCCAGGGTAACTCACCTAATAAGAAAGCCTTCACTAGAATGCAGAGAAACCATTAAATGTATGTAAGGTTTCTTTGAGAATTATAAGGCAGCCTAGAAATTCAAGCTATCCACTATGAGCTATCTATGACACACATCCCTTCTAAGACAATGCCATCATTTCCATTTTACAGATGAGAGAGATGAGGAACAAATAGACTAAGCCACACATCTCAATTTATTTTACTAAATTTTTAATTTAATTTAGCTAATTTAATTTTTTAGCCATAACAATTATTAATATTTCTAAGATTTACAAAACACTTTATAAATATTGTTTCATTTTATCTTCACAACAATCCTTGGATTTTATCATTCCCATTTTACAGATAAGAAAACTGAGGCACAGGTTAGGTGACTTGTCCAGGATCGCACAGGCAGAAATGTCTGAAGCAGGATTTGAATGTGTGTCTTCCTGACCCCAGTCTAGCACTCTATCCATTGTGCCACGTAACGATCACTAATGGCTATTTTTTTTAACAACACGTTAAAGCTTACTAAGTATCTCTTATATTATCTCATTTAGTCCTCATGACAACCTGGAAAGGGAGATTATTATTATTATATCCCCATTGCACAGATGGGGTAAACTTGGACTGTGAGAGGCTAAATGATTTGTCCGGGATCACATGGATGTTAAGCATTTGAGGTGGGATTTGAACTCAGGTCTTCCAAGTTCACTATTCCATTTAGAATGGAGGTCTCTTGGTAGAGCTGGAATTCGAATCCAGGCCTGCCAAGTCTTTGGCTTTTCAGTGCTATATCCTGTTTGTCAACACAGAACTTGCTTCTTGAGGTCTGGGGTTGATCTAGGGGGCCATTGGGGTGGTGCTGGCAAAATCAGCCTCTGCCCCTCTGCAGAGGGTGTTGTAAAATACCCTGCAAATGGGACTGCCCTCTTGAACACTTCCCATGTTGCTGTCAACATTGACAAGTGAGGTTCATTACAGATTTATGGCAGAGGGACAAGGCTGTTCCTGGCCTCCAGACAGAACATAATGAAAACACAGCCTGTGCACTCTAGAAGACATGGTCCCGGCAGGGCATAATATCCCTGGTTGCTTCCTCTGCTTTCCCAAGTCTGCAGGAGTGGGGAGAGGGTTAGTTGACTAAGATTCAGTAGGGAACCAAGGTTGGAATCTTTCTACTACCTCTGGTCTATTTGACGAAACATCCAACCATTGTCAGTGGGAGAGAGAAAAGCTGTAGGAAATGGGGGCCCTGCCTAGAGAGAATGACCTCTATCTTTCTCCCAAAGGAGGTTATTGGAATCTAGAGTAATAAAGGATTAGGAAAATGAGGGTCACAGTTGGGTTCGGGGTAGATGATGGGGAAGGGACTTGTCTAAGGTCACAATGTCAGTAAATAGGAGAGGTAAGATTTGAATGTTGAGTCCTCTGCCTCCAAACATGAGTTTGAAGTTGAAGATCTGAGTTCAAATCCAGCCTCAGACATTGTCTAGCTGTGAGATCTTGGGCAAGTCACTTAACTTCTGTCCACCTCAGTTTCCTTTACTGTAAAATGGGGATAATAATAGCATCTATCGCCTAGGGTTCTTGTTAGGATCAAATCTGATAATATTTGTAAAGCATTTACCATACTGTCTGATACCTAGTAGGCACCTAATAAATGCTTCTTATCTTCCTCTGAAGACTAGCAACTAAACTGAGACTAGAGATTTTCTTGAAAGGAGTGGAAAAGGGAAACTGAGGTACCTAAGGGATTCTTGGCAGATGTGCCTCAAGCAAAGTGGTTTGTGATTGGAGATAATTTCAAATCAAGGATCGGGAAGGTCAAGTTGAGAAAGAAGCAAAGAATACTGGGACCATGGTAGGTAATGACTAGAGGAAGGAAATTAAGAAGTCTCTCCTTATCATGGGCCTTAGAATTAGGAAGAAGTATTTATTAGCTTTCTTTAAAACAAATAGTTTTATTGATGTCTTTTGTCTTTAAATTGTAGTTATCACCCCACCCAAGACTGAATTCTCCTTTGTGGCAAGTCAATCCACAGCATTTGTTAGACACCTATTATATACCAGACACGATATGCAAAGGAACTTAAAAGTGCCAGCAACATGTGCATATGAATGAAAGAACATCTATTAAGCTCTGGTTTGTATCAAACACTTTCCTTGTTGTTCTGTTGTTTTTTTCCGTCTTGTCCAATTCTTCATGACCCCATTTGGGGTTTTTCTTGGCAAAGATACTGGAGTGGTTTGCCATTTCCTTATCCAGATCATTTTACAGATGAGGAAACTGAGGCAGACAGAATAAAGTGACTTGCCTGGGGTCACACACAGCTAGTATGTATCTGAGATCAAATTTGAACTCAGGTCTTCCTGACTCCAGGGCCAGCACTCTAACCTGGGGAGACAGAAACACAAAAATTGAAAAAAAAATCATACCCACAAGAAGTTATGTTGGAATGTAGAACAAGTAAGATAAAGTGCCTGCCCTTATCCAATCAAATCCAAAGTAATACATATTTATTAAGCATCTCCTATGTGCAAAGATAAATAAAGAGAGCAATTAGCTGCCCTTAATGAATTCAAGTCACTCGTCTCAGGTTAATTTCATCATTAAGCCTTGAAAACATTCGAAGATGTGTTCGTTGAACTACTCTTAGTGACATTTGGGAAAAAATTATGGAAATTGGGAAAGGCACAGAGAGATTGGAGAAGGACAAATATTGACTTGATTTTTCTAAAGAAAAGGGAAGAGAAGAGTGTAAATTATAGATCAATAAACTTGACTTTGATTGCCTGGAAAATTCTAGACCAGATCATTAAAGAATTGTTTAGTGAATACCTAGAGAGGTAAGCAGTGCTGACAGAGCCAGGGGGGCTTCATCAAGAGCAGGCCATGCTGGATTAACCTCATGTTCTTTTTTGACAGAATGACTAAACTAGAAAAAATGGTCATGTGGAAGATATAGTTTACCTAGATTTTAGCAAAGTTTTTGATAAACTTTATTACACTATTATTTTGGAAAAGGAGATGAGGAGATAATGGATTAAATGATAATGTGATCAGATCATTTTAGAACTGGTTGGATGGCCAGACTCAAAGAGTAGTTGTTAATGGTTCCATGTCAGATGGCAAAAGGCCCCCAGCAGAGTGTTCCAGGTTACTATACTATAGCATAGAATAGTATACTATATGATATATAGTATATAGTTACACATAGAGTATTTAACATGTTCATCAATGACTTCAATAAAGGCACATTTATCACATTTGCAGATGACTCAGAGTTAGCATACTGGTCTGATCGAATCAGGATCCAAAAGGACTTGGACAGGCTAGAGCATTGGGAAGGATCTAACAGGATGAAAATCAATAGAGATAAAGATAAAATTTTGTACTTTGGTACACAAATATTAACTCTATAAGATAGAGGTTGTTCTGAAAAGGATTTGGGAGCAGGAGTGGACTACAAGTCAAAATATGGTCATCTAGGTCACGTAGTGGACAGAACAGCAGTCCTGAAGTCAGGAAGATTCATCTTCCTGAGTTCAAATCTGACCCCAGACATTTGAGTTGTGAGACACTAGGCAAGTCACAAACCCTGTTTGCCTTAGTTTCCTCATCTGTAAAACAAACTAGAGAAAGAAATGGCAAACCATTCTAGTATCTTTGCCAAGAAAACCCCAAATGGGGTCAGGAAGGGGCAGACATGACTGAAATAACTGAACAACAACAATAAACTCAAAATAAGCCAACAGTTTGTTACAGAAGCCAGAAAGCAAGGGACCTTGGTCTGCATTGAAAGGGGATGAGTCCCCCAAAATGGGAAGTGATCATCGTTATTCAAAATACAACATATGTATAATGCTCGGCAAGTCTTAAAGACCTATATAAGATGCTAGCTGTTGCTGTTATTGTTAGCCATAATCATACTATATTCTGCCCTTGTCAAGCCTCCTCTGGAGCACTGTGTTTGGTTGTGGGTACCACAATATGAGCAAGGCATTGATAAAGCAGTGTCCAAAGGAGGACCGTGGGGATGGTGAAGAGCCTTGAGTTTATGCCACGTATAGATTGATTGAAGGATTCAGGGAAGAAGGGTCAAAATAGATGTCTCTAAGACTGAAGGCTTGTCACAGACAGGAAGGATTAAACCTAGTATAATTGGGGCCAGAGGGCAGGGCCAGAAACAAATGTATGCAAAGAGGCAGATTTAGACACAATGTAATATGTAATTTTCTTTTCAAATGAGTTGGGCAAAAAGTGAGACAGAAAGAGATAGTCACAGAGACAGAGAACAATAGAGATAGAGAGAAAGATAGACAGAGAGAGACACACAGAGATAGAGACATATACAGAGGATATATAGGAAAAAAAATTCTAATCAGAGCAGTTCAAAAGCCAAATGGCTTTCCTCAAGAGGTGATCAACTCCCCTCCTGGAAGACCTTCAAGCCAGACTAGGAAGGACCATCTGTGTGGTATGTCATAGCAAGGATTCCTTTGTTTTTGAGCTGGAATAGATGGCTGACGAAGTCACTTCTAACTCTCAATTCTGTGATTCTATGAGATATCAAGGGAACATTTTAAAAAGTCACCTCTGCTCTCAGAGAATTTACATCCTGTTGGAGAGAAACACCAGGTAAGCAGATTGATGTATAAATGACTATCTGAGATGAAAGAGAACGGTTCCTATGGGGATTGGGAAAGGATTGCCACCTGAAGGCGGCACCTGAACTGAGTCTTGAAAAGAATTAGGTATTAGGAGAAGTGGAGGTGAAGAGGGAGAGCATTCCAGCCATGGGGAGGGTGGAAAATTGTGAGTCTCATTAAGAAAATCACAAAAGGGGCTCAGAGGTCACAGGACTTGACTGATGATTTCATAGCTCAGGATTTATAAAAATACTTACATTCAGGGTGAAAAGACCGATGTCCTCTCGTAAGCTGACCAACTACATAATAAAGGCATCTGTACCACCCAGCTGCTAAGTACTCCGGTGGATGGTGGTTCTGAATTCAGTGGACCTACGGGTTCAAATCTTGTCCTTGAAGCTTGCCATCTGGGCAACCTTGAGGGAATGACTTCCCCTCTCTGGGCCTCTTTTGTCAAATAATAGGATGGGATAAGCGTCCCTTTGAGTTCAACATCTTTGGCTTTATGTTTGCTGTGAGGAAAGTGAACAACACAGCCCCCATTTTCCAAATGGAGGAAAAAAATCCCTGCAGAGACTAAATGATGTGTGTATGTTGGGGGAGGGGTAGATATTGAAAATAGAGATAAGTCTTGTTGACACTTCCCTTGGGTCATCAAATCTGGCTTCTTCAATTCCTTAAAGGCCCAATCACTGCATCTAGTTAGCAAAAGGAAGTGAATTTATATTAACATCTAAAAAAGTGGTCTTCTTTCTCTCTTCTGCCAGCTGTTATTTATACAGCTAAGATCTCAAAAATTATTCCCTCTGTGTCTCTGTCTCTGTCTCTGTCTCTGTCTCTGTCTCTGTCTCTGTCTCTCTGTCTGTCTCTCTCTCTCTCTCTCTCTCTCTCTCTCTGTCTCTCTCTCTCTCTCTCTCTCTCTCTCTCTCTCTCTCTCTCTCTCTGTCTCTGTCTCTCTCTCTGTCTCTCTCTCTCTCTCTCTCTCTCTCTCTCTCTGTGTCTCTGTCTCTGTCTCTGTCTCCGTCTCTCTCTCTCTCTCTCCCTCTGTCTCTCTCTCCCTCTCTCTGTCTCTGTCTCTCTCTGTCTCTCTCTCTGTCTCTCTCCCTCTCTCTGTCTCTCTGTCTCTCTCTCTCTGAATTTCTGTCTTTCTATGTGTCTCTATCTCTGTCTCTCTATTTCTCTGTATCACTCTTTCTCTTTGTCTCTATATCTATTTCCATTTGTCTGTCTCTGTCTGTCTCTTTCTCTGCCTCTCCCTGTCTCTCCCTGTCTCTGTCTCTGCCTCTCTGTCTCTCTCAACCCTGTCTCTTTTTTTTGCCCAGATCAACTGGAAACTTCAGGAAGGCAAGGCCAGGCTTTCTCCCTTTCCGAAGCCTCTCTGACTTCTGGCATAGGATTTGTGGCTTAGTGAACAGAGCTCTTGACTTTCGCCTTCTGCTGGAAGCTTATGTACAGACTTCTCTGACTGCTAGTGTCTCAGATCTCCTTTGTATGGACCTTGTACATAACCCCTGTTGCCTTCATATAGAGTGTTTTCCCCATTAAACATAAGGGCCTTGAGGTCAGAGATCTGGGGAGCGGGGCTTTCTTTGTGTCCTTTAGCCAGTGCCTGGCACATTAGGAATTTGGTAAGTGCTTATTGACTGGATGCCTGACTGTAGTTCAAACACAATACTTAATGAATTCATTGGTTTCATGCACAATCTTCTTTATATATTGAAATATTTATGCTTGTTTCTAATTGTTAATTGGGGGGGGGGGAGATCCTGTACAAGGAGACCTGAATTTTCCTCACGGTTCCACCATTATTCGGTTAGTGTTTTAGTCTTAGGCAAGCCTCTGTTTTCTCATCTGTAAAATGGAACTAACTATATACACCACGCTCATTCTAGCATCCATCAAGGGTGGTCATGCAGCTCTTCTAGCATGTGAAAGATCCCAGTGTTCGAAAGAGAAACAGAAACAGAAGAAGCTGCCATGACACACCTAGTATTCATTAGCTCTCATGGGGATATGTAGGATCCATGACTTAGAACTGGGTCAGATCTCATCAAGTTCCCCCTGCTTATTCTACAGATGAAGGACCAGAGGGGCAAGGAAGTGAAGTGACTTGTCCTTCCAAGATGATATTCAACCTTCCTTGAAAGCTCTGCATCTGGGCATTGGGGTGTCTGGGAGCCAGCTGGACACCCATTGTTCCAAGACGCTCCTCCATCCTAAGTGAAGGTGAAGGCAGAGAAGCCGACTATCCATTGCCTCAGTTGGCCCTAGTTGGAAGCCTTGAGCATGAGTAATTAGAATCCTTATTTTTGCCAGTTTTATGAAAAATAAAAGACCTAAGTTTCAATGGGTTCCTGAAAGTCATCGAATATGGTCACTGAAGCCTTGGAAGGGTCACCCAAGTGGGAGGGGGAGGAAGGAAGAGGGACAAAGAGGGGAGAATCACAAGGGGACAAAGAGGGGGGAGAAAGAAGAGAAAGTGAGGGAGACAGAGACAGATAGAAGGAGGAGGAGAGAGGGAGAGATGGAGAAGAGGGGAGAGAGAAGGGAGAAAGAGAGAAAAATGTGGAAACAATTACTCCAAGAGCCCGTCTTTTCAGTAATTCCCAAAGAGACACCCGGGCCTGTATTTATGAAGCCTGTAGCATTGGGCCCTAATGAAGCAATTAAGGAAAGGGTCCTCTGACTTTGATCTAAATGTGGTAATTTTTACAAAAACATCGAGGAGTGATAGATACCCATAACTCAGGCTCCTTAATTGTGCTTAATTTGTTTGGAGTACGAATGTGCATTTCATTACACCCCAGCTCAGCCCACATGCTTCAAGTCCAGCTGTCAAGGAAAATTAAGACCCAGTTTGCTTTCAAAGTTACTGGTTTCTATCAGGCAAGGACGGCGATCTTCGAACAGAAGGTTAGAGATAATTAGGCCTGGAGCTCCAGCCAAAGAAAACGTAGAGACACTGTCCAGTCCAGAGCCAGGGTGGGGAGGGGGGGAGGGAGGGAGAGGACCTTGGTGAAGGAGCCCCCACCTCAGCCTCTGCTCAGGTGGGGGAGGGTAACCTGTCAGAGCCTGGGTATTCCCAAATGCTGGGTTCTTAGTACCAAGGGTGGAAGGCTCGCCATGGTTTGGAGGTTTGAGCTGAAGCAAGGAAGCAGTCATTGGATCTATAGTAAGGTTGGAACAAGGCAGAATGGTCACATTCCTCTCTGGGAGGTCTTTACCTCTCTTACCCACTCTAGGGAACCTGTCATTTAAGACCAGCCACTCTGAGGTGAACATCACCATGCCAAGTACCTACAGACTGGAGGGGAGGGAAGGAGAGGGGACAAGTGGAGAAAGGGGCTGGTCAAGATTCAGTTTAATTCTCAGTGTTTGTCAAGCTACAATAATTTACCAAGCACCACTGATACAGATCCCAGTGATGGAAAGGCAAAAAGAAGAAGCCCCAGCCCTCAGCAAGCTTACCCTGGATTGGATGTAGACTTTTACATCTTTGGTCTTTTGAAAATGGAGATTGGACCTCGCCAGCGTACTCAGATCTAACGGCTTGTTGGGCGGATGATTCGCTTTCAGTGATTGCACATTTTTTCATGATTGTCCCTTTAATAGAAAGAGATTGTCATCTGTCTAAACTCCCTAAACATTTAAGGTCATAGTGGAGTGGAGAAGTGGTGCAGAATAGTGCATGAACCTCCAAGTTAGGAGAACCTGGGTTCGAATCCAGTTTCTGATACACACTGGCTGTGTGGCCCTCAGCCTGCCTGGACTGTAATAGGTCCTATAGTTCAGAGCAGGCACTGACTGAGGGAGATCCTTTCTTGAGAGGCTCCCTACACCAAAGGCATTCCTGATAAAAACCCCTCCTCCATTAAAGAAACTGAGGGGATGTTTTGGGTCTAGTCAGGAAGGTCTGGGTTCAAGTCCCGCCTTGGACACATTCTGACTATATGACCACAGCACATCAAGCCCGATCTCAGTGCCCTGGAAACACTGAATTTTATGAGTCACCTATCAGGGTGTTCTTTCTATTGTTGTTTTGTTTTGTTTTCATTTCAATCTGTTCAAAGATATCTCAGTGTAGAAAATGTATCCACCAATGCAAATCAGCAAATTGTTTGAAATACATTCCCAGATATAGCTTGCTGGTGAGTCCTGTCAACCAATTAAATCACAGGTCCAGACTGATGATAATGGATGATGAGATAACTCAAAACAACAAAACAAAACAATTGAGGTAGGGAGAGAGGATCTCACAGTTTAAAAAAAAAACTGCTAAAATTTCCCAGCAACCAGAGATGTCCAGCAATGGACTAAGCTACCTTGTGAGGTAGTGAGTTTCCCATCTCTGAAAGGGGAAGGTAGTCATAGAGAATGACCCTAGATAGGCTGCACCCCAGACTCAAAGATCACAGGATTCTGAGTTTCTCTAACCCCATTTCAGTGGCTTCACTATACGAAGATGTTCTTGCTCTCCTTAGGGCAAGAGCTGAGGCCTTCTTATCTTTTCTCCCTGGGAAGTGACAATATTCATTCGTAGGACAGCCCATGGCTCAGCCTCAGCTCTGTGTGTTGATGTAGGGCTGTGGCGAGGAAGAAGCAGGCATCTTTCTGCCCAAGAAGGATGGGGGCTGGTCCAAGATAAGACAATTCAGGAGGCAGAGCTGAATAATGGAAAGAGCCCACACTCTTGAGTCAGAAGCACCTCCTCTGTTTACTATCTGTGTGACCTTGAATGTCAATCCCTTAATTTCTCTGGCTTTTAGTTTTCTCATCTGTAGAAGGGGGGAGTTGGACTGAATGGGCTCTGAGTTCTTTTCCAGCTCTAAATAGAGGATTCTTTGATCTCTTCTTCCCTTTCTCCCCCAACTATCTTTGCCTTTGGCCAAGTAGGTGCCGTGTTTATTTAAAGCTGATTTCCCCCATTTCTGAACAGCTGTATGTAATGTGTGTGTATGTGTGTGTGTGTGCGCGTGTGTGTGTGTGTGTGTGTGTGTGTGTGTGTGTGTGTGTGTGTGTAGGAATGGTCATGGCACAATTTAGTACAAGTAATTTTTGGGGGGTCCCTATGAGAAGAATGATTTCCCTCAGATGAGTGAAGGGAACAAACGATATGCCTTGGGTATTTAAGTTCTGAACTCTTCCTGTGCCTGCTCAGCCCTGAATGCCCACCCTGGCAGACTTAGAGCCCCCGCCTGGGGCCCGACAGGCTATGGGCTGTCTGCAAGCAGACTGGAAACCATTCTTTTAGAACGGCAGGTTTGTTGCAAGAAACATTTGCCACACCATCAACTCAGGGGGCAGGAGCCTTGGACTTGGATTTAAAACTCTTCAATCAAAGTCTGTGTGTGAAATTATGTGGAAAATGTTTTGTTATGAAGGACTTCCTGTTCTAAGCTATTCAGCTATTGAATGCTGGGGGTAAGGTCTTCTCTTGAGATTCAGGATTCCCTCATTTCCCTGTTTCTGTCCCCATCACTCTCTGTCTTTCTTTGTTTCTCTCTTCCTCTCTCCCCCTTTCCTGTTTGTGTCTTTTTCTTTCGTTCCTTCCTTTCTCCCTCTCTCTCTCTCTCTCTCTCTCTCTCTCCTCCCTCTCTCTCTCTTTCTCTCTCTCTCCTCTCTCTCTCTCTGACTCTGTCTCCCTCCTTCTCTTCTTTCCTCTTTTTCTCTCTCCATCCTTCCCTTCCTCTATCCTCTGTTCTCCCTCCTTCCTTCCAGCCTTCTCTCCCTCACTGTCTCCATCTCTTCTCTCTGTCTCTCACTTTCTCATTTTCTTCTTTCTCCTCCTTCTACCTCTTCTTTCCCCCTCTCCTTTTACTTTTCTTCTCTCCCTTAACTATTTCCTCCCTCCTTTCTTCCTCTCTATATACTTATCTCTCTCTCCATCCTTCCTTCCTTTTCTGTCTCTCAGTTTCTATGTCTCTGTCTCTCCTCCTTTCCTTTCTTCTCTCCTCACCATGACTCACTAGCCATTTCATCAAAAATGTTGACGGTGAAAAAGGAGTGTAAAAATCCCACAGACTTTCAGGACACCCTAAGGGAGATAACCTTTATTCCTTGAGCCTCTCTGTAGCTCTGTGGTATCAGTGCTTGGTGTATTCTTGAGATGAAGCCTCCCTAAATTTACCTCTGGTCACTGTTGCTGCTGACAGAAAAGGGGAAGAGTGACTGGAATCCTCCTCCCTCTCCTCCTCCCCCTCCTCCTCCTCCCCC
>NW_027187400.1:35359378-35382253 GCF_028583685.1 Petaurus breviceps papuanus | reverse complement strand
GTTGGCCTTGCACATCTTCCCTTAACATCCAGTTCTCCTGCGCTGCTACCCACCTCCCTTTCCCCCTCCCCCCCCCATCTACGCTGCCCTCCTCCCCCCTCCTCCCCCCCCCCTCCTCCTCCTCCTCCTCACTGTTGCTGAAAAAAGGAAAGGGAAAAAGTGACCAAGGATGTGGGCTTCTCCTCACCCTTCTCTGCTAGACCTCTCCTTCTGGTCATAGACATTTGCCTAATTTGTTTTATCTTGATAATCCGAACCCTAGCACACAATTGGTGCCTGATAGATGCATATGGATTGTTTTTAAGCAGCAAAGGCAACTGTTAAAACTATAACCAAGAGAGAAGAGAATGACATCATCACTTTCTGGTTATCCAATCCAACCACAGTCCTTGCCCCTTATCAGGCTCACTCCTCTAACTGGGAATCAGTCAGGTTCTACGGGAGAATGCTTTGAGTGACAGGGTGCTCACCACCTCACAAAGCAACATTTCTGGTTGTTAGAAAATTCTTCCTGACCTGACCCCCAATCTGCTTTTGGCCTTACTTCTTACCCCTGGAGCCACATATGCTAAGCCCCATTCCCCTGTGATATGAATGTAAGCTTCTTGAAGGCTGGCAGGATTCTTTTCCTGTCTTTGTGTTGTCAGGGTCTAACCCTTTGTCCGAGCAGAACCAAAGACTTAAATGTTGTGGGGATTGGGTTGCGTTGAATACGAAGACAACAATGATGTCCCCCTTAAGGCATTTGGTTTCTTTAACCCTTTGAAGTGTTCCTCTTAGACTTTAGTCACCATTACTGTCTCAATTATTTCAAATGAGATAATATTTGTAAAGCATTTAGCACAATGCCTGTTACATAGTCGTGCTATATAAAGGTCTATTTCAACATTCCCCGCCCCCCCCCAATTATTCTGTTCTGGCCTTGATCCAGTTCATAAATGTCCCTCCTTAAAATGGGAGAGTATCACTTTCAAGTACTAATAGGTTTCAAGTAATAATAGCTAACATTTATATAGACCTACTATGTGCTAGGTACATACTAAGTGCTTTATAATTATTATCTCATTTGATCCTCGCAATAACCTGGGGAGAAAAATACTATTATTGTCCCTATTTTACAGATGAGGAAACTGAGGCAGACAGCAGTTAAATGACTTGTCCAGGATCATACAGCTAGGACCCGTCTGAGGCCAGATTTGAACTCAGGTCTTCCTGACTCTAGGCTCAGTGCTGTATTCACTGAGCCACCCAGCGGCCACTCAAGTATGTAATGTGGAGAAAAGTAACCAGAATGGTGAAATACCTTGAGTTTGGTCCAAGTTGGGTCTGGTTGAAGGAACTGGAGATGATTGGTCAGTTGAAGAGATGTCTTAGGGGGAGATGATAGATATCATCAAATATATGAAGCGGTGACACATGGAAAAAGGATTAAATGTGTTCCCCTTGGCCCTCAATGGCAGAATGACAAAGGACAGATAGAATTTGCAAAGGAATTGACACTCATTTTATGTCAGGAAAAACTTAATAGCAATCATCTCCATCCCAGGGTGGAATCTATTGGCTTGAAAGATGGTGAGCTTCATGTCCTAGGAGGCTGTTAGGCATAGGCTAGATGGTCACTTGCCAGGTGGAAATTCTTCCCATCCAAGATGAATTGGATCAGATGAGGTCCCTTCCCACTCTACAATATGGGGAATCTGTGAATCCATATAATTCCTGAAGGTTTATGAGGCACTTTACATACATCTAAATATCCATGTGATCCATTGAATGTTACCAGTACTCCTACCCCCATTTTGCAGATGAGAAAACTCATTTGAAGGGATTACTACTGGTAAATAGTAAAGCCCTAGCTAAGACCCAAGTTTTTTTTTCCCCACTTTTCCATTCTTCCTTCTACTTTAGGGATAACTCTCTGGGGTGAGGGCTGGTAAAGGAGAAAGAGATCACTGGAGCAAAGATGGAACTTGGTTTGTCAACCCTCTTTAAAAAAAAAAAAAACTCCTATGAGGTCTGGAAAGCCAAGCCAGGTGCCAAGTTAATTACTTGATACTCTGACTCAGGCCTCCAAGGGGAGACACTGGGGAGAAATGTAGGAGGTTCCCCCAAAGTGCCACCATTGTTATTTCCAGATTTGAGTGAGCTGCACGCCATGGGGAGCACCCACCCAGTGTATCTGGAGTCAGGGAACTTAGGTTAAAATTCTACTTCTGATGCTTACTCTCTGAGCAAGCCACACGGGCTTCCATTGCTTCAGTTTCCTTATCCATGAAATGAAGGAGTTGGACCAGAAGGACTCTGAGGTTCCTTTCATTCCCAGATCTCAGAGCCTATGATACTGAGTTTATTTCCTCTATCATGGAGCCCCAGGCTCCTTGCCATAATCTCTCTTGGCAGGCATCCCTTTGTCTCCCTTGATTGGCAAGTGGTTAGCAGAAATTTATTTTCAAGTGAAAAAAGAAAACCCACATAGCAAAACTCTGAACTTACAAAATAAGCTAATGAAGGGGGTGATTATTCAATTTGCAAGAAGATTCTGCCCTTTGCAATGTAATTCCCTCTTAAATCACAAAATCTCCTAATGTGTTTTAAATATAATTAACTTAACAAGACTGTGAGTTACATATAATTTGCTCAGTATATCCAATGTAGCACACAGATCTTTAGAGCTCCCAGGAAACTTTGGGGCCTTCTACTCTAGGCCCCTCCTTTTTTCAGAGGCAGAAACAGAGTCCATGAGCCCCAAGCAAGATGGAAGAGTATTCTCCTTCCCCTGTCTTCCGTGCTGACAAGTCATATAGCAATGCAACTCTTAATCAGCCCTGACAGTTCAGGAAGCTTTCCTGTAATGCTGCTTGAAAGGGCTGACTGGCAAAGATAGGGAGACACTCATTTTTTGCTATCCTGGTGAGGCTTCTTCAGTTTCCAGTCCATTAAAACTGACATATCCAATAGCCAAACTGCCCATTGGATCTGTTTGGCCTCAAGAGATGGAAAGCAGAGACAGAACAGAGAGGAGAGACTCTTCCCCAGCTTCTGGCACATCCTTACTGTAATGCCCTTCATGTCGTGCATAGAGCCTAATAGAAAATTCATCAATATTTCGTGCAAAATGTCCCATATTCAGGTTCGCCATTTACTCAAGCATTGCTCACAAGCTTCCATTTTCTTCTCTCCTAACCTCCTTTACCAGTCAGATTTTATCACATGGCATCTAGCAATGAAAATGAAAAAGAACATTTCCATAAAATAGAATGCAAGAGATTACAAGAGATAGGAATCACAAAGTGAATGAGTTCTCTCCCATTGCCTGTTTCTCAGACAACTTTCCACACTTTCAGGATCTGTGGTGGGTGAGTTCCCTTGAACCTATTTATTTTCCATTATGATTTGTCGTCCTCAAAGCTCAAATGAATAAGAAATATAATAGAATAAGAATAAGAAAAGGGCACCCTTTGAGCCCAGTTTCTTCCTCCCTCCCCTTGTAACTACATCGTATGTCAAAGCAAAGTAGGTGAGAGTGGGGAGGCCTTAGCAACTTATTCAACAATGAAAACCAGGACCCTCAATATCTAAAAGCAAGGCATCGTCTGTCTCCACATTCGATCTGAGAAGCCCTGGCATCTTGCAGTCATGGCTGGTCAGCATGGGAATCCCAGCTACGACCTGGCCATCTGTGGCCATTGCTTCTTTCCATGGAAGGAAGATGGAAAGTCTCTTGTTCGTAGTAACTTAGAGGCAACTATCAGTCTCCATCTTTTGTCTCCATTAGTGCCCTTATTAAATTTCCCCATGAGCCATTTCTATTGTGATAATTCACACCCAATTTCCCATCAGGTACTAATATTCAAAGTGTCCTCAATGAAGTAGTTACATTACCTGCTGAACTCCAGACAGGCTCCAAGGGGATATAGTTCTCAAGAACATGCCACACACATATTATATGAATGAATACATCCTTAATTTTTTTGGTCATTCATTTATGCATGAACCCAACATTTACAGAGCAACTAGTCACCATGATGTTATAGGGGATAAGGAAGTATATAATACTTGGTTCTTCCTTTCAAGGAATTTAAAATCTGGCCTGGATAAATCAAGAAACTTAAATTCAAATTTCAAAGTTGACAGTAGGTAACTGCTTTACTTTTCTGGGTTTCAGACTCTTCATCTGTCAAACGAGAGAGAAGATGGCACTGGAAGTATCTTCCATTTCTAACACTCTCTGTCACAGGAGTGGGAAACCTGCAGCCTTGAGGGCACATGGGGACCTCTAAGTCCTCAAGTGTGACCCTTTGGATTTAGTCAAAAGGCCTCACTTGAGGACATAGATGGCCACATGTGGCCTTGATGTCACAGGTTCCCCATCCTTGCGTCTAGATCCTATGGATTGAGGAGGGAGAAAACTGCCGAACTGGGGCCAAAGAAGAGAAAAAAATCAAATTATTCCCTACAAGAATTTATTTTGATTATGAAGTTAGTTTGGTTTTGGTTGGTATGATGTGGGGTAGACCTGGAAGACTGCAAATCCATAATTTTAATCTCTAGGCCATAACCATCTTATTGGGAAGAAGATGGTACTCCTTCCTAAATTTCTGGAAGGGAGGGTAGGCCTGCCCCATTTCCCAGGACTATAGGCCTAGAAACTCAGTGGGTACAGACTGGACCTATGGCCCATGGAAGTGGCTCTGTTAACACACTTCCCAGTGAGAGAGAAATCAGGGATCTGAAAAAAATTGGGGGAAAGCTTTTCTAGCCATGTGATTTTAAATTTGCATGTATGTGTATGTGTGTGTGTGTGTGTGCCTTTGTTTTTGCAACACAGCTAACATTATTAATCTCCTGGAGTGTTCAGAAGGCTGTGCTATCTGCTAGGGAAGATACAAATTTTAGATAAGGCCCATCCTTGCCTTCAGAGAGTTTATAATCTAATAGCTTCTCATTACCACGGTCATTTTCACATCCCTGGGGACAACCCAGACAGATGGGCTTTTGTCTCACTTTTTGAAAGGCTGATTTTAGCCCCAGATCATACCTGCCACCACATGGTTCTGGTTCCCATTGGAAAACAGGCCAGCCCCAAATGAGCATCTCACTTACTTCCCCAAGGTGAATATCAGCTCCCACCTTGGGTCATGCTGATTTCTTTTGAGGAAAACCCTGACTTCCTCAAGATGTTTACCTAGTCAGCATCAGAAAGAGTTTGTAACATAATATTTATGTCTTTTAAAAAGTATTCTCCCCTGGAGGAATATCACATGAGAAGGTGGGGTCCTGTCCCATAATCCTATGGTTCTTTTTCTAATGTCATTTTTAATAGATTTTATTACAGTTTTGAATCTGATATTCCAGTAATTATCTTCCTGAGCATAATTGTTATGCCCTCATAATACCATTAGGGACGCGACATGAGAGTCTTGAAATAGTTATTATTTATAGTATGAGTCTTTTCAATTCAGAAAAATTCTGATTCATAATTCATTGATTTAAGAAACAAGATCCATGATTTCTAAAGCAGAATGCCTTTTTTTTCTGCCATATTTCCCCCTGACAGACTTGTGCTAATTACCATATGTGGTTTTGATGTATCGCCAAGAATGGGTTTTAGAAGAAGAAAAAAAATATGCATATCAGTAAAGCCGGAATCCCCAAGGTCATAAGAAAAGTGAGTGGCAAGTGATGTTTATTGAAACCTGACCCTGACTAGGTAGATGTTCGCCAGCCAGCCCTTGGATTTGATCAAGGACTGACATGGGAATTCCCCCAAGGGCATTGGGTTTGGATTCAGTAGTTCTGGGTTCAACTCCTGGCTCTATGACTTTCCACCTGTGGAATCTTGGGAAATTCTCTTCCCTTTCCTGGGCCCCAGTTCTAGAGAATCACAAAATGTCAAAAGTAGAAGGGACATCTGAAGTCATCTAGCCCAACCCATACCCTCCAAAGCAGCTCTTCTAAAACAAGTCGCCATCTGCATGTACTACCTTTGCTTGGAGAAGTGTAGTGTAGGGGAGCCCCTTACATCTGGAGGCAGCCAATTCTGTCCTTGGACACATCAATCTTCAGTTGGGTTCTTTATAACCCATTATATGCAAATAATTGGTAATTATTGTTAAATCCTTAATTCTTCCTTCTGACACCAAATAAAACACATGCGATTCCTTTCCAAGTACTCCCAAAGAGTCTTCCCTTCTCCAGGCTAAACATCCTCATTGCCTTCAGATGATTTTCCCTTGGCATGGACTTGCAGCCTTTGGCTAGTGTGGTTCCATTTATTTGGATGCTTTCCATCTTAACCATGCCTGTCCTAAAATGCGTGACCCAGAACTGAATACAGTAGTCTGGTTGTCATCTGACTAGGGTAGTGTACAGAGAGATTTTTCATGTCCTTATTCCTGGAAGTTAAGCTTCTCTTAAACACAACCCGAGATTGCCTATCCTTTCTTCCATGCTATAATACAATGGTGTGCAGGCTATATTTTGGGGTGTGGTAGTTCCTGTCTCTAATTGCTGCTACCAGGACGTTTGAGGCTGGTGGCTCTCTTGAGCTTAGGAAATTCCACACTACAGTGGGCTAAGTCAATTGAGTGGCCATGTTAAGTCCAGCACCAATGTGGGGAGCCTCTGGAAGTGGAAAGTTACTAATATGTTTACCTAGGAGTGAACTAGTTTAGGTCAGAAAGGAAGTAAGTAAATCTTTACTGATCAATAGTGGGGTTGACCTTATGAGTGGCCACTATACTTCCAACATGGGGAATAGGGAGCCTTATTCTAAAAACAACAACCAGAAATGCCAAAACAAAAGAAACCTAACCCCACCATGTAGCTAAAATTGAGTCTGTTGCTGTTGTTGAATCATGCCAGTCGTGTCCAACCCTTTGTGACTCCATTTTGAGATTTTCTTGGCAAAGATACTGGAATGGTTTGCAATTGCCTTCTTCAACTCATTTTACAGATGAGGAAACAGAGGGAAACAGGGTTAAGTAACATGTCCAGGGTCACAAAGCTAGTGAGCATCTGAGGTGGGATCTGAACTCAGAAGTTGAGTCTTCTGGAGTCCAGATCCCAAGTTCTGTGTGCTCTATGGTACCACCTAGCTGCCCCAGTATTGAGAGTGCTGTCCACCAAAACCTGCAGATCTTTTTCAGATAAATTGTTACATAACTGTGTCTCCCCACCTCATCCTATACTTGTGAGGTTGAATCCTTTAG
This sequence comes from Petaurus breviceps papuanus, assembly GCF_028583685.1. NCBI lineage: Eukaryota > Metazoa > Chordata > Mammalia > Diprotodontia > Petauridae > Petaurus > Petaurus breviceps. The sequence goes on along the minus strand of NW_027187400.1, from coordinate 35,375,045 downwards.
CCTGAGTATAAGACTTTCATTTATCCCTACTAAAATGATCTTATTCAATTCATTCTGATGTTTTAATCCAATTGGAAAGCCTCTATGGCCTCTTCTAACTCTATATCCTATGGTCCCTATGAATTCTAAGCTCTAAACTCTTAGCCCCTACCATGATATCCACCATTGATCTCTCAAGTAGAAACTGACACCTACATTCTGAAATAGAAATGAAACCCAGAAGCAGCAACAGTGCAAGTTCCATGGATCACTTTGTTTAGTAATGGTCAGTAGGATTTAACGACTGCCTTTTCCAGGGTACCTGTTCTTCCAAATGATTTTTGGGCAAATGTGGATGTGAATTTATCTCTATGCTTTCATCTCTCCAGATGGGAAAAAAATAGGCACAATATTAAAAAGATTCCTCCTTCTAACAACAATGATAACTTGAATTTATGGACTTATAGATCATTCCTGGAATATTGTGTCCAGTTCTGGGCACTATGCTGTAGGAAAGATGTTAAGCTGGAAAACATTCAGAGGAAGGCAGCCAGACTGGTTGAAGGGGCTAGAATTAGTGTCCTATCAATATGAATAGAAGGAATTGGAAGGATCGGAAAGTGGAAGGAGTTAAGCCTGAAGAAGAGAAGGTTCAGGTGGGATCTAAAAACCGTCGTCAAGTATTTGAAAGAATGTCATGGATGTTCTGCTTGGCCACAGAAGGAACAAGTAGGAGAAGTGGGTAGAAGTTTCAGAGAAGCTCATTTAGCCTTGATATAAGGAGCTTCCTAATAGTTAGAGCTATCCTAAAGAGAAAAGGGCTGCCTTGGGAGCTGATGAGTTGTTCCTCCTTGGGATTCTTCAAACAGTTGTCAGGGATGATTTAGAGGGGATTCCTGTTTAGTTACAAATTAGACTGACAGGTATCTGAGTTCTCATCTTAGCTCTGAAGTTTTTTGAAATAGTTTGTTAATATATTCACAAAGAATGTATAATGCAAAATGCTGGATAAGACAGGAACGATTTTTATTGATCTAATTTTGATTTACATTATATTTGAGAGGCAGTTAGGGGCTGCAGTGGATAGAGTATTATACTTGGAGGCAAGAGGACCTGAATTTGAGTCCTGCCTCAGACATTGACTAGCTGTGTGACCTTGGGAAAGTCTTTTCATCTCTGCCTTAATTTCCACATCTACAAAATGAGAAAAAAAAAAACAGGTTTGTTTAGAGGATCAAGTCAGGTAACATATGCAAAGTTTTTTACAAACTTTAAAATGCTATATAAATGCTAGTCATTAGTTATTATTATTATTATTATTTATTGTTGGAATGTGTTAAATCAGTTTAATATGCATTACTTAGGCATTGCACTAGGTAAATGGGATATGTAGACAAAACATTAAAACTTCCCCATCTCCAAAAGGTCTACTTTGTTGTTTTAATTAAGTCAGTTTGCATTCCCTGAGCTGGTGCCAAATGGACTAAAAGGGGAAATGGTCAAGGAAAGTTCTAGATAATAAGAGTATCCAAGGTGAGACTAGAACTCTTTTTACAGAATCCTTTCAGACTTTTTTGATATATTGTTCTGTTCAGCAATTTTTTCTCTTCTTTTTGTTTAAAAATGCTATTTGTTACATGGGATGACTTTTTGGGAGAGTTAAGGGAGATGGATATTGGAAGAAATGTTGATGTAAAAAATCCCAAAAAATATTAACAAAGATTTGTTTAGAAAAAGAAATCTCGTTGCAGATACAACATTCTATCACAATTACCTTCCCATTTCAGCAGAGGAATTTGGACTTGGTGACAAAAGATGAGGAGGAGTTGGGAAGGGTTCTAGGGAGGTTCTTGTGAGAATCCACTTCCAATACAATAGCTCCTGAGCCCTACCAACTGCTTTTCATTAATAACAAGACAGTTAATGCACTTAGCTCAAAACAATAGCATTTACTAAAATGGCATAGTAAAAACCTTAGCTGAAAATATCCCCTATATCCATAACCTTGGGGGGGGGGCTCTCCACAAATACTTTCAATAGAAGAGTGTGCACAAACTTAGAGAAAAGTTGTAGTAGGCACATAAATAGGAAATATATGTGTATATATACATGTGTATGTATTCGTACATGCCGAGAGTCTCCTCCACACCTGCCTCGAACTGACAAATTGCCCAAATATTAGCAGGGTTATCTATTTAAAGTCCCAGGAGGTGAGATGCTTAAACTTTGCTAACAAATAAACATCTCATCATCTGTGATTATATCAGGTCTCTACAGAAACTGGCCTGGAATGGGGCAGGAGGAAACAGAAAAGACCCAAAGAAGAAAAATCTCTCCCAAGATCACATAAAAGTAATTGTGCTTAGAGATCAAGCTAAATAGACTTGTAGAGAGATTCAAGACAAAGAAAAAAAAGTTTATCAGGATTTAGAGCTGTGAATGGGCTTCCTTGTTTTGTTTGTTTGTTTGTTTTCACAAATGAAGAAAATGACCAAGAGAGAGGAAGTAACTCAACCTAAGTCACGAAGATAGTAAGTCACAGAGCTAAACCCTCCCTCTACAAAGGGGGAGCTGTTGCTATAACACTGGCTGCTCCCCTTTTCCAAAGAGATTAGATTTTGTCACTACTCATTTGCCCTGTGCCCCCACCATTCAATTCATTTCAATTTAATCAATGCTTATTAAACATCTATCATGTGTGAGATGAACACAGCATGGAGTAGAGGATAATGAAACTGACCTTGGCATTAGGAATTCTTTGAATGCCACTGCATAATTTACTTAATGTCTCTGTTTAAGATTTTCTCAAACTAGATTGAAAAGCAGATGCTGTTCTACAATGGTAGAGAGTTCCTAAACTAATTAAATAACTCATCCAACCTGCTTCTACCGCCCTCCCCCCAATCTTCAAGGTATTGTGGTAGGTGTTGGGGAAACAGGCAAAAAAATAGTCCCTGCTCTCAGAGAGTTTGTATTCTACTAGAACGGTAGACCATGTGCACAAATAAGTAGAAATACACACACATATGAAGTCATATCAAGAGCGTTGAGTGGGCACATCAAACAAGGGACCTATATGGAAGGCAGCACCAGTCTCAAATACCGGGCATGATGTGGATGGTGGCCATGTCGATAACAAATGGCGTCGTGCTATGATCTGCTTCCCTAACTGTAATACACAACATAAAAGACCTCCCTCCCTTCAATGAAAGCCCAGCTGAGGAATTTGGCAGAACGTTGTGAAATGTAGCTAACGTTTAAATGAGTGAAGCCTATAGGAAAGAAAGCAGAGTCCCTGCATTGCCGGAAATCATCCTGGTCCTGGGTGGTGGATGGGTGGTGGTGGCCATGCATGACCTAATGGCAGGAGTACGGAATGAGGTGGGGGGCGGGGGGGAGCAACTGGAGGCTGAAGCCCGGAAATGGTCTGAATATTGAACTCAGGGTCCTTGAATAATTGTCTTCTCTTCACTCCGGGGGTGAAAAGGGTACAGGAGACATTCGCCAGTAGCAAATGGCACTTGACGTGTCTTAGAAGTGAAAGTCCGTTTGGAATTTTTTTTAATGGCCAGGCATAAATCTTTTAAATTATAAATCAATAAATAGTTAATTCAATAATAGAAATCTTTTAAATATTTAATGTCTCCTTATGCACAATGGCCAAGGAACTGAATGGTGATGGAGCGGTGTCAGAGGAATTAGAATCAAACTTTCCCCAAACTCCTTCTGTTAAGGCGGTTATTGATTAAAACTTAAAACCCTCTGTGCTGTTACACCAAGCCCATCTGGGGCGGGTTCCCTCATAGCTTCCACCATGGAAAGCTAAGAAAAGGGCCCCTTCTCTGAACTGTAGTGTGGGCTAAAGTAGCCTGCCCTGCCCTAGAAGGGAGTGGACTCCCTAAATCTGGGAAGAATTTGCACGCTAATTAAATGCCTCATGTTGCTTTCACAGTAAAAGTTGCTTCACAGTGAAATACACTTAGAGGGTAAGAAAGTCCTTGCCCCACTTTGCTCAGCACCATGGCAGAGCAGTGGCTCTCTCTCTCTCCCATGAGGGCTGTGGACCCCCAGGCACCCCTCCATACAGATGTCGAAGGGGGGGGATTCTATGCAAACACCACGGTACCAAGAGGTCAGTATGCTTCAGTGCACATGTATGTGCCTTGTGTTTTATACCCACTAAACCATGGCATCAGACTTTCTTGTGGTGAGGTGAGTCAGGCTCTTCCAGATGAACACAGGAGAATTGGGACAAGTCATAATGCACCCAAAGGTCTCTACTGCCCTTCATAGTAAGCAGGGATTATATGCAAAAGTTCTGTGCTGGACCCTTACCCAGAATGGTGATTCACAAACCCACAGCTTTGGTCACAAGGGGAATCAGGCACACGATGTGTGTGAATGACTCCATGCATCCTACCTCCACAACTGGAAAAGTTCTCAGTCCATGGCTGACAGAAGATTCAACCCATTTAGAATGCATCTACTGTAGCAACCCCTTTAGTATGCACCTACCATATGGTGGTAGCTATAGGTGGAACATGGGACAGAGTTCTGGGATTTGAGCCAGGAAGACTCATCTTCCTGGCCTACAGACACTTACTAACTGTGTGACCCTGGCCAAGTCACTTAACTCTGTTTGCTTTGGTTTCCTCATATTTAAAATGATCTGGAGAAGAAAATGGCAAACAACTCCAGTATCTTTACCAAGAAAAGCCCAAATGGGGTCACAGAGAGTTGGACACAACTGAAAACGACTGAACAACAATACTACATGCAAAGTGTGAGATTAATGTAGTATCATGGGTTCTGGTTTTGGAGTCAAGAAGACCAGAATTCCAATCCTGCCTCTGATACTTACTGGCCATGTGACCCTGAGCAAGTCACTTAACCTTTGTGAGTCTTGGACAATTCTCTGAGACTATCAGTTGTAAAGGAAAGTCAGTAGAGTAAGTTTGTATACCCACCAGTGAAATCACAACCCTGCAAACTCAATCATCAGATGAGATATTGAGAATGAGAAGGGACCTTAGGAGTGATGGGATCCAACCTGCCCCCCTTCCTCATTTTATAGACGAGGAAAGAGGTTTAAGTGACAAAGTTTGAACTCAGGTTTACCTGACTCCAGGTAACCTCTACCCACTCTGCCACTCAACAGCATCTAATTATGATGACAACAGATGTTGGGCATTTTGTCGTGTAGTAAAGATATGAAGGGCAAAAAAAAAATGGAAGCTCCCTGTCCTTAACATTCTCTGGGGACATTGCAATGTATACACAGAGAAGTAAAATATGAAATATTGGAAATGGAGACTGGGCTTGGGATTTCGTTGGCACAGCACCTTCTCTGCAAGTTACAATCATCAAGATCCCTGGCACTAATCACTAAACATTCAGTTTGTTGGATGAGAGACTTGAACCCAGGTTTGGCTCCCTGGCCAGCTAACTATCCTTTAGGACCATTCTGCCTCTAAATAGAAAATACATAGAAAAGCAGGGGAAAATTTTCATGAGAGAGAAAGTACTAGCAGTTGGGGAAAGAAGGAAAGACTAAAGCTATAACTGGAAGAAGGTAGGGATTCTGTGAGGTAGAGGTGAGGAAGACAGACTAGGCATGGGCATGGAGGCTGGAGATGAAATGCTGTGGATAGTGAACAGCTAGATTCATGAAGAGGACTAACATTTAGAAGACTGGAAAGATGGATGGGGCACAGAGTGCGGAGGAGTTTTTAATGGTGGAATAGAGATTTGTATATCAACCTAAAAGCAATGGGAAGTCACAGGAAAATGGTCTGTGCCAACAGAGGGCATTTCTACACTTATGAAATAACAAGCCACCAGTGCCATCAGTTTATTGATGTTTATGTGCATCGGAGGCACTGTGAATAGGTGCCAGATTATGAGTGAAAAGTGGGATTGCAATTCATGGAATATGGCTCACTTTACTCCTGGCCATGGCATTTCACTGGGTACTTTGGTGGAATGAATCTCTCTCTCTCTCTCTCTCTCTCTCTCTCTCTCTCCCTCGCTTGTCTCTCTCTCTGTGTCTCTCTCTCTTTCTCTTCCTCTCTCTCTTCTTCTCTCTCTCTCTCCCTTCTCTCTTTCCTCTCTCTCCTCTCTCTCTATCTCTCTGTCTCTGTCTCTCTGTCTCTCTCTGTCTCTGTCTCTCTGTGTGTGTCTCTCTTTCTGTCTCTCTCTCTCCCTCTCTCCCCTCTCCTCTCTGTCTCTGTCTATCTTTCTGTTTCTGTGTCTTTGTATCTTTTTCTCTCAGAATAAATTTACAGTTGTTGAAAGACACTGGGATGATAGTTATCAAAGCCTTCTGCCATCTGGAGCCAACTCCCCCATCCTGGCCTCCCTCTGGAACTTCTTCAAACTTCACCTCCCTCACCAGCCCCAATATCAGACTTGTCCATGAGAATGGCATGGCCATGTCTCCAACCTTCTCTCTGGCCAAGCCTCTTCAACTTTCCCTAGGGGGTCAGTGAGAAGGAAGCAAGCAATTAAGAGGCTGAATATTGACAAGATCAAAGCTTCAAGCCCAGAATTGCAACAGGCAGGATTTATGAGTCATTCACAGACAGGTAATCTGTCCTCCTGACAAAGACCATGATGACCCAACATTGTGTGTGGGGTCAACCAAGAAGCGAATTCTCCTGCCCAATGGGTCATATTCATGTTCTGTTTGGATCTTTAAATTCATTCGCACAGATAACTTGAACTACAGAAGGTCATAGATTTAGAGCAGGAAAAGATCAAAGATAACATCTTTATTTTACAGTAGAGGAAACTGAAGCATAGAGAATTGTGATGATTTGTCCAGGATCCCAAAGACCGTATCTGAAGTAGTTTTTAAACTCAGCTTTTTCTGATGCCTAGCCTAATGCCCCCACTGTGTTATGTTACCTCATCCAGGTTAACAAGGGATTAGCCAAGTTATAGGAAGACATATCATTAGAAGTCAAGAGTGGTAGAGGAGACAGAGCCTAGGACCCCCTGCCATATGGGCCACTGGTGTTTTGCATAGTTTAAATATTTGGGGTTTTCATCTATTCTCCATAGTCCCTTCTTAGTAAAGAATTTAGTAAAGAAAAATTTAGTAAAGAATCTCCCTTGGTTACTCATGACATTGTTGATGCCACAAACAAGTCGGTGGACCTACAACAGGGGCTGACTATTTATACCTGTCTTATGTATCTTTATCATCACTACAAAGTCTGTTTCTTCTGAGACTATGATGTCCCATTGTTTGTAGTCATGGAGGATTGCCTAGAGAATTGTTCAGGTTTCTGGTTCAGAGCAGTGAGGTTTTCAGAGGCCTCTCAATGTGGATCCTCCCTCCATCAATTCAGGTGAGCATTTGCTGGGTACCCTGGGAGATGGAATAGCTTGTTCATGGTAACCATAACTAGTATGGGTCAGGGGGAGAACTTTTATCCAAAGCCCTCTGACTCAAAGGTAATGCAACATGTAGAATGTTGGGTCTGGAGTCAGGAAGATTCCTCTTTGTGAGTTCAAATCTGGTCTCATGCCTTTACTAGCTGTGTGATCCTGGGCAAGTCACTTCACCCTGTTTGCCTCAGTTACCTTGTCTGTTAAATGAGCTGGAGAAGGAAATGACGAATCATTCCAGTAACTTTGCCAAGAAAACCCCAAATAGGGTCACAAAGAGTCAGACATGACTAAAATGACCAAACAACAAAAGCCCCAGTAAACTTCTTGAGGGCAGGTAGTGTTTTTTTTCTTTTTATCCCTAATACTCTACATAGTACCTGGTACATAATAAGTGTATAATAAGTGCTTTTTAAATGATTATCTCTAATGTTTCAAAAGTAGAGAATGACAGAAACCATTAGAAGCACCACAGATGTGCGTTTGCATGCATAGACATCCACACCATGACTGGACTGTTTTCCTTCTCTCTCTTTCTTTTCCTTTTCTCCTTCTCTTTGCCTTTTACTTTCCATTTCTTTCCTCCATATCTCTTCTTTCTTCTCTCTTCATGCGCTCATTCTTCAAGAAGTTCCAGATGGGAGTTGTCTTTTTAGTAATCATCTTTTAAAAAACAATTTCTTGCTTCTATTTCTTCTAACAGAATCTCTAAAGAAGACATCAGTTTCTCATCATCTGCATAATACTGTTCCAAAAATTTCTTGTACTCAGAGTCATCATCAAGACTCCCAGTTTGGGCCCTGGGGTCCATTTGAGTCCCTGAATTGAAGGAGATTTAAGTGAAAGGAGATTAAGCTGGAATCTATACAGATGTACATATCTATGTATATGTGTATTATGAGAGGCGGTGTGATATAGAGGAGAGGGAGCTGGCTTTGGAACCAGGAAGATCTGAGTTAAAGTCCTGTCTCTGACACATTTTGGATTTGTGACTATGAGCAAGGCACTTAATGTAAGTTTCAGGGAAAGTGATGCTCTGTGTTGGTAAAGAGAGCTTCCTTATCTGAGAGCCCCCATCATAGGGGAAGGGGGGAGGGAATAAAAGGGAGGTGGGAAGGGGAGAGAGACAGAGAGAGAGAGAGAGAGAGAGAGAGAGAGAGAGAGAGAGAGAGAGAGAGAGAGAGAGAGAGAGAGAGAGAGAGAGAGAGAGTGAGTATCAGGGACAAGTCAAAAACAAACAAGTGAAATGTAGATAGAGAGAGAGAGAGAGAGAGAGAGAGAGAAGGGAGAGAGAGAGAAATTTAGATAGTCAAATAAATATATGTGTTCATATGTATATATACATATATTTCTTTGACTCTCTGTATGTGTATAAATATATCTATATCTATCCATAGGTTTTTACAAGAGTTATATACATTTTATTTGTTTGTTTTTGACTTGTCCCTGATATCAAAATGGTTTTGAGCAAGCTAAAGATACTGGTCATAAATGGCAACTGGAGAGGACAGACTTGGGGACAAGAATTGGGGCAAGACTTTTTTACAAATTCAGAGAGTGAACATACACACACACATACACACACACACATTTCCTTGACTCTCCTTTCATGGACAGAGGTAGAGCTAGAGATAAAAAAGGGAATCAAAGATATTATCGAAGAAGCCTATAACCTGAAAGCCATTTGTGTTGGCAAAGAGGAGAGAACCCGTGGACAACGTATGAACTGTAGCGGTACCTATACAATGTTTATGGGTCCAGAGCAGAATCCCTGACCCATGAGTTGGGTCAGCTATGAGGGATTCACACAAGGACAAGAGTCACCCAGAATGATAAGATATGGATGGAATGGGGTTGCTACCATTGAAAGGAATCCCTACATGGATGAAATCACAGAGCCTACCAAGCATGAAAGGAAGGCAAAAATTCCTAGCCAGTAGAGCTTTCCTGAAGTGTAAAGAGAGAGAGAGACAGACAGACAGACAGAAACAGACTTGTGATATATATATATATATATATATATATATATATATATATATATATCACATATGTGTGTTTACATTTTGGATAAAGAACCTTTCCTAACATTCTCATCAGGCATTCATACTCTGGAGTACCTCTAGTGAGAGGCAATGTTCTATCTGACCAAGTGACCCATTCTTCTTTGGGGCAGCTTTGATGTCCTTGGTCCTCTTTGAGAATGAAGGATGAACAACATCTAGAACGTTCCCTTCATTGGTACTAATCCATTTGCATCCATGCCTTCTCATCCTGGGTGACTCTTGTCCTCATGTGAGTGTTCCCCAGCTGGGCCATCTCATGGGTCAGAGATTTTGCTCTGGACCCCTGGACATTGCATGGATACCACCAGGGTCCATGGGCTGCCCACCGATTTCCTCCTCTTTGCCAATACAAATGACTCTCAGGTCATGAGCCTCTTGGATGATTTCTTTGACTCTCATTCTCTTGCATAATTGATCCTTCTCTGGTCAGAGGCTACAGCTGTCACTCACCCTTTCAGCTGACATCTATTCTCTCCAGCTTTTGTCCATTTCTTCAAATTTCTCCCTCTGGGGACAAACAGAAATGATGTCCCTCCTGTTTTTCATTCTTGGAGATGCTGAATGGATGTTGATTGGGTTCGGACTGTGGGCTCTGCCATGGAAGATAGACTAAACACTGCTCTAAGACTTTTAGACCAGAGATCCACAGTATCTTTGAAGATGAGATACCATATCCCTGTTTGCCATGTTATTAAAAAAATTGAAGGCCTTAATACCCCCCCCAATAAATGTAGGGATGTGTACATTTATAATTTATTCTTTTAAATGGTAAGCTACTTTTATGAAACAGAGGGCTTTGTGACATTGCTTGGGGTGCTATATTACACTCACCTCCAAACCTTTGCTCCCATTGCCTCTTTCATCAAGAATGCTGCTCCTCCTTTTTTCTACCTTTCCATCCTACCCAATCAATTATTCCTCCCCCCTTGTTTTACCTTCCCTTTTACCCATCCTATTATTTCTTAATTCTTTGAACTCTCTAAAAGTAGAATGAACTTCCTTGGAAGATAAAGAGACCTTCCCCTTTCCCCATTAGAAGTCTTCAACCACAGGCTAGAGAAAGAATTGTCATTTATGATGAAGGGACTTTTATGCTGGTTGTTTTAGAGTTGATGTCCTCTGATGTCTTTCCTCCATGGAAAGAAGGAAGCAAGCATTTATTAGTGTCTGCTATATGTCAGGCACTGTAGCTACTACTTTACAATTCCCATTTGATCTTCACAACAACTCTAGGGAATAGATAACTATTATCCTTATTTCACAGTTGTTGAGATTTAGGCATACAAGTTAAGTGACTTGTCTCGGGTCACAAAGCTAGTGTCTGAGGCTGTATTTGAACTCATGTCTTCCCTACTCTAGATTCATCTGCTATGTTACCTAACCGACTCTAATAAGAGTAGAGTTGTTGGTATTTTTATTAAAGACATGAGTTTCAAAATTTCTTGAACCCCTCAAATCTTTTATGATGGAGATCAATGTAATGGGGATGTTCCTTCCGTTTCCTGACCACTGTTCTCTTTGAATGTTGAAATGGGGAGGAATGTGGCATTGTCCTGCTCCCAATAGAATGGAGGCTCCTGGAAAGCAGGGCCTCTTTCTTTTTTATTGCAGTTCTATTCTCAGTACTTGGCACAATGCCTGTAATCACTTAATAGATGCTTGTTAACTTGACATGAGGCCAATCCTCATCTCCTCAGCTTTTAGTGCTTCTTCTCAACTACAAAGTAAGTTGTGTTTATTTTGTATCCATTTACAAAAGCAGTTCTTTTCTCCTGTAACAGAATTTAATCTCCTTGAGGGCAGGGATGATTTCATTTTTTTGTCTCTGCCCCCAGTGCTTAGCATATAATAAACACCTAATAAATCCTCCTTGATTGATTGATATCCCCCAAATTGATTTAATCTCTAATCTGGAAGCACCCCCACCCCATCATTTTGTCTGTCTTTTATGACACTTAATATATTCTGATTAGTAGTAGAAATATCTGTGCCTATGTATTACTTCCCCTACTAGACTGTGAGTTCTTGGATAACAGGGTCCTGTATGGCTTATCTAATTTTCATCCTACCCACAGTACCTTATAAACAAAGAATGCTGCATAAAAGAGCCTTATTTTTCAATGGATACACAACCCTGTGGAAATAAACACTTCTTCCTTTGGTGTTAATTACAACCCATCTACTCTCTGTCCCAGTCAGACCGGTCTACTAGCCATTCCTCTATCTCGTTCTTGCACATATACAGACCAGAGACAGACAGACACAAACATTCACTCACTTACTACATTTCATCTCCAAGCTCTTGTATTGGCTGTCTCTCATCCCTGGAATGTTCTCCCTGCAGTATGGTGTAGGGGATTGGACCCTCAATTTGAGGTAAGGAATCCAGGTTCAAATTTTGCCTCAAACAACTTGCTTGCCAGTTGTGTGACTTTGGGCAGGTAGTTTAACTCTGCCTTCATTTACCCGTCTGTAAAATGAGGAGGGTAGGACCAAATGGCCTCTAAAGGTCACTTTCAGCTCTCAATCTATGATCCTGTGATCCCTAACTCCCCTCAAAGCATGGGTACAGCCTCCTAAGAAAGGCCTTGACTGATTCTTCAGCTATTAACCCTTTGAAATTCTTGTATTTACCTCCCCCCCACCCCCAATACAATATAAGATCTGTGAGGATAGGGATTTCATTTTTTTTGTCTCTGTATCCTTGGAGCCTAGTGCCATGTGAAGGCCTATGCTGATTGCTGAAGATGTAATGTACGGCAAAAGACAGTCCCTGCCCTCCAGAATTCACAGTCTAATGAGGCATACAACATAGAAAAAGAAACTGAAGTGGGGGGGGGGGCACCTGGCTGGGGAATGATGAAGGCCTGTAGGGTGATGAGCTGGAGGGTCTGGGCGGAGCTCTCTGCTGCCCATCCTCCACCCACTCCCATCAGGGGTCCGAGGAGCAGGCAGTGGGTCCTCCACCCACTCCCATCAGGGGTCCGAGGAGGAGGCAGTGGGTACAGAGGTCTGAGTTTCATAGTTCATTTCATCTTGCCAGAAGGTGAGATTTTAGAGACAATGATATAATTCAGGAGAGTAACCAGGTGGGTAATAACTATATCCTCAGAGTCCAATAACACAATACAGTGTCTGGCACATAATAAATACTGATTAATGAGTCAAAGGCAGGGGTCGAACCCAGGTGTTTTTTTTTTAATCAATCAGCAAACATTTATTATGCTACTGACTATCTAATATTCCAAACTGCTTCTCCTCAACATCATATACAAGGGAATATATTTTTAAAAGATTAAATATATAAAAATAATTGAAGTAGTTGCCAATGAGTGAGTTCCTGATGTATGTGTTCAAACAGTCTTCTGCCTTTGGGCCTATCCATCTCTGGCCTCACACCAACCTTGGCACATCTACGTGAAAGCTCCCTTCCTGGACATGCACTTAGCCATTTACCTGACTTAGCCAGATACATTTGCTCTCACTGGGTCTGCCTTGGAAAAACTCAGAGGCTCCTCTGCCCTGTTCTTGCTTCATGCTCGTATGCATGCACACACACACGCACACACACACACACACACACACTATCAGAGAAACAGGGCCTGGGGCCCCATAACTATATATTCTAGAAATTATCCTGCTTCCCCTGGCCCAGTGACAGTCTCTCTAAATGCTGTTTGCTAAGACTCATTCAATTCCCCAGACAGCCCAGGGCCTGACAGGTCGGTGAGAAACGCCTCTGTGCTTGGAGATTTATTTAATGGGTGTCTGATGAAATGACTGGGAAGGCTGGGTCCTCCCAGAGTCATATTATCTCTGGCAGGAATAAAAATCAGTTGAGCAGTGGGGTTTGATGGGGCACAATCTGTTAGCAGAAAATTGGGCTGTCACCCAGGGTGTCATGTTCATTTGGGCTGATTAAAGACATATTCATCGACTGTCACTGTTGCCGTATCTGTCACCAGGAGAACTAACAGAAATGTGCAGACAATTTTTTTCCTCCTGGATCAAGGGAGGGAGGAGGAGTAGGGGAGGAAAAGGGAAGGAGGAAAAGAAACAGGGGGATGAGGAAAAAGAAGAGGGGGAGAAAGAGGAAGAAGATGAATAGGAGGGAGAGGAGAAAGGGAAGATGAGAAATATATGAAGAGGAGAGGGAGAAAAAAGATGAGAAAGAGGAAAATGAGGAAGGAAGAAGAGAATGAGAAAAAGATGGAGAGAAAAAAGGAAAGAGAAAAGGAAAATGAGAAGCGGGAAAAAGAGAGGAAGGGGAGAGGAGGAAGAAAGAAGAGAAAGAAAAGAAAAAAGAGAGAAGTCAGAAGAAGAGGGAAGAAAGAAGGAGGAATAAGAAGAAGAGAAGGAAAAGAGAAAGATGAAGAAGAGGAGAAGGAGAAAGAAAAAAGAGAAGGAATACAAGGAGAGGAGAGAAAGGAAGAGGAAAAGGAAGAGAAAGGAGAAAAACCCTGGCATGTTATAAAGATTGCATCCAGTTACCTAGCTTTTTCCCCCTTCTGAAGGTAACAATGAAGTCCACATTAGGTCATGAGTCATTTCTTTAGGCAGCAGCACAAACTTCACAGATTGCAAAGTAAAATTTATGCCCTGGCAGTCCTTCCTCCTCAGGGCATTGTCCTGAGCTCCATTGAAGAGATTTGAAGGGGTTCCATTGTCCATACCTCATTCTCAATTAATGCAAATGTTGGAAAGTACACCTCCCTAAAGATTTGGACCTCAGAGTTGTCTCTTGCTTCATCACTAGGAAAAATGAAGATTTGGGATGTGCCAATCTCCGAACGGGCTGCTCAGCTCAGTCGTTCTACATACTAAGGACCATTTAGCTAACATTCTGTATTCTCCACCCTCCAGCTCAGATAATTCAGCTCTTCCAAGCTCTTCTAAGGATCATAGATTTAGGATTGGAAAAGACCTTACTAGACAATCCAATTCAACCCCATTTTATAGGTAAGGACCCAAGGTCCAGAAAAGTTAGGGGACTGGTCTAAATTCATATTGGTAATATATAAAAGGTGTAGATACCAATCCACCTCCTTCTTTTTCTTTTTAAAAAATCTATGTTATTTATGTTGAACAAATTCACCATCTCTCTTATTGATCAAAATGTGGGATATGCAATGACAGTGATCCTGATTGGATATAAAACATGTTTTATGTAACAAAACAAAACAAAACTCTGTTATGAGTGATGGCTCTCTGGGAGTAGGAGGGAAGAAGGCCACAGGTGGAAAAGCTAGATGATATAAAAATAAAAATTGAAGTCCAGTTTTCTCAATCACACCCCGATCTATTTCGCACTGTGCTGTACCTCTCTCCTTCTCTGTTCTAAGGGTACATCCAGTTCTGACTTTCTGTTCCTGGAGCAGTGGTGTGGTTCTTTGGAAACACTACCAGATTTGGAGTCTGGGGACATGGGCTGAAATCCCTTTTTTGTTACATACTCTGTGTTTGACTCTGGGCAAATCACTTCACCTGTGTGGGTGGACCTCAGTTTCCTTTTTTGTAAAATGAGAGGCTAATACTCGATGAAGTCTCAGAATCTTTTCAACTTTAAATCCCTGATGTTGTGACCTGCCCAGAGTCACAAAGATAAGAAGCCTCCGAGGATGCACTTGAACTCACATCATAGGAAGGAGGAAGAAAAAGGGAAACAAATGTTTATTAAGCCCCAGTACTATCTCATTTCAGCTTTAAAATATTGTGAGGTGGGTACTACTACTATCCCCACTTTACAGGTGAGGAAACTGAGGCAGACAGGAGCTAAGTGACTAGCTCAAGGTCACACCGTCAGCAAGTATCAGAGGCTAGATTTGAACTCTGGTCTACTGAAAAAAGCTGAAATTTTAAAATTAGTCACTTTTCAAAGTGACTAATCCAACCAATACATTTTACAGATGAGGAGACTGAGGTCAGACAGGTGAAATGACTTGACCAATGTCACACAGGTGGGAAATGGCAGATCTGGGATTTGAACCTAAGTGTTCTGACTCAGTGCCCTTTCTTCCATACCTCATCGCTCTTTGTAAAGATCTGTTTTCTTAGGCCAGGTAAATGAACCATAGAGGGATGTGTATGTGTGTGATTGGGGGGGAGAGGCTCCAAGGAGGAGGAAGAAGAGGAGGAGAAGAAAGAGAAAGAGAAGAGAGAGAGACAGAGACAGAGAGAGACAGAGAGACAGAGAGAGAGAGAGAGAGACAGAGAGAGAGACAGAGAGAGAGAGA
>NW_027187400.1:35352776-35354378 GCF_028583685.1 Petaurus breviceps papuanus | reverse complement strand
ACACCTGAGATTGGACTCAGGAAGACCTGAGATTGAGCCTCGAGTCAGACACTCAGTGAGAGCATAGGAACCGAGGTCACCCAATCTCTTTAAGGCATAGTTTTCCAATCTATAAAGTGGGGGCAATAATAGCACCCATCCTTCAGGGTTACTGTGAGAATGAAATGATATCGTGCAAGGAAAGTACTTTGGACTAAGTCAGTATCACCCGTTATGATGATTCTTGGGACAGAATGTGAATTTGGGAGTAGTGAGATGTTGACTGTCAGACACCAAGACAATAAGTACCTAATATGTGCCAGGCATTATGAGTGCTGGGGATACAAGGAAAGACAAAAAAATATATATTCACTGTTTTCAAGGTGCTAACAGTGTAATGGAAGATACTCCATACAAACTAGTAGAAAAAAGATGAAAACAGGATAACTTGGAGTTAGTCAAGAGAGGGGAGGCACTAAGGGGAATTGGGCAATAGGACGAAAAACCAGGTTGAAACCAAATTGAAGAGGGCTTATGAATGCTTGACTGAAGATTTGGACTCTAGCCTGTAAGAAATGGAGACCTACAGAAGGTTTTCTGTTTGTTTGTTTTGTTTTGTCTTTTGAAATGAGCGTTATTCACATCTTCTGTTTTTACATCACAGTTATTTCCAGATACGGCTTCCTCATGCATTGCCCAGCATTGGAACAGATTAAAAGTAGCGAAGCAAAAACAATGTATCCTTTAATTGTGAAGGACCACCTATACAACATCCTGCATCTATAATCCCCCACCTTCCACCTTTCCTTGGAGAGGAGGGAGATGTGGATCATTATCTGCTTTCCTGGGTTACTCAGAACATGGAATGTTTTTGAGCAAGGCAGGAACTTGCCTAGGGCTCTCAAGAAAATGCAGCATTAGCACTAACCAATCTGAACATCACGTCCCCAGGAGCACTCATCTAATAACACATTGGCAGCCACCAGTTGCCCACACCAGGGAAGTCAGGGCATCTGGGGCTTTGGGTACCAAATGTGGTGTGGCTGGGGTCTCTCCAGTTCGCCTCCATCAGGCGAGCTCCAAGGACTTTAGCTACACAGTTTGGCAAGTCTGTTGATCTGGTTCAGAATGCACTCACTCTTGTAATATTTTTCTTCTCACTCTGGCAGAGTTGTTAAATCATTCGGCTGTGGATTTTATGGGCTAACGCTGGCTTTTTTCTTTCTTTCTTTTTTTTTCCCTTTTCAATTTTTCTGACACGTGGAAAACATTCACTAGGGAGTTGGAGGCAGGGTGTGATGTCCAGAAGGTGAAGGCTGCTCCCCCCCACATTGACGATACTTGTATCTATGGGGTGGGGGATGTGGGGCGAGGTGCCAGTGCTCCAGCTAAGGACTGAGAAGAGTTTGGGGAGCCGGGCACAAGCTACCACCCTAGATCCCTTCTCAGAAACCTCCTGCTGAACGTTTATGGCTGCAGTCTTTCTTAAGCTTTAGCCCTGAGCCCTAGCTGATTCCTGTTATTGTTTGTCTTGGATGTTTGGGATAAGGCAGCTGGAGGGAAAAGCAGTTCCACACCTCCCTCCTTCCCCCAACCATGACTTTCCCACATTTGCAGCTGGAG
>NW_027187400.1:35332150-35352766 GCF_028583685.1 Petaurus breviceps papuanus | reverse complement strand
ATTTGGTAAATGGGGAAATTCCACTCAGTAGTTTACCCCCTCCCTCCCCCCCCAAAAAAAAAAACACAACTGGTCAGAGCATTTATCACTAGTAGTTCATGTAGTTGCTACAAGGGTGAAGAAGGCAGCATAGTGCAATGCTAAGTGAGGAGTCAGAAAGCCAGGGTTCAAATCCTTGCTTCATGCTAGGTCATCTTGATCAAACTTCCACATCTGGAAAATGAAGGGTTTGGATTAGATAGACTTTAATGTCCCTTCCAGCTAGGATCTGGTGGTTGTTGGCTTTACAAGAGCAGGCTGAACCATGTCAATTAATGGGGAAACAGAAATGTCTGAGACCAACTGGGTGCTTCCCTGACTTCAGAAAAGAAGGAAGGAAACAAATATTTATTAAATTAATGCCAGGCACTGTGGTAACCGTCACAAATATCGCCTTTGATCCTCACAACAACACTGGGAAGTAGGTGTTATGAATTCCATTTTACAGTTGAGGAGCCTGAGGCAGTCAAAGGTAAAGTGAGTTGTCCAGGGTCACACAGCTAGTGAGTATCTGAGGCCAGATTTGAAGTTGGGTTTTCTTGATAGTAGGCCCAGACTTCTATTTCCCCATCCTGTTGTCTCCAGATTTTGGGGAGCTCTGTAAAAACTCTGCTCCACCAAGTCCTGGTGAAACTGTTTAGTCATATATGACTGGTCTGTATGAAGAACACACGTGAATCTAAACTAGTCTAAGGTTAGCTTCATCTTCAGTGGTAACATGGAAGACAGAATGTCTAATGAAGACATGCTCAGTCATGGACTGTCTGAGAAAGACACAGTCATTCAGGAAGTGAGACTACCCAACGGGCAAGTATCACCACCACACTACAAAGCCTAATATTTTTAGCATGCTTCGTCTTTACAGTACTAGTAGCTTCTCAGTAACATATAGGTGCCATACATAAAAAAATTAATTTATACGTCAATATCTATGTCTGTGTGTCTGTCTATATCTGTGATTATGTCTATGTCTGTATCTGTGTCTTTGTCTATATCTTTTTCTATGACTATGTATATGTCTGTGCCTTTCTCTGTGTCTATATCTGTGTTTATGTCTATGCTTGTGTCTATGTCTATATCTATGTCTGTCAATCTCTCTATCTATCTATCTATCTATCTATCTATCTATCTATCTATCTATCTATCTATCTTTCTTTTCTGATCTCCAGTGAAAGCTTTTGGGATTCAGATGTAAGTCTGTTTCATCTATTCAATATCAGAAAGAAGAATTAACAAGCCTTGTGAGGCATGATCTAGGACACACTTTCTGCCTCCCAAACCCCACATTGATTTGGATACTGGGAGGGAAGCAACGAATGGAGATGGAGGGAGACTAGGGGACCACTGAGGTTCTTTCCAGCTCTGAGATTCTGTGTTTCAGTGATTTTTAAGGGTTACCCAATTAGGCAAGCATTTATTAAACCTTTACAATGCACAGAGTCTGGGACTGGATTCATAAGATCTTAAGGTGAAATTAGGCAGAGTTCCAACTATCTAGGAGTTGAGAATCTAGCAAAGAAAAGACCTAAACACAGAGAAAAATTAGACAATTTATTTAAAAAGTATAGTCCTAAACAAATGCTGTAAGAAATATGAAGGAGATATTGTAATAATGTAAGCTCCTTGAGGGCAGGAAATGTTTCACTTTTGTCTCTGTATCTCCATCATCTATCAGTGTCTAGAATAGAGTAGGGACTTAATAAATGCCTGTTAAATTAAACTGAACCACTTACATGTAGGTTGTCATGAAACACTTCATGGAAGAGAAAGGACCTGAATTCGACTTTGAAGGAAAGATTTTTTTTTACAGGTAGCTATGATCCATGAGTTCATTCTAGGGATGGAAGAGGGCATGAACAAATGCTCAAAGATGTAGGAGAGAAGGATTAATTTGCTAATTAATTCAAGAAGCATTTAAAAAAAATTTAATTTAAAAATTTAATTTTTAAATTAAAATTTTATACATATCTTTTACATTCCTATTCCCTCTCCCTTAGAACTATCTTGTATATCAAAAAAGAGTAGCTAGGTGACGCCATAGTGCATTGAGCACAAGGACCCTGGAAATCAGAAAGACTCATCTTGCTACATTCAAATCTGACCTCATACATTTACTAGCTGTGTGACCCTGGGCAAGTCACTTAACCCTATTTGCCTCAGTTTCCTCATCTGTAAAATGAACTGGAGAAAGGCATATCAAACCACTCCAGTTTCTTTGACAAGAAAACCCCAAATAGGGGGTGGCTAGGTGGCACAGTGAATAGAACACTGGCACTGGAGTCAGGAGGACCTGAGTTCAAATCCAGTTTCAGACACTTAACACAAAAACTAGCCGTGTGACCTTGGGCAAGTCACTTAACACAACTGCCCTGCAAAAAAAAAAAAAGAAAACTCCAAATGGGATCATAAAGAGTCAGAAACAACTCAACAACAACATATATCAAATAATAAAAAAGGGAAGGGAAGGGAATAGTTCAGCAAAACTAAGAACAAAGTTAAAAAAAAGTCTGATATCTGTTGAGTTCTACAACCACAATCTCCCATATTTGGAAGAAATCAGGGGAAAGTGCATTTTCATATTTATTCTTTGGAGCCAGGCTTGGTTATTGTAATTTGATAAGATTAAATTTAAATTGCTTTGTCTTTTCTTTTCATATTGTAGTCTTACTGACATTGTTTTCTTGGCTTTACTTACTCCATTCTGCATCAGTTGATATATCTCTACACACTCTTCTCCTCATGAGGAATATTTGCATGAGCAGAAAAGCATGGGGAGACTCTCTCTCTCAAGCCAGTATGGGATGGATGAGATGGCAGACAGAGAACTGGGCTCAAAATCAGGAAGATATGAGTTCAAATCCCATTTTTGACACATAACATCTGTGTGAACCTACACAAGTCCCTCTCAGTGTTGTAGGATAGAGATGTCAAGCTTTCAGGTTAAAGCTCAGGAGGGAGACCTGAATCAGATTAAAATGCAATGGGGAAATAGTTAACAAAATGAATAAAAAATACAACAGGACATAGATAATGTTAGTAGATGGTTTTCTAAGTCTATATGCCCCTGTAGGAATCCTTATATAGGAATTAGTGGTCCAGTTTTTTCTTTGGGTTTGACACCATTAGACAAATCTGTAAGAGTTGTAGAGAAGGCCCATTGGTAGACAAGGTGTCCGCATCCTGGAGTTCCCTATATTAGTGAAGTTCAGAGTTGACATCCCTCTCCTTTGGTTCTCTGTATTCATCATAGTCTTTGATTCTTATAAAATGGAAACATTTTATAGCATTTTTTGTGCCATAACTGAACTTAACCTAGCCTTCTGTTTTGAAAGTGTTAGATCCAAAGAACTCACCTTTTAATTAAGAGTGATCTCAAATCATTGGCTTCATATCCCATAGGCGGAAGTGAATCTCTTTAAATAAGCAAAGTAGGGGGTGGCCAGGTAGCACAGTGAGTAAGAGCACCAGCTCCAGTGTCGGGATGACCTGGGGATCGAATCCTGGGCTCCGACATTTAGCACCCACACAGAAACACCTGGCCGTGTAACCTTGAGCAAGTTACTTAACCCCGATTGCTTTAAAAATAAATAAATAAACAAATAAAGAAAGAAACAAATAAATAAATAAGCAAAGTAGACAAATCATTGCGCCCCAGTTTTTTTTTTTGTAAAACAGAGATGATAATATCTTTCCCAAAGAAACTCATAAGTTTTTTTTTTTTCGGGGGGGGGAGAAGGAAATGAGCTAATGTATATGAAAGTATTTTAGAAAATGTCATTTATAATTACAATTGTTATTTTTAACTAAATGTCATGTTGTTAATTTATCTCAATGGAATTTTTAAGGGCCAAGCATAGTACAGTAGTTTACTGGATAAGAATTATTCTGGTGACAATGGCAAGGGACTGTTGGGATGGGTGCTATCTGAATGCTCCCTCAAATAGACCAGACTGAAAGCAAGGTTAAAACAATTGACAAACCAGTCTAGGACAGTGTATTCAAATCCTGGGTTCTTCTACTTACTACTCTTGTGATTACAGGCAAATCACTTAACTTTTCTAGGCCTCAGTTTCCTAACTGAAAAATGAGGCAGTTGGACCAGATTGCCTCCAAGGTCCCTTACAACTTTGAATCTTATTGGTAGGATTGAAACTAACTTCTTAACTCCTTTTGGATTTGAGAGGATTACTAAACCTGGTCTGAGTCAGGAGGTACATTGGG
Source organism: Petaurus breviceps papuanus (assembly GCF_028583685.1). Taxonomy (NCBI): domain Eukaryota; kingdom Metazoa; phylum Chordata; class Mammalia; order Diprotodontia; family Petauridae; genus Petaurus; species Petaurus breviceps. The sequence continues at coordinate 35,348,506 of NW_027187400.1, read as the reverse complement.
GAATGCTGGTTAAAAGACTAGAAAAAAAATTCCTATATGTCTGTCTAAGGAGAACAAAGATGAATTAAATCTTCTTTATCTCTTTGAAGATATATTGATGTGCTTTATTTTTACATTATAAACATTCCCAGATCACCCCCACCTGTGAGGGGCTCTCTTGTAACAAAATAAAACAATTCAGCTAAACTAAAAATACAGTGACCTCATCTGAAAGTATATACAATGGCCTACACTGGTGAGTCCCCACTTTTCTATTTGAAGGTGTTTTTAATTAAGAAAAAAACTATTTTCTTTCCCTCTCAACACCCATTCCTTTGAAAACAAGGAGGGAAGAAAAGCGAATTCATTACAACAAATATGCAAAGTCAAGCAAAACAAATTCCCTCAATGACCCCATAAAAAAATTTGTCTCATTATATACTCTAAATCTGTCACCTCTCTGTCAGGAAGTAGAAAGCATGGCTATCATTGGTCTTAAACTTAGTTTGAGTAATACTAAACTCCTTACCTTTCTCTCTAGACCAGGGGTGTGAACCTGCACCCTCTAGGTCCTTAAGTGCTACCCCAGTTAAAGGACCACACTTGAGGACCTAGAGGGCCAATGTGGCCTTGAGGCTGCAGGTTTCCCACCCTTGTAGTAGATCCACCCATCTTCTAAACTACCCTATTTATGTTGGAGGCACTTCCATCCATCCTTCCAGGGTCCTAGGTTAACAATCTCATCATTATCATGGTGTCATCACTCTCCCTCTTCCCCACTTATCTGATCAGTTTCCAAAGCTCCATGTTTCTACTTTCACAAAATCTTGATCATTAAACCCTTTCCTCCATTCACACAACCATCCACTTCAGCTCAATCCCTGATCACCTCTTGCCCAGATTATTGCAACAGCCTCCAAATGGTGTCTTAGCCTGACGTTTCCCTACTCCAGTCCATTTTACACACACTGATACCAAAGTACATTTCCTTAAGTGCAGACCTGACCATATTCCCATTGCTACTAGGATAAAATCCAAATTCTGTTCAGTTTTTAAAACCTTTCAAAACCTGACCCCAAATTCCAGCCTCGTTGGACCTGACTAATTTCCCTTCCCCACTCTGTGATTCAACCAATTGCATTCTGTTCTGTACACACAGTACTCCATGGCCCTCTCCATGCCTTCTCACTGGTAGTTACCCATCCCTGGAAGGCTCTCCCTCATCACCTCTTCCTTGTAGACCCTTTTCTTTGGAGATAAGACTGAGGCACCATTTTTTTTAAAAAAGCAATTGGGGTTAAGTAACTTGCCCAAGGTTACACGGCCAGTTTTATATTTTGTGTGTGGGTGTTAAGTATCTGAGGCCAGAACGGATCCCAGGTCCTCCCTACTCTGAGGCTGGTGCTCTTAATCCTGCGTCCTCCCTACTCTGGGGCTGGCACTCTTACTCACTATACCATCTAGCTGCCCCAACGCACCATATTTTGCAAACTGGTTCTCTCCAACTCCTAGAGGGCTCTCCTTCCCAAACAACCTTGTGTTTAATGACTTTGTGTATAATCAGAGATGTTTGAATAACTCTTTGTAATAATAGGCTTGGGAAGATCTTGATTTCTTCCTTTACCCCACCCTGTTCCTCCTGGCTTCAGTTTTTTATCTACAGTGGCCAGTGGTCAAGCCTTTTCTTTTTCCAAGAAGCAAGTCAGAAAACCTGTTTTTCTCCCTCTTGAAAGTCCAGTTCCTGATTTCTTGAATTTGGTGTTGTTTGAAAAGCAACTCTAAGGCGGTCACCACTAAAGAATTCTGCCTTGTTTAGTGAGAAGGCCACATTCTGAGAATGAAGATATATTGTGTGGTAGAAGGATTTTGAAATCTAGAAAAGCAGGAATAGTTTGGAAAGGGAGTTATGTATATCTATACACATATATTTAAAATATGCACACATATACGCATGTGTATATATACATATAGACATATACACACAAATCTGGTCTCATACAGTTAGCTGGGTGACCCTTGGTCAAGTCACTTAGCCCTCTGTGCCTCAGTTTCCTCATTTGTAAAATGAGCTAGAGAAGGAAATGGCAAATCACTCCAGCATCTCTGTTAAGAAAACCCCCAATGCTATCACAAAGAGTTGGACTCAACTGAAAAATGACTAAATGACAAAAAAACCCTGGCATTGAACATGGGATAGGAAGAGTGTTTCCTTACATGAGGTAATTTCAAAACTTGGGGATAGTTTCCCCTTTAAATACAACTATTGCACTTGCAAATGTGTTCTGGAGCATAGAAGTAATTTAATCCATGTTGGTCATTTGTTTCTTCTTCTATAACAAGTAAGTTGAATTAAAATCCTAAGTCTGGGGCTGGACAGGGTCTCAGAGTTCATCTAGTCTGACTGCCTCCTTTTACTGGGAGAAAAGTGAAATCCAGCGTGACAAAGGTCACACAAGGTGGACCGTGGTCAGGCTGGGGTAAAAACAACCAAATCCAACAAAAAACCAAACAAAGCAAAGCCCAAGCCCAGGTCCTCTGGTGCCAAATCATCTTCTTTCTCCAAAGGACAATTCTGTTCTGAAAACTTCCCTGTCCTAAAACCCTCTGATTGCATTCAGACATTTTCAAGGTCACCACGTATGCATGTGCAGACAGACCTATAGCACAACCAGATGCTCATTCATGGATTTGCTCAAACTCATCCACATCCACTGAAGATACTTGTGCGGATTTCATACCTACATTTTTACATGCATACACAGAGCCCCATTTTCTACAGTCTCACAATTCTCTCTAGAGGGAAGCAGAGAGCTATTTCTCCAGATAATCTTGGTTAGAAAAAAATAGAGCCTAGGGTGGAGAATTCTTTCTCCTGGGCACTGAGTAGTGTGCCCCTGTTCCCATTGTCCCTTGTCAGGTAGTTCCATTAGCTCTCAGTGTGTCACTTCTTTCCAGAATCTCACTGCAGAGCTAGGAGAAAGACCTCTTCGTGAACCTGGTTGCTGCCACCACCCTGGAGGAAGGAAAGGCAGGCCCTTTGTAGACACACTTAGTGTCTTTCCAGATGATGCAAGGATCCCATGGAACAAGGGCCATATTGTTCTGTGCTTGCCTTGTAAAGATCACAGCTCTCAGGGGGTTGCCTTCCCTGGCAAAAAAGAGTAGACACCTGGGAAAGGGGTCTTACCTATTCTACACCCCCATTCTTAGAGTCAGTCACTAGACCCTCCTCTTGGACAGTGATCTCTGGAATTGAGCTCAGACGCTCACATAGCTCAAAGTTCAGAACAATCAATGTACTTCAAGCCTAGAGATGAAAACTATTAATATCACCAGGGTCTTTGGGTCCCATGAATTGAAGAAGTAAGCATGGACCCGTGTATCTATGTTCTAAAGAGCCTTGAAGCTCTGACATTCTCTAAGATCTTGCCATAATCTAACATTCCCTGTTCTGAGGTCCCCACCCCAGACACTGACATTCTACATCCTAAGGTCCCTCCCAGTTCTGACATTCCCTGTTCTAAGGTCCCTCCTAATTCTGATATTCTACATCCTGAGGTCCTTCTCAGCTCTGACATTCTCTGTTTTAAGGTCCTTCCTAGTTCTGACATTCCCTATTCTAAGGGTCCCCCCCAACACTGACATTCTAAAGCCTCTCCCAGCTCTAACATTCCCTGTTCTACGTTCCTCCCAGCTCTGCCGCTCTACATCCCGAGGTCCTCTGAACCTCTGGCATTCTCTGTTATAAGGTCTCTCTGCCACCTCTGAGAGTCTATGTCCTGAGGTCCTTCCTAGCTCTGATATTCTATGTTCTAATATTCCCCCTTTAGGTCCATCATTTTGGATCTGTTAAGTTTACAATTCACCTTTGGCTGAAATCACAGCTCACATAACTACTCTGCTTTAAGGATGTCCAAGTGCTTTCCTCCCAACAGCAACATGAGGTAGGAAGAATGAGCATTTATTATTTTGTTGTGATACCTGAGACTTGGAGAAAGTAGTTAAAATGACTTGTCCATAGACATTAGGAAGCAGCTGAACTGGACATTAAACCCGTGTCTTCTGGCTGAGAATTGTCCCGAGGCTGCCTCATTCACTGACTAGCTGGGTGATCCTGCACCCCTGTCTCTCAGTTTGCTTATCTGTAAAAAAAGGGGGGGGGAACTGAGGAAAGGGTTGAATTCAATGACATCCAAAGTCTATTTCAGTTTCTATGACTAAGTGAACTCTAAAGCCTCTTTCCAGTTCTGGAAGAGAAAACTCTTCCAGTTTTCCAGGAGAAAAAGGGAGCCCAAAAAACAGGCCTTGTTGGTTATCTATTATTTGGTAGAAAAAACAATGGATTGGTCCACTTGGAAAAACAGACTTTGAATAAATAATTTCCCTTTAGATTCCATAACCTCTAGGGTCCCTTCCAATTCTGAATCATTTGGCTGTGTGCATGTTTCCCAAGGATATCTGAAGGCCAAGACAGGTAATGTCTGAACCTGCCCTCACCCCCATGTGGATAGAAGAGGTCAGTGGATGGTGGGGGGATAGGGGGCTGAGAACTTCCACTCTGGGGCACTCATGGCCTTATAATGCCCTAGTCTGACAGCTGGGCTGGCCTAATGCCCTATCTCCCCATTGCCATCGTGGACCAGGCTGACAGGTTGACATTTGCCTCTGATGTTTTCTATATCCCCCCCTTGTCCCCCTCCCTGTCATGTCAACAAGTCCAACTGGGTTTCCTGACAGCCAGAAATATCAATCCCAGAAAGTCTAGGGACAAGGCCACTTTTAAATTTTAACGAGATACTTTAATGGAAAAAACAAATGCAAAATTCCCCTTCTGAAGCGGGGGTCTCCTTTAGCCACACGGGAAAAAAAAAAAGGAAATGATGGACTAAATAATAAATAAACCGAGTAAAACTCATGTGCGTGAATATTTAAAACTTGTGAAAATGTAGAATAGGCATTTGTGCAGACAAAAGCAAGGCCTTGTTGAACAACAACTGAAAAAAAATAAAACAAAAGGCAAGCAGGTGTAGAGGCCAGAGATGGAAAAACCAGAGAGAGATGCATATTTAATGCTGGGACCGCTCACCCTGGAAGTGAAGGAAGAGAACTCGTTTGGTGTGAGCGGATTTGTAGACAAACTGTTCTGACAAGAAGAAGGGGTAAGGTGCATTTAAAATGCAGTCAGCTCCAGCCTCTGTGACCAGCGTTTGATGTAGTGGGCTGATGGGGCAGGCAGACCATCCCTGCTCCCTGCTCCCAGGAACGTGTTTGTCTTCAGAATATTCATAGGGTCAGAAGTAGAATGAACCTCTGAGATGCTGTAACCTAGGAGTTCTTCATTTTCCTTATGTCCTGGGGCATTCTGGTGAAACCTACTGACCCTTTCTCAGAATCACGGCATTGAATGTATAAAATAAAATAAATTAAATGGTAAAGGAGTTATCAAAACTATTAAGAATAAAGAAAGCATGTTCACAGATCCCAGGTTAAGAACCCCTAATATATTCCATTATCTTCATTTAACAGAAGAGAAAACAGACTCGGATCATCGAAATAACTTGCACAAGGGCACACAGGTAGTAAGTAGGTTTGTGAAATTAGAGATTTAAGGCTGGAACGGGCCTCATAAAGCAGCTGGTCTCTACCTCCTCATTTCAGAAATGAAGAAACTGAAGCCTGCTGAAGGTGACAAGAGAGTAGAGGTAGAATTTGAACCCAGATCCTCCCAATTCCAAATCCAGAGCTCTGTGTTCAAAGCTGAGAACAACCTAGATAGCACTCTTTATACTACCCAGGTGACCATGGGCAAGTTCCTGAACTTCACTCTGCCTCAGTTTCCATATCTTTAAAATGAGAATAATAATTCCTATCGTACCTAATGTTGCGTAGATTAGATGAGAGAATAAATACATAACGAACTGAAAACCTTATGTAAATGTAAGTTATTATTTTTTTTATTTTTAAATAGTCTACATTTCTTAATATATTTCTACTGGCTCCTTTCTCAGAGAGCCATCCTTTTTAACAAATAAGAAAAAGAAAGGGAAAAAAAAAAACAACAAACGTAAGCAATGCATCAAAAACCCCACCTGACATTGAATGCTATATTCCATGCTCATAACTCCCCATCTCTCCAAAGAACATAGGGAGGTCTCTCCACATATCTCTTATTTGGGGCCAGCTTGGTGATTATGATTTCACTGCATTAAATTTCTGTGGTTTTAACATAGATACATATTTTGTTCAATCACTTCAGTTGTGTCTGACTCTTTGGGACCCCATTTGGGGTTGGCAAACATACTGGAGTGATTTGCCATTTCCTTCTCCAGCTCATTTTACAGATGGGGAAATTGAGGCAAACAGGTTTAAGTGACTTACCCAGGGTCACACAGTTAGTGTCTAAGACCAGATTTGAACTTACTCCTTCCTGACACCAAGTCCAGCACTCTATCCACTGTGTCATCTATCTACCCATATGTGGAACACACATGTGTATGTACGCATGTATACATACATGTATATACATACATAGACATATAGATGTAGTTTTCCTGATTTTGCTTGTTTTACTTTGCATCTATTTGTATGTACATCTTCCCATGATTCTCCATATTCATCATATTTATTTTAGGTGACCTAGTCGATAAAGCTTTGGTCTTGGAGTCAGGAAGATCTCCTGATTCAAGTCACTTACATTCTGTGCCTCAGTTGCCTCATTTGTAAAATGAAAGTGTTGGACTTGATATAATCCAAGTTTTCAATTAGTGGGAAATCTGTGATCCTATGAGCAAGTCTATGAGGTAGGTACTGTTATTAATCTTATTTTACAGATGAAGAAACTGAGACTGACTTGAAATTACTTGCCCCACTAGTCAAGATTGGAATTCAAGCCTTCTTGACTCCAAGTCCAAAATGTTATCCATGGCGCTACCTAGCTTCCCCTTATGAGCTGGTAGTGCGTTGGTATAAGAGATTTCACTCATTGTGGTCCTAAGGCATACTTTCTTTTCCTTTGTCCAGAAACCACCCCCTTTGAAACTTTGAGGAGTCCTTGGTCCTGATATTCTGTGATTTCATGAATAAATTCACATAACTTCCTGCCATCCCTTTCATTTTTCCAGTCTCATAGGCTCTGATCACATCCTTTTCTGCCTTTGGTCTTTTAGTCTGGAGGAGAAATTTCTCTTTCTATTTATTTTATGGAGGGGAGCTGTCTGTAGTTTCTTCCCTTACTCTTCTGTCCTTTGGAGAAGGGATTTGCCCCCAGAGATCCCCCTTCCAGGCAGCCCCACCCTACGTTCTTTGTACTCACTTCCTAGAGGACCTTTTTTTTTTTTACTGGAATGAGATAATCTGGGCGTGTTTTCCCTAATAATGAGGCTGTGAGTTCCATGCCAAGCTCCAATGACCAGAACACCAACTTCCTCTCTTCTTTTTCCCTACAACCATTGGGTGCAAGCGCTAGACATCCTGTGAGGTCAATGTCCTTCTACTACATCTTCCAAAGCCAAGGTTGCCCTGCCCTGCCTTGCCTGAAGAAGTCCATTCCTCCTTCCTACAGGGAGTTTGAAACCTCCACACCACCAGCAGATGCCTGGGGCTGAACCCAGAAGGAAGCTCCACCAAGGGCAACATCTGGATAAGCAGGAGAGGAAAGAGAAAATCATCAATAAATGATCCTGATGTTTTAAAATTTGTGTAGGTTTCTCAGTGTGTCTGCCAGCAAACATCTGAGGGCTCGCTGTGTACAAAACCCTGTTTAGTTCAACTCAATTGAACAAGCACCTACTGTGTGCCAAGAGAGAGGCAGGATATCACAGCAGAATAGTACTCAGAGTCATGAAGACCTTGGTTATAGTCCCGCCTGTGACACGTAGAGTCTGGGAGCTGTGGCTTTAGTCATTTATCCTCCCAGTGCCCTAGGCAACTATCTGAGACTCTAAGTCGGTAGAGGGCGTTGTCATCCCAGTTGAATTTACATTCTTCCTGACCCTGGGGGACTAGGGGAGATCCAAGAATCTTGGCTCTGGAGCAGTAAGGGATCAAATCCCACCCCCTCTTTTTATGTACAGTTGAAGAAACTGAGTCTCACAAAGATCAGACAGTCTTTTTTCTCTTTACACATGTGTGCATGCAGTACACATTATATGTGTATATGTAGATATATGTGCATGTATGCATAAGTGGATATGTGTATATGTATACATACATATACATGTATTTTTTATGAAACCAGGGGGCCAGATTGCCTTCTATGTATGCATGCATGTATATGTATATGTAGTATAAGCATATGCATGTACGTATGAATGTACATGTGCATATATGTGTGTGCACATGCATATGTATGTCTGAATATGTGTATGTATGTGCTCATGTGCGTGTATATGTGTGTACGCATACGTGCACTGCATGTATGTTCATGTGCATGTGTATGTATATGTATGTGTATGTATGTGTGTACGTGTATATATGTATTATATGTATATGCTAATGCATATGTATGTGCATATGTATATATGTATATGAGTGTTTATGTATATGCATATGTGTGTATATGTATGTACGTGTAAGTATATGCGTATGTGTGTATGTGCGTGCATGTGTATGTATATGTATGGGTGTATATACATATGTATGGGTATATTGCATGCATGTGTGTATGTACATGCATTGTGTATGTATGCTCAGTGTATGTGTGTATGTGTATCTATGTATATATGTATGTATATGCTTATGCATGTGTATGTATATATGCATGTGTATATGTATGTATATGCATGTGTGCGCATATGTATATGCATAGGTATACACATGTGCATATGTATGTGTATATGCATGTGTATTTATATGTGTGTATGTGTATATTCGTATGCATGTGTATATGTATTGTACATGTGTATGCACATGTATGTGCAATGTGGAGCACATGCATATACATATATGTGCATATGTACACTGTGTAAATATATGTGCGTGTGTTTATGTCTATATGTGTATTGTATGTGTATGTGTGCATATATATTGTATATGTGTATATGTATGCATATGTATTGTATGTGTATATATGTGTATATTGTATGTGTATATGCATGTGTATATGTGTATGTGTATATATGTGCATGTGCATATGTATATATGTCTGTGTGTATTGTATGTGCATATGTACATGAATGCATTGTGTATACATGTGTGTAGATGATATAATAATAATTAACACTTCTAGAGAACTTACTACATACCAGACACCATGCTAAACACTTAACACATGTTGCTTCATCTCATCCTAAGAACCCTGTTGGTGGTAGGGGATATTATTACCCCCATTTTACAGATGAGGAAATTGGAACAATCTGAGGCTGGATTTGAACTCATGTCTTCCTTATTCTAGGCTGGCACTCTTTCCGCTGTGCTACCTAGTCACCCCAATATAAACACATGTGTGCATGCAGTACACATTATCTGTGTATATGTAGATATATGTGCATGTACACATAAGTGGGTATGTATACATATGTGTATATGCATACATACATATATATGTATTTTTGTATACATGCATGCTAGGTATGGGGGTTTGGGTGCTGGAGATAAAAATACAAAATGAAAAGTGTCATCCCAGTTAAATTTACATTCTTCCTGACCCTGGGGGACTAGGGGAGATCAAAGAATCTTGGCTCTAGAGCAGTAAGGGATCAAATCCTACCCCCTCTTTTTATGTGCAGTTGAAGAAACTGAATCTCACAAAGATCAGACAGTCTTTTCTCTTTACAAAGGGCTTCCACATCTTCTTAAGAGGCAACCAGTGTTAGGAAGACCCTGGGTCATATCCTGCCTCTAATGATCAGCCTTTCTGAACATCAGACAGTTCCCTAGGATTTTTCCACACAGTCTTACTATTTGCATTGATGGAAGGAATTTTCACACTTGGAGTGGGGAGGAAATAGTTGATGCTTGGGGATGAGGAGTGGGAAGGACCATGCCTCTATTATATCATTCAGCAGTTACATAAACTATATGAGAGGGGATAGGGTAAGGAGAGGGGGAGAGCCACAAATTAATAATCAAATAAACTGTTCCCTATATCAGTTTTACAGACATAGAAACTGAAGACCAAAGAAGACAGGGGACTTCTCCAAAGTCACACAGCTAATAGTATAATTTCCTAAAATCACCTATTTTGAGCTAGAAGGGACCTACCGTGTTTCCCCGATAATAAGACCTATCCCGAAAATAAGCCCTCCCCTTACTGTGTAAGATTCTTCTAAAATAAGCCCTCCCCCGAAAATAAGCCCTATTGAGATTGCTACTGTAGTGAAGGTGATCCCCTGCGCTACACGCTACATTTTGGTACCCCTTGTATGCCCTGTCCCCCCCCCCCCCCCCGGGTGAAACACACGCCGCTCTCCGAGCTGCATCCAATCAGAGCTGCAGCAGTGAGCACGTCATCCTGTTCTTTATTGAATTCATTATTGAATAAAGGTACATTTTTTTGTTCACATTTACCTGTTTATTAAAATTGCTGTCAATGTTCATTAAAATAAGCCCTCCCCTGAAAATAAGCCCTCTGGTGTTTTTCTGTCAAAAAAAAAATAATAAGACAGTGTCTTATTATCAGGGAAACATGGTAGTATCATCCTGTCATTTCCCAGAGAGAAGAGGTTACTTGCTCAAGGTCATAGAGCTAGTAAATATCTACTTCTTTAGGCTGAACCCCTAATAAAGGACAGGCTGAGTGAGTCTCCAAGCTCTGCACCTGGGACGAATTCTGGTATTAAGCCCAGTGTGTTCCATGGCATGCCTGGCACTGGAGTTGCTGCCCGGGGGCAAACACATTTTCCCCTTGATTGCAACCACAGCCTGGCGGATCACAGAGCTAGCCCACCCCTGGGGTTGGGACCCGGTGAGTTGGGGGTGGGGGAGTCTCCTCCTCCTGGCCCTGGGTGAAGTGAGAGAGAAGCAGAGATGGGTATCTCCATTGGCACACCCACTATTGCCCTGGGCCCTCCCAGTGTCCAGGTGTCCACATGGGGGCTGCTGACAGCGGTGGCATCATTCTTAACTCATCCAAGGCTTAGCCTAAGCCGAAGCTATAATGTGGGTCTTAACCGGGCGCCTTGTTCTCTTCTGACTTTTGATATTTTTTGGCCCGCTTTTATATCTTAATGCATGTTTTTATGGAAATATTTATAGCGCACATGTAGCCCATAAAATGCCATTGTAAAGCCCCTTTGCGTCGATGCTGCTGAAATAAATGATGTTGTTAGTAGTTTAATTTCACAGGGTTCTATCTGTCCCGTAATGAGAAAGGTCTGTGCCTGCTGTAGCCATCAGTCCCAATGAGCTTTTACAGTTTTTCTGACCTCATGGTCCTGCTGAAACGCTTAAGAATGTCAGTTTTCCCCTGCTGAGGTGGGGGATGGGACAGCTGCCATGGCCAGTTCCTCAGTCTGGCTCTGAGGTCATGCTCCCTGTGGGGCTCGGAATCTCCCCAGCACCCATCAGTGGTCTCTGGAGACCCCTAAGTCCTTAGGGGTCTCCAGACGCACAGGACTTCTCGGGGTTCTCCTCCCCGTTCCTTGACATTGTGGAAATAGACACAGATTTGTAGATAGCACTAAGGGTGAATGTCTGACTTTGAGGATGTAATGGTTAGTTTTGCTGCATTTTTCCCTCATTCTTTGTTATAAAGGATGGCTCTCTGGGAGGTAGGGATACTCTAGAACATGGAGGTGATTTTATAATTTAAAATGAAGGTGATGTTTATAGAGCACTTTAAGGAATTCACCATTCATTTTCTGTACATTATCTCATTTGACTCATATAACTTCAGTTACAAAAAGCATTATTGTTCCCATTTTTAAAACTGAAGACTGAGGCATAGGGAAATCCAAAAACTTGCCCATGGTTGTCCAGATAGTGTAAGGAGTGCTACCTAAAATTAGGCTGCCCCAAGTTCAGGACAGACCCCCTGGATTTGGAGCCAGGAGAACCTGAGTTCGAATTCTAATTCTCCTATTAATTAACTATGTTGTCTTAGACAATTTGCCTCACTTTCTGCACTTCATTTCTTTCATCTGTAAAATACCTTTTGAGGACCTTTCCAGTCCTAAACTGATAACTCCATGATCCTACTTGCTTCTTGTGTGATTTTGTACAAGTCCCTTCTGTACTTCAGACCTCAGTTTACCCATCTGTAAAACAACAGAACTGAACTTTATGGCCTCTAAGGACCTTTCTAAATCTCTGATCACACACACACACACACACACACACACAGACAAATGCACACACACACATGGAAAACAAAACAAACAAAAAACAATGAGGTTATTTGGGGACACAAAGTCATGTCACCATGCCTGTTTTCCCACCCGTAAGTTGGTTGGCCTTTACTAGTCTGTCCTCACCTGATAAATCTACCACCTGGACTCTTCTATCCAGGGTTTTTGTTGGAAAGGATGAATATGATGATTCTGGAAAAGTCTTTCTTTGCCTTGGCAGAAAAATCCCATGTGAGTTCCTATATTACCCCTATAATTCCCTCCACTAGCTGTGATCACCATAGTAGTTCCCAGGCATTCTTGGCCAAGGAGGGCCTTCACCCAGGTGGCCTGGAATTCTCCCTCACAAATCTGCCTTCCATCCAAATCTATAGTCAGAAGTAAAACAATCAGTGGAAAAGAAAAGAAGAAAGAAAAATGAGAAACTGAAATGCCCAGTCTTAAGCATAGTTTGACCAATTTCCTTCTTTCCTTCCTTCCTTCCTTCCTTCCTTCCTTCCTTCCTTCCTTCCTTCCTTCCTTCCTTCCTTCCTTCCTTCCTTCCTTCCTTCCTTCCTTCCTTCCTTCCTTCCTTCTTCCCTCCCTTCCTTTCTTTCTCTTCCTTTCTTCCTTTCTTCTTTTTTCCTTTCACTCTTTATTTCTCTTTCATTCTTCCTTCCTTCCTCTTTCTCTTTCTTTCCTTCTTCCTTCCTTCCTTCTTCCTTTCTTTCTTTCTTTCTTTCTTTCTTTCTTTCTTTCTTTCTTTCTTTCTTTCTTTCTTTCTTTCTTTCTTTCTTTCTTTCTTTCTTTCTTTCTTTCTTTCTTTCTTTCTTTCTTTCTTTCTTTCATTTTCTTCCTTAAATCTGAAGCTGGCCTTGGAAATGACAGAGTTTAAAAATTAATTCAACATCAAAAAGCTTTCTCCAGAATAGAAACCTTTACATTGCCCCTCCATTGGATAGACGAGAAAGGGATAAATAATTGAATTGTATGTTCAAAAACATTTCTATGCTGGCTGAGCAAAAAGAATTGTTAGAAAAAAGCAAAACCTGTGATTTCTTCTGTCTGCTCGAGGAAAATGGGAAAACAAGAGGTGGGGGAGGATAGAATCCCAATAATTCAGTTGTTTCTGTGACTTGTGGCCCGATGGAAAGATAGAATGGTAAAGGGAGACACTCAAAGCCAGGACTTCAGAATGGGAAGGGAACTTAGGGTCTGGCTAGGCCTATCCAGACATTAACAAGGATACCCCTGACATCCTGCCTCACCAGTGGTCATCTAACTTTTCCTATAATAATAATAATAATAATAACAATAATGCAGCTAACATTTTATAGTACTTACTATGTGCTAAGCACTTTACAAGTATTAACTTGTTTTAAGCCTCACAATAATCCTGGGAGGCAGGTTATTATCCCTATTTTACAGATAAGGAAACTGAGGCAAACAGGGTTGAGTGACTTGCTCAGGGTTACTCAGCTAAGGCCAGATTTGAATTCTGGAAGATGTCTTCCTGACTCCAGGTCAGGTGCTCTATCCACCACACTGCCCAGCTGTGTCAGGCCAAGTCAAACGAGGCTAACCCTCCTACCATATCATAACCCTTCTAACACTTGAAGATAATGCCCATGCCCCCCTCCATGCCATCTTGAGTCTGTTCTTCTTATAGGATCATAGACTTAGAACTTGAAGGCATCTCAAAGTCTCTCTAGTTCAATGAGGAAAGTGAAGCCTGGGGAAGTTGAATGACTTGCCCAGGGACATATAGTAAGCTTCAGACAGAGAATTTTAACCCAGTTCTATTGACTCCAAATCTATGGCTCTTTCTATGACATCTAGGGCAAAGGGGGTATGTTGCATGAGGCTAAAGGAGAGGAAAGAAGTTCCTTTCTCCCCACAGAAGGAAAAAAGTAAGAATTTATTAAATAAATGCTTACTAAGTGCCAGGCATTGAGCTGGGTGTGTAAATAGAAGCAAAAAGGAAGACAGTTCCTGTGCTCCTGGAGCTTACATTCTAATGGGGAAAGATAACACACAAAAGGTAACTGAAAAGTTATAGGAGAGAAGAGATGAAATCCAGAAGTCAAGAACGTGACTGGGAGTTGGAGGAAGACTGGCTGGGCCTGTGATCTGCCCCAAAATGGAGGCCCCAGGAGGAATTCACCAGGGGGAGAAGGAAGAGGCTTTGCAGAGAGACATTTCAAGTAGAGAAGGTTCCAGGGATGATTCCAGGTTGAGGAGGGCCCAGGCAGGTGCTAAGGAAGCTTCTAGGATTCTGAGACAGCAGAAGAGGCCTGATTTTGAAGTCCAGAAATAAGGAAAAGCTGACAGAGGAATGAAGACTGGATAGTCAGGGCTCCTTCCCAAAATTCTGTTGGATGGCCTTGGAGGTCACAGGATGGAAAACCAAATGAAACAAAAGCTTGAGAAGGGAGGGCAGCTTGTTGATATTGGAGAGCTCGGGGGAAGCCTCAGCAAGAGGGACCCAAAGACTTGCTCCCTAAACACTCAATCAAACCCACCATGTGACACATAATCTTTCCATTCTCCATGATCTTTCAGCATAACTGCCCCCCCCCCAGTTCCATCCATATTATGACTCCTATCAGAACCCTCCTTTTTCCCATCCTTTGGGGGGAGGGTGGTGCAGAATTTAAATTCCTTGAGGGTAGGGACTATCTCGTTTTGTTTCCCTCAACACAACCCAGTGCCTAGACTGTTATAGGCTCTTTAAAAATACTTGTCAGAGTAATTAGTTGATTATAGTAAAGGTCATTTTCTCCAGGACAGATGCCACCCCCTCCCCTGTTGTGACTGCAACTGGGTCAAACTCTTCTCTATACTGACCCCCCTCCAATATCCCTGTTGGACTCTTCTCTGAGCTGGAGCTGACACCACCACTTTTATCCCTTTTTCACTGAGTTAATCCCCCACTCCCCCTCTCTAGGCTGTTATTTCTGGTTTGTATCTTGTCTCTAACTGTCTAAGTCAGTCTCAGACCTAACAGAGAGTGCAGGCATCAAGGGGAACAGACAAAAAAAAAGACAGAACAAGGCAGAACCAAGGCCCGAGAAGGGATAGTGCTTGGAGAGTTTGGGAAGCCTCCCCATGGGACACTCCATCAAAACATGGTCTATTAGGTTTCAAGGGTTGGGACAGTCAGATTCAGACGCCACCTGGTGTCCATCAGCAGCAACTACAGTCCATGGGCCCTGGAAGGCAAAAGCCCACAGTTAAGAGACACACCAAGATTAAGAACACTGGGAAAGTGTGTGTGTGTGTGTGTGGGGTGGGGGGGAGCCCTTATTTTGCTTTTCTACATAATTCCTCACGTGGCCAGACAACCAATATATAGCCCAACTTGGAATGAGGGTAAGAGGATCAGAGACTTAGCAAGGGACCTTTAATGTCTTCTAATCCAATCCTGTCATTTTACAGAGGCAGAGAGGGTTAAGTGACTTGCCCAGGGTCACACAGCTAGTAAATTTCGGAGGCTGAACTTGAATTTACAAAGATGAATCTTCCTGAATCCAGGCCTTGACATTCTATCAACTGTACCAGCTAGCTGCCCTTAGTTAGACTAGGTTAGGCTCAGATTATAATGGGACAGGATAGGTTATTGTTATGTTTTGCATATATGATAACTGACATTAGATAGTGCTTAAAAGCTTCTGCAGACTTTTATCTTTTTTCTAATTTGAGCCTCACAGCAACCAAATGAGGTAGGTAATATAAGAACTAATCCTCTCGTTTTATAGAAAAGAAATACACAGATAAGAAAAAAAATATAGAAATGTATACAGATAAAAATATAAGTATTTTTGCCGTTAACCTGAAATCACTACTCCAAGATAGAAAGATATGAGATTCTGCCTCTAAGATTCTGACTGCAGAGCTTTGAGCAAACTTCCTAACCTGAGTGCTTCCAGGCAGCCCTCCAGGACCCGTAGAAAAGATGCCATGCTCTATATGCAGAGGGAGTTTTCTTTATACCAGTAAAATCACAAATCAAATAAGGAAAGGAAAGGAAAGGAAAGGAAAGGAAAGGAAAGGAAAGGAAAGGAAAGGAAAGGAAAGGAAAGGAAAGGAAAGAGGAAAGGAAAGGAAAGGAAAG
>NW_027187400.1:35328871-35331750 GCF_028583685.1 Petaurus breviceps papuanus | reverse complement strand
TTTTCTCTCTCTCTCTCTCTCTCTCTCTCTCTCTCCCCTCTATTCCCAGTGTGCTCTTCCCAATCAAGTAGCATCAGTGATCAGTGCCCCAGCATTATGTAAACAATTAACATAAATAATCTATTACAAAGGGGTGCTTACTGAGAAGATATACCAAGGACAAACATTTTCCCTTAACTGGGGAGCACAGTATATTTTTTTCATTTTAGTTCCTGGGAAAAGTAGACTCAAAATAAAAGCAATTTCTACAAAGTATTGACCTCACTGAGTTTATGTCTGAATATGGCATCGCTGGTTTACCAGATCTCTCCAGAAAGGAGCAATGTGTGGAAACTGCCAAGAGGCAAATCTAAGCTTAATAACAGTAATTTAATTATTTAAACAGTAATTAATAATAACAGTTCCAAATAATTAGAGCTATCTGAAAGTGGAATGAGCTGAATCAGGAAGCTTTGTGTATTCTCTCTTTGGAAGCTCCAAGTAAAATCTGTGGAACCATTTTATCAGGCATCTTGTGGTAGGAATTCTTGGAAAGGTATCGGTTAGACTAGATACCTCTAAAGGCTATATTAAGGTCTTTTAACTGACCACATCCTCCTGTCATCACACTTATTATTTCTATGCACAACATTTCTCCCTCACCTCCATTACCTTGTATGCTCTTCTTAAGGGCATGTGGTATGTCTTCTTTTATCTTTGTATACCTTGAACTGAGGATACCACCTGGTACATAATAATATACTATTTGAAAACCTCACATTTCTATTGGATTTTTTTTCTTACATTTACAATGTACTTTTATTACAATAACCCTGTGAAGTAATTGGGACAAGTACTGTTATCCCAATTTTACAGATAAGGAAACTAAGTCTCAGAAACCCTAAGTGATTTAAGAAGCATTTCAGTGGACTTAATACCTGAGCTAAGGCTGTAAGGAGTGCTGATTCCATTTAGCGCTGGAAGTAGCAGCATACTAGAACTGGTACCTGCTTTCAAGAACTGATTGTTAAATTTCAGTGTGAACATTAACATCTCAGAAATTGGCAAACACTACTAATCAAGGCTTGATTTATTATCTTATTGATTGCCCAGACTTGAAAAAATGATGGGAAAATGTTAACAAGCAGATTGAAGTTAAAAGTGTGATGATGTGCACACATCATACCCCCCCCCCCACCTCACCTCAAAGCCGATTGTTAAACATTATCAGCATGCTCTTGGTTAGAAAGGACCATAGAGATAATATAGTACTAATAGTACTAATCCTTCATTTTACAAATGAAAAATGAAAATGAGGGAAGAAATGTTGAGTGATTTGCTCAAGGCCATACGATATTAAGTGATACAGTTGTGATTCAAGATCTTTTAACTTCAAATCTTGTGCCTTTAACATTAGACAAAGTTGCCTATCCAACAGCATAACCTCAGCAAGATTCAAGGAATGAAACTGAGCTTAATACAAAACCAATTTTGCCAATTATTAAAAAAAATATCCATTGGACAGTAGAAGGAATTTATCAAAGACTGTTGGAGGTCAGCAAAGTTTATGCCCAATGGGTGTGTGTGTGTGTGGGGGGGAGTTATACATGGATAAGCCATAAAGTAGCTCACTGAAAGCTATCTAAAATGTGAAATATTAAATAATTATTAGATTATAGTTCTGGAACTTAATTATTTAGATTAAATCCCTTATTTTATGATTCAGCTAACTGGGTTCCAAAGGGAGAAAGTGGCTTGTCCTCATCTCTGTGATTTTGTGTGAGTGATTCCCCATATCTAGGCCCCCCCCCCCCCTCTCTCTCTCTCTCTCTCTCTCTCTCTCTCTCTCTCTCTCTCCTGCTTCTTCAAATCTTCAGCTTCCTTTAAAAGTACAGCCCAGGGACCATCTCTTGGTCTCTTACATGGAACCTGATCATCCTCTAATCATTAGGTCCCTCTCCCAATTGAAAATACTTTGTATTACTTTGTATACACTTTGTCACTATTTGTCTTTGTATATGTTTTATCTCCTTCTTTAATTTATCATGTATAAATTTTCTGCTTACTTGTATCCTGCAGGGGAAGGTAAGCTCCCTGAAGGCAGGGACAGTTTGATTTCTGTTTTCTTTGTCTCTCTTGCATCTCCCAGTACCTTGAACATAGCTGGTGCTTACTGAATTGTGGGTTGGATTTAAATGAATTCCCAGGAAAGCATCCCTTAGAAATTTCATGAACAGGCGAATCTCAAGAGTCACCATTGCTGCTTTTCATGTCCTCAGAACCTCTGTGCACTTAAGCTGAATAAGCAATAACACATGCTTATTGACTTGTGGACAGAAGAGACAGTAACTCGTTTGAAGCAGCTGATGCGTAGTAGAGACAGTGGTAGTAGGACAGCATTTAAGAGAATCCTTCATTACAGCTCTTAATTTTCTATTTCTCAGCATTCTAGTTGGATTAAATGGCCCTGGACCAGCACTCTCACCAAGGAGAACTGCTTGACTCTTCAGAATTCCCCACCTCCACATCAACAACATTCTCACCCTAAACATTCTTCCACCCTGTACTGCTCTCTTCTGATTGGTGAGTCCTTGTCTTGGACCACCATTTCATGAGTCTCTGAGGGCACACTCATTTCACTCATGGCTCCACTACTCCTTCTCCAGACTCCTTCAGCAGCAACTTTCTCACTCTTCAATCCCCTCTTCTTATTGGCGAATCCTTGGTCTGGACCACCATCTCATGAGGTGGCCCATCCATGCTTACTTCTTTCCCAGCTCCATTCTTTAATCTCAGATTTCTCTACCACCTCATAAGTTGCCTTGCCCCTATGGGAGTATCATCTTTTTTCTTTCCAGATTCCTTTTATATGTTCTCTCTCTCTCTCTCTCTCTCTCTCT
>NW_027187400.1:35326051-35328417 GCF_028583685.1 Petaurus breviceps papuanus | reverse complement strand
CCATCCATCCATCCATCCATCCATCCATCCATCCATCCATCCATCCATCCATCCATCCATCCATCCATCCTATGAAGTAGGAAACAAGTCAGAACATCTACATCACCATTTATCTCCCCAGAGCTATCTGGGTGTGTCTCCAAACATCCAGGGCCAAGGCCAGTGATGTATCTATTGCTCACTTCAAGGGAAAGAAGCCCAGAGAGCAGTCTTGTATTGCCCCATCACCTCATGCTTGCCATCCCCACACATGCCTGAGTTCCCCTGAAGAGGCAGGTTCAGCAGTCCCTTCTCCTTCTAAGTTAGAGAGAAGGGCCCTGTGTTCACCTCCTACTCTATTTACCTTGCATGGAAATCCATCCCTTGCCCTTCCAACCACCCAGCCCAGGCTGTGTGGTCCATTCACAAGTCAAAATCTGAGGCTGGATCATTTGACTCGTGGGTGCACTCCCTCCCCCCAACCTCCACTGCCTCCACTGCCCTGCAGTAAAACCAACACTTTCTGTGCACTGAGCTTTAGAATGAGGTCCTTGGAGAAATGGGGCCCATAAAAATTTTATAAGTCATATTTTATAAGGTAGGGGGAGTTGAACTCAAGTTTTTTTTGAATATGAATCAGATTTAATATATCAGTTCAAGAACTCCAACCTGGCAAAGTCAACTCAGCTCTTGTCTCTAGTGCCTTAGAAACATGCCCCCAAGGACTGTGAGGATGAATAAGACCCTGATGGAGCTAAACATTCATGACTCCAGAGCTGTCCCATAAACCAACCCCAAAGCAAACTCTCCCATGGAAAGTTGAGCACTGTCACCTCCTTCTCCGTCTGGCCCACCCAACCCCCCACCACAGTCTCGCTTACAAGTGTGATATTGGAATTTTGCACAGGGAACAGGGGCCCAAGAGACAACCCATCTGCTGGGATGGATTACCAAGGACAATAACTAACATGTACATAGCACTCTACAATTTTCAAAGTATTTTATGTGAATTTCTATTTGAGCCTCACAACAGCTCCATAAGGAAGACACTAGAGAAATGATAATCCCCATTTTACAAGGGTACGAATTGAGCTAAGAAAACTGAAGGGGGATGCCCAGGGTCCCACAGTATGGCGATGGAATTTAGACCCAGATCTTCGTGGTTCCACACCCAACATTTTCACATCATGGTGCTTCTCAGCTAGGGCGTTGACCCCCATGTACCCTCCTAGTTCACCAATAACATCCTCCATTTGACTTGGAGAAATTCAGTCTTTTCTTCATGTTGACAATTCCCACGTTCTTTTTTGTCTTTAATTTTTTGTTAAATTTCAGGTTCCAAACTGTCTCCCTCCCTCCTCCCCATCCTGCACTAGAGAAGGCAACCATTTGGTGGAGGTTTATAAAGTGTATGTAAAACCTTGCTGTAAAAACTCTTGTTTATCAGGTATTTTCCTCTGGAGGTGAATAGAATCTTCCTTAATGGGTCCTTTATAGTTGATTTGAGTATGTATAGTACTCAGAATAATGTGGCTGTTGAGTTATTCTTCAAACAATATTGCTGTTACCAGATACAACATTCTCTCAGTTCTACCTACTTTCCATAAATTCATGCAAGTCTTTCCATGGCTTTTCCCCCTAAAATCAAATAGCTCATTGTCAACTGCAACACAATAGTATTCCATCACAATCATATACTGCAACTTATTTAGTCATTCCCCAATTGTGAAGCATCCCATCAGTTTCCAGTCCTTCACTGCCCCCCCAAAATATAAATAAATGCCTGCCATACATAGTTTAGAACTTAAAGGTTCTTTTTCATTTCCCTGATCACCTAATAGTGGCATTGCTGAGTCAAAGGTATATACAGTTTTATAACTATTTGGGCACGATTCCAGATTGTTCTCCAAAATGGCGGGATCAGTTCACAGTTCCACCAACAGTGTATTCATGTCCCAATTTTTCCTCCTCCCCTCCGACATTTGTCATTTACCTTTTCTGTAATTTTAGCAAATCTGATAGGTGGAAGATTAAAGCCCCATATTCCCTGACTTAGTGTCTCTCTTTTAATTGGCTTTTCTTCCCAGGTTGCCAATGAAAGGCAAGAATATAATCTTCTTATAGAAGTTTAATGCTTTTGAAGATCAGAACTGAAAAGGAGAGATCTTCAGGAGTTACTGATATCAACTCCCACACCCATTTTGTACACAGGGGAAACTGAGGCCCAGAAGAGGAATGGAAAGTGACTCACTCAAATACACACAATGAATTAGTGACAGAACCAGGACTAAAATCCTTTTTTTTCCTCCTGACCCATGGGACCCCAAAATTTTTCATGCTCTCTCTCTCTCTCTCTCTCTCTCTCTCTCTCTCTCTCTCTCTCTCTC
>NW_027187400.1:35280465-35326041 GCF_028583685.1 Petaurus breviceps papuanus | reverse complement strand
CTCTCTCTCTCTCTCTCTCTCTCTCTCTCTCTCTCTCTCTCTCTCTCCCTCTCTCTCTCTTTCTCCATCTCTCTCTTGATTTTATTTTATTGATGGTGCAATTGAAATTATTTTTTGATGAAGGAAAATATCTTGGAATATGCCTTAATGTATGTGTCCAGAATGGCTTTTTTTATTCTAATTTTCTTTTTTTTTCATATAAGGGATGTTTTTCTGGGGAATGATGGAGGAGGTACATATTTGGAAATGAAGGTAACGTAAAAAAAACCCAAAATGTAACAATAATTAAACAGAAGGAGAGAAACAATAAGAGGTAGAGAAAGAGGAAGAGAGAGAGAAACAGAGAGACAGAGAGTCAAAGAGAGACAGAGACATAGAGAGAGAGGCACAGAAACAGAGAGAGGGAGGGAGGGAGGGAGGAGGGGGGAGGTTTAAGTAGCAGAGTTTTTATTCTTTCAGTTTTACTTCTGAATGATGACATAGTCTCCTTACATTATGCTCTAATGGCCCAGGTGCTACAATAATAAAGCACATTTTTATATTGCTATTTTAAAATCACCTTCATTTCTGAATATATCCCTTTAAGGTCTACAAGAAGATATTTTGCAATAACCTTCTAATTCAGTTATTATCATTCCTCTTCTAAAGATGAGAAAACCAAAGCTCAGAGAGGGCAAGGGGTTGGCCCAGAGTCACAGAGCTGGGACAGGAATCCTGGTCTCTTGCTCTTAAAGTCAGGCATCTTACCAATGCCTCATGGCTGCCTTTCAGCTGAATACATGACTTTCTAAGGGTCTTCAAAGCCTTACCCCAAAGGAGTGAGTTTTATGGAGTTGACAGATCCTGGTCCAAGCTAGGGGAAATGGAGATAATTTGGAAGGGGTCAGGGAGAATGATCATAATTCTAGCAGCCCAAACGGTTGTGTCTTCTCAAGAGGGGAAGCAATATGGTATAAAGTAATGGATGGAGAGTTGAATTTCAGGACAAGAAGACTGTTTCAAAGGCTGCCTCCAACGCTGACTTGATGTGACCCTGGGTTAGTCACTTGACTTCTCTGATCTTCAGTTTCCTCATCTGTAAAATGGGGATGGTAAAAGCATCGATTTCACGGGGTCGTCATAAAGCTCAAACAAAATAACGTCTGTAAAGGGCTTTGCAAACCTTAAAGTGCTACACAATTTTTCATTATTATTGCTGTCCAGGGGCATGGCGGAAAGAGCATCAAATGTGGAGTCAGGAAAACCTGTATTCAAATCCTACCTTAGAGCTGCATAAGCTGTATGACCTTGGTCAAGTCACTGAACCTCCCTAAGCTTCAGGTTCCTTGTTTATAAAATGGGAGTGATGTATGTGAAGTGTGTTGCAACTTTAAAGTACACGATGAAAATGGTGGTAATAGAAGCAGCAGTAGCAGTGGTAAGCTTGACCCTCCCTTTTCTGTCTAAAGAGCTCTTCCAAGAATTCTGGGGCTGGCACCTCCTCACCTTCTCCCCCGCCCCCCCCCCCAATTTCTCCCACAACAAACCTGAGCTCACAAATAAGACCTTTTCTACTCTGGTCCTGGCTATGGACTTTGGCTGAGTTCCTTGCTTTCTTCACTACAAGCCAACCTTGCCGCACTGGGGAGACGTCTCCATTTACACTCAGCCCGTCTGCTCTCTTCGCCCTGGAAAGGAAGCATGATCACGCTCACCAAAGGATAACGGTTTATTTGTTCAAACTCTCCCCGGGTGTCTCCTCTTACAGAGAACACCCCCACCACGGTCTGGGAAGCTGGTGTGGAAGCCCAGGGCAGGAGACACTGAGGTTTCCCAGGAAAACAAACAGCTGAGAAGTCTCTTCCCCCCTCCCCGCCTTTGCCCTGGGACAATTAGCCCTGCCGGAGACCTTGTCCTGGGGAAGATTTGTTTATTTTTAGGCTTAAACCACAACTCTCCTTGTGTAGACCTTAGGGTCACCAAGCTGGGATGTCAGTTTCACTCCTTCCAGGAAGTCGAGACTGGCTCATTTCCCTTCTTGGCTTCTGGTGTTTTAAGGGGGGTGGGCAGGAATGGGCTCTTGTCAAATCTTGAAATTTTAGGACCCTCTCCTGAGAAGAGTTTTCATCTATCTATCTATCTATCTATCTATCTATCTATCTATCTATCTATCCATCCATCCATCTATATATCCCATCTATCTGCTCTCTCTCTCCCCCCTCTTCCTCACTCTCTCCCTCACCGTCTCCATCTCTCTGCTTTGTAAGACTCCAAAGTGGGTGGCAAAGTACTCAGGAATTAGGACACCAAGTTTTAGACCAGACTCTGCCACTGAATTGATTGCCACTGATTGATGTGACCTTGGGCAAATTACATCCCCTTTTCTGTAAAAAGAATATCAGTTTAGGGGCGTGTTGTGGAGGGGAATTTTTCATGAGGTTGGATGAGATGTCATTTAATGTCATTTCCAACTAAGATTGTGTGAGTATAGCACATCCATTAGTTAGTTACTTAACAAAAACCTAGATTATAAAAGTGTGAAATTATAAGATTGTCAAATTCAGTCAATTAATCAGCATTTTTTAGTACCTACTATGTGTGAATCAGTGTACTAAGTGCTAGAGAGTGGGCTCAGTCTGAAAGCAGTTGCTACAGAGTGTACTTTTGTCTCTCTCCCCCTCCCCTCTTCACTTCAGGAGGACACCAAGCTGATGGATGAGACACTAAACTGTGCTCCTTCCTTCTGGACCGCTTTTGAGACACTTCTATGCTGAGTCAAGAGGACCATGCAGTCCTTTACCCCTCCAGATATCTGCCTGATCTCACGTGGACTCCAGCTTCCAGATCTCTGTTGGCTTGCTCAGATAACCTTTCAAAATTCACAAGATCACAGCCCATCCTGATTCCTCTTCACCTAAGAGAAGGAAAGAACAGACACCAAAGAGACAAATAACAAAGGTTTGGAAATCTGTGGCACCTTTCTTCTTCACCTCTGCTTCCCCCCCCTCCCTCCCCACTCCTGTCCCCCCTTTGGTGAAGGAGTATTAGAGGCAGCTACTATCTTGTCACAGCTTTTCCCTATCAGAGGAGAAGATGTCCAGGTACAGGAACCCTAGTCAGTTTTGGCCAGTTAAATACAATCCACCAGCACATCCATGAGGAGTGAATGGGACCCAGCCCATCAGGGATTGACTGGGATTGACCCTGCAGCCAATATTCCAGATCCTTGTGCACACTGCATTCTAAAGTGAGCTCGGTGGAGTAAGTGCTTTATATCGATTGCCTTTTTCTTACTCCTGGAACCCTTTTGACCTCTCCATCAGGCCCCAGAAACATCTTTATCCTGTAAGATCACTTCAGCCCTGGAACTCATACCTTGGAGGTCTGCTCTGTCCCTGGAGACCCTCCCTCTTATTGGATTGCACTTCCTTTTAACTGTATTTAAGAAGGGGGTTCTGGTCAGAATTCTTTTCATTTTCCACTAGGCAGCGCTCCTATGGATTTCTCCATCATATCCCCAAACCAGTTACTTTCTCCTCTCCCCTTTTCAATTTCCATGTGTTATATATATACATATACACATGTGTATGCATATATACTTGCATGTATATGCCCATACATCTATATATCCCAAGTATCTGGAACTAGCATTCAGTTATGTGGACTCTGGAGAAGAAACCCATACATATGTTGGAGTGGTGGGATTTCCTGAACACCAATCTCAGAGATAAAAGGTTTCTTAGACAATGTCAAGTTCCTACAGAGTTTGGAGACCCAGGCTTCTAGGGAGAGAACAGAGAGCTCTAGGTAGCCCTAGCCTTGAGATGGTCTCTGCAGCAATCCCCAGTTTATGAATTCTAAGATCCAGCCTCTTAGAGGTGGAGAGGGAAGGACCTGGACATTGCTAGCTTCTTGGAGAGAAAAGAAGTGCCAAACTGAGCTTCCTGGACAAGATGGGGAGTGAGGTTTTTGGATAGCACCAGCTTCTTGAGAACAGAAGATCCCCTCAGGTGTCCTTGGAACTGGAGGAGTAGCAAGGGAATAAGCCATTATATATGGGCAAAGAAAATACTTGGATTTGACCGTCTTCCCCTTCTATGACTTACTGGAATCGTTCTAGTCCCATGGAAAGGGGATTGGTATGCTAAAATTAGAATGAATAGTAGGACTATACTATTATACTAGTCTTATATAATAATATATATTATATGATAAAATATATAATTATATCGTGTTATATAATATATGATTATATTAAATAATAATATGAATTAGAATCCTAATATACAAAGAGAATATTAATTACAATAGTATTTACTATACTAATAATATTATTAATGCTATAATTAGGAGGGCAATAGAAACTCGAAGTTTATCTTTTTCCTGAGGGGGATCTAGGACTTTGGGGTTAGGTCCGTAAAACCAGAGGTGTAATGCACCCGTAGACTGGATGCTCACCGGAATGTCAGAGAGTTTATGACAAGGGCAGGTTCATTTCCCTTCTAAGGGTTCGCTAAACCACAGGGTGGCACTGTGAGTCTGGGGGATTGTCTGAGGTCCTGAGGGAAAAGTGGAATTCTTTGGAGAGGGAGGAGAATTGTTTATTGGCTACAAGGAGTCTTTTATCAATCAATCAACAAACCTGTATTAAATGCTTACCTTGTGCTAGATGCAAATAGGAAAATGAAGCAATATCTGAGAGCCTGCCCTCAAAGAGCTTACAATCTACTGAGGGGAGACAATATTTATATGCATACAGACCTACACAATATGTGTGTGCACACCTATATATAGTATACATATTTATAGATGTGCACATAGAGACATCACTCACAATACAGTTGCAGGGGGAGAGTGAAATACTAGCAGCTGAGAAATTATGAAAGGATTCATACAGAAGTTAGCATGTTATTTTTGAATGTTTTGTGAGGTGTATTCAAGGCTGTCTTCAGTGCTTATATGCGACATGGAGATACTTTTACCCACATCTGTAGAGAACTAGACATGAGCTGTAATTTGACGTTGTTGAGTGAACTCTAGCTAGAGGAAAAACCGGTCAAAGAGTGATTGGTGGGGGATGGCTGCCCCCGAGTCTGAACCTGGTTTCTGTAAGACCTAAACTTGGGGTGCTGGGCTATGCCATGACCAAAGTATTTTCCTCTTTATAAGAGAGTTCATTGAAGGGTTTCATTAAATAGGGAGCTTCCCTTGGTAAATTTAAAACAGGAGTCTGGCTTTCAAAAATACATTGCACATGTAACTTTTCAAATACAACAAGTGTGTAAAAATAGGAACATCTGAAAATAGGAAATATAGAATTTCAGAGTTGGAAGGGAACTGAATGGCCACCTAGTCTAACTCTTCCCTAAGGAAGAATCCTTTTTACCCTATTCCCTAGTGGCTGCCTCAGGGATGCTAGAATGGGCTGTAGTCAAGGAGAGCCTGCTGCCTCCAGAGGTGGCCCCTTTCACTTTGGAATAGCTGGAATTGTTAGGACTGTTTTACTGATAGTAATCTCCCTGATTCCCCCTACCCCTTCCTTGCTCCTGGGTCTGCCCTTTGGGGTCGAACAAAGTAATTCTGATCCCTCTCACAATGCTAGTCCTTGGGTGTTGAAGGCTGCTATCATGTCTCCCTGAGGGCAGCTAGGTGGCACAGCGGATATGGCCCCTAGCCTGGATTCAGGAAGACTCATGTTCATGAGTTCAAATCTAGCCTCAGACACTTCCTACCTGTGTGACTCTAGGGAAGTCATTTAACCCTGTTTGTCTCAGTTTCCTCATCTGTAAAATGAGCTGGAGCAGGAAATGGCAAACCACTCCAGTGTCTATGCCAAGAAAACCCCAAATTGGGTCACAAAGAGTCAAACACGAATGAAAATGACTGAACAGGGACAGCTAGGTGGCACAATGAGTAGAGCACCCGTCCTGGAGTCGGAAGGACCTGAGTTCAAATCTGGCCTCAGACACTTAACACAAAACTAGCCGTGTGACCTTGGGCAATTCACTTAGCCCCAATTGCCCTACCTTCCCCCCTCTAAAAAGCAAAAAAAAAAAAAAAAAACTGAACTACAACAATCATGTCTCTACCAAATCTCTTCTTCTCCAGGATAAATACTTCCAATTTATTCAGTCAACTGGTATTTATTAAGTGCCTACTGTATGTCAGTCACTGATAGATAATAAGGACAAGGACTTAATGCTCTTCACCATGTTGATTGCCCAACTCCTGATAGTCTCTAGTTTTTCAACATCCTTCTTAAACTGAGAGGTTCCAAACTGGACGTGATGGTGGAGATGAAGCTTGGTAAGCATAGAGAATTCTTTGAGTTTCATCTTATTCCTAGAAAAGCTGACTGTCTTAATGCAGGTCAAGGTCACACTAGCTTTTCTTTTCTTTTTTCTTCCCCCCCCCTTTTTTTTAGGTTACCATATCACACTCATAATGAAGGTGGCAGTCCCCTAAAATGCCCTGGTCTTTTTCAGATATATCACGGTCTAACCATGCATCTGCAGTGGGATTGATTCAGTAACAAACGTGGACAAAAGCTTAGCTAAATGGACGGTAAAAAAGAAAGGTAGATCCCATTTCTAGAAACCTAGCTTCCAGTCCTGACTCTTCAATATAGTGCCTGGCATATATATAAGTGCTTAATAAATGCTGATTGATTGATTGAATGAGATATTTCAAAGTCTTTTTTTTTACTTGAACCATAATTTTGTCTTTTTTTTTTAAAGAAAGAGTTGAACGAGGTGATTTCTAAGACCTATCCCAGTTCTGACATTCCCTGTTTTAAGCACACCGCCTTCCCCCCGCCCCAAACTCTGACATTTTGTTCTAAGGGCTCTCTGAGCTCAGATATCCTGTTCTGTAAGAAGGCCATCTTTTTGCTATAATTTTTTCTCTCTTATTCACTTGAAAACTGGACAAGAATAATACATTATTTTGGAAAATCATGATGAATTTCTCTGGAGGGAAAAAAAGACTGATAAATAGCATCTACATAGTCCTAATTGGGGGGGGGGGAGCTGAAGAGGCCAAGGATCCTGCTTCTAGAGAAGCAGGGTGACTTGGTGGAAGACCCATCTCTTGGGAGCCCACAGAGATATCTACAAGTTCCAGTGAGCTAGCCTTGTGATGAAGAGGCAGGCTGTTGATTGGTGCATAGCTAGAACCTACGTACGTTCAACAGATATTAGGTCAGCCAGAATCAGGCCTTTGGTTTGTTTTTCCTGATAAGCAGCAGTCAGGTGAGGCAATGATGTAATGGAAGAGTCTAGGGGCCAGCCCATCAAGGTCTGACCCCATAGCCTGTGAAAATGTGCCTCTGTTCTGTGTTTGTGCGTCCCTGTTTTAGGTGAATGAGATTAGAGATGACCATGACCCTGGGAGCTTCAAGAGGTCAGGAGACAGTTCCCGGGAAGTCCAGCAGTGGAGTCCATTTTGCATCCAGCACGGAGACTTCAAGGAAGGACCTTTGGTGCCCAGCCCAGTCATAGCTGAGACTCAGACTCATCCAGAAACTAGGCTGCATTTGGTGGGGAACTTGGTGGGACCAAAGTTATAGATAAACCAGAGGAAATATAAGGCCACTTTCCCTAGGGATGAAGCTGCTATGGGGAGATCATGCCCAAAGACCCTTGGGGGAAATATTTATAGTTCTGTCCTTGCTCTACTCTCCTAATACAAAGCCCCTGGAAAAGACCATTGCTATTAATCGGTTGCATGGAGCCGAAGAGTTAATCAATAGAGGATAATAATGGGGAAACTGTATACTCAAATAATAAAATTACAAAAAAAGCTAAACTTAACAAAGATAAAATCATAGAACTAACCCACCGTCCACAGTGATTGCTACAGAGCTTTGTAATTTTTACATTGTTGTTCAATTGTTTCAGACTCTTTGTGACTTTATTTAGGGCAAAGATAGTGGGATGGCTTGCCATTTCCTTCTTCAGCTCTTTTTACAGATAAGGAAATTGAGGCAAAAGTGACTTACCCTGGGTCACACAGCTAGGAGGTGTCTTGAGGCTGGATTTGAATTCAGGAAGGTTAAGTCTTCCTGAGCTCTATCCACCCAGCTGCCCTTCATTTTATATACAATACCTCATTTAAGCCTCACAGTAACCCTAAGAGTATGTGAGGAATCAGCTCCAATTTTCAAGTGGGCATGCATTTCTATGATATAAAATGACTTTTCTGAGGTCACTTCCAGTAACCGTCAGAGGCAGGATTCAAAGTCTCTCCTAAAGTGCTGTAGGCTTCTTCAGTTAACCCAAATATTATTATTTTTATAGCATTTTTTTATTTTTTAGCCAGAGAAAGTTAACAACACCCCCCTCCCGTGATATCCAATTAACACCAATCTTTCTTTGTATGGCAGAGAATATAGAAAATGAGTCCCTCTTCCAATGCTCCCCCTCCCCCTGCGATGATGAGAGCCACATGGCCAAATTTCTGAGCACTGCTTTGAAAAGGTTGGGGTCCTGCACTCAGGAAAATTTCCAGCCTCCAACTGGCTGAGGGAAACTTTTCTGCTGGACTCGATGCTCTAAGCCAAGTGCCCATGATGCCTGTTTCACTGGGGAAGCTCCCCTGGATTAATCTTTGGTTCCCTAGTCAAAAATGAAGGTACTAGAGGGAAACCAGGAGGCAGTTAAGGCATCTCCCAGCGTGGTGCCTATTCCAAGATGGAGGAAGAGAAAACCTGTTATTATTATTGGGGGGAGGAGACCCAAACAAAACATCAATACAGTTTTGAGGGTTGCTTTTCTTCTTTAAAAAAATTTTAAGTGACTCTATTACTTACTTTTGTACTTTTAAGGAGATAACATTTTCTATCTTCCTCTCTCTCTTTCTCTCTCTCTCCTCCCTTCCTCTCTCTCTGTCTCTGTCTCTCTTTGTCTCTGTCTCTCCTTTCTCCTCCTTTGATCTATCTCCCCCCTTCTCACTCTCCCCACCTCTGACAACAGAGCACAAATTTTTAAAATTTATTTTATTTTTAATTTATAAAATAAAACAAGCATTTCCATAATTTAATTGAATTTTAAGATGATTGCACATGAAACTACGAATCTATTATGTACAACTTGCTATTGTTTTTAAGCATATAATAAAATTATTGTATGACTTTTTTTCCTTTTTTTCTTCCCTTCCTCCTCCTACTCTAGAGATGTCTACCATTAGACACAAATATATATGCATATATATGTGCTATATATATGTAAAATCATTCTATACATACTTTTATTTATCAAAGGGAGAGACAGAAAGACAGGGAGACAGACAGAAAGACAGACAGAGAGATGGAAAGAGGGAAAGAGAAAGAGAAGAAAAACAATCAGTGTGATGTAGGGCTCTTAAGACAGTTTGTTGTATTTTGGTTCGACATAGATTTTTTCAAGGAATATGTTTTCCATCTTTATTGTCATGTAGTTCTATAAGTAAGCTTATTTAATGGGTGGCAGCTAGGTGGCGCAGTGAATAGAGCACCGGCCCTGGAGTCAGGAAGACCTGAGTTCAAATTCGACCTCAGACACTTGACACACTTACTAGCCATGTGACCTTGGGCAAGTCACTTAACTGCCCTCCAAAAAGCAGAAAAAATTATTTAATGGAATATGGAATATTTAATGGAATACTGTCGATAACAGTTTGATCAGATTCTTTATTTTTTCTTTTTTTGCTTTTTTGGAGGGGGGAAGGCAGGGCAATTGGGGTTAAGTGACTTGCCCAAGGTCATACACCTAGTACATGTTAAGTGTCTGAGACCTGATTTGAACTCGGGTACTCTTGACTCCAGGGCCAGTGCTCCATTCACTAATCACCCCAGTTTGATCTAAGGTCACAGTTTTTGAGTTGGGGGGGGATGGGGCATGTCATCTGGGTTATGCTCCCCATCCCTTGGAATGGCTGAAAAGTCCATACTTCCCTGGCCAATGAGGTGTTGAGCACCAATAACCACAAAACAACAATAAGCATTTCTATAACACTTTTTGCCAGACAATGCACTGAGCACTTTATAAGTATTTTCACATTTGGGCCCTGGGAGGTAGGTGCTGTTCACTCAGATGGTCCTTAGCTGGTTAGATGCTCAGTTCACCCTCTCATCCATACAGGACACCTCACCAGCTTTCTAGGAGCTGTACTCTATGCTGGCCCAGTCTTCAAGACCACAGGCTCAGCTCTACTTCAGCCACAATGCAAATATATTTGATATGGATGGTTTTTTATTTTTCTAATCCGAGCCTGGCTTCCTACCATCCTCCAGTCCAGGCTCAGCCCACTTTACTTCCTTGCATGTTTAGTTCATTCAGGGAAACAATGTTAAGGCAGACAAAGCGAGTACCAAGTAAATATAAGGTAAGTAGAGAGCATGGTGGAAAGCAACCACAGGTTTTTTGTTCATGTTTGACTCTTTGTGACTCCATTTGTGGTTTTCTTGGCAAAGATACTGGAGGGGTTTGCCTTTTCCTTCTTTGGCTCATTTTACAGATGAGGAAACTGAGACCAATGGGGTGAAGTGACTTGCCCAGGATCACACAGCTAGTAAGTATCTGAGGCTGGATTTGAACTCAGCTCTTCCTGACTTCAGGCCCAGTGCTCTATCCACTGTGCACCACCTAGCTGTCCAGGTTCCTTATAGGAGGTGACATTTGAACCAAGCCTCAAAGGCATTAGGAGTCCCAATCAGTGAGTCAGCAAACAATTATTAAGCTTTAACAATTTTAACTTTATTGGCAGGGACCAAGAACTAACTAGGCCAGAGAATAAAGATTAAGAGTGATAGTTTCAGAGAAATCCTTGAGCTTGGCATGTTGGAAGGAACTTTGGATTGTGCTCAGAGGACCTGGGTTTTCATCCTGTCTCTGCCATTTTATCATTTTGGAGCAAGTCATTCTCTGAGTTGCAATTTCCCCATGTATCAAATGAGGGCTTTGGACTGGATGAATTCTCAGATTCTCTCCCAATTCTCAATCTACGATGCTCCAGTCTTCTTAATCTAAGGGTCCTAAAAGCCTTAGCTGGACTTACATTTGGGAACACAGCAGCAATTCCAAGGAAAATTCCTATTTCTAGAAATTCTCAGTCCGAGTGTCCACACTAACTTTTTTTTTTACAAGATTTTGAGTTCCATATTTTACTCCCTCTTCTGAAAATGGTAGGCAGTTTGATTTAGTTTTATACATGTATTGTCATATTTCCATATTAGTCACAGTTGTGAAAAAAGAAACAGATCAAAAGAAAAAAAAAACATGAGAAAGAATAAAATAAGTGAAAAAAAATGCTTGAATCTGCATTCAGAGTCCATCAGTTCTTTTTTTCACATATATATATATATGTATATATTTGAATATTTGATTTTAAAACTTTCAATTCCAGATTCATTCCCTTCCCCCCCCTGCCACCCACCCCTACTGGGGAGACAAGCAGTTCAGTATAGGTTGTACATGTGTGGCTAATGCAAAACAATAACATAGTAGATGTATTGTAAAAGACTGACTATTTTTCCCTCCCTCCTATCCCACCTCCCACTTGTTCTATTCTCTACTTTGATCCTGTCCCTTTTCAAAAGTGGGTGCTTCCAACTTCCCTCCCCCCCAGCCTGCCCTCCCTTCCATCATCCCCCCTCACATCCCCTTCCCCCCCATTCTCCTGGAGGGTGAGATCCCCTATTTAGTGTGTGTTTCCCTCCCTTCTCAAGCCAGATTCAATAGGAATAAGGTTGATCTATTCCCTTTTGCCTTTCTATTCTTCCCCTCCATTGTTACCATTTTCCCTTGCCTCTTCTGTATGAGATAGTTTGCCCCACTCTGTCTCTCCCCATCTCCTCTCATTATATTCCTCTCACCTCTTAATTTCACCTTTTAAGTATCATCCCTTCCTGTTAAATTGGTCCTGTGCCCTCTATCTATGTATACCTGTAAACGTATATACACACATTCACATATGTATTCATATGCCCGCATACCCTCATATAAAGACACACACACACACACACACATATATATATATATATACATATATATTTCTAATCCATTCAACTACTGAGAAAAGTTTCATAGGTTACAATTATTATTTTTCCATGCAGGAATGTTAATAGTTCAACTTTGGCCAGGTGGCTCAGTGAGCAAGAGCACCGACTCCAGTGCCGGGACGTCCCGGATCAAATCTGGGCCCAGACACCCAGCACCACACCCAGAAACAATAACTGGCCATGCAACCCCGAACAAGCCACTCAACCCTGATTGCTTCAAAAAAAATAGTTCAACTTTGATAAGTTCCTTATGATTTCTTTTCCCTGTTTACCTTTTCATGCTTCTCTTGCTTCTTGTATCTGAATGTCAAATTTTCTATTCAACTCTGGTTTTTTCACCAAGAATGCTTGAAAAGTCCTGTATTCCACTGAATGACCATATTTTCCCCTGAAACATGATACTCAGTTTTGCTGGGTAGGTGACTCTTGGTTTTAATCCCAGCTCCCTTGACCTCCGGAATATCACATTCCAGGCCCTTCGATCCCTTAGTGTAGAAGCTGCCAGATCCTGGGTTATCCTGATTGTGTTTCCACAATATTCAAATTGTTTCCTCCTGGCTGCTTGTAATATTCTCTCCTTAATCTGGGAATTCCGGAACCTGGCTATAATATTCCTAGGAGTTTTCTTTTTGGGATCTTTTTCAGGAGGTGATTGGTGGATTCTTTCAACCTCGATTTTGCCCTCTCGTTCTAAAACATCAGGGCAGTTTTCTTTGAGAACTTCCTGGAGGATGCTTTCTAGGCTCTTACTTTGGTCATGGCTCTCAGGCAGTCCAATAATTTTTAAATTATCTCTCCTGGATCTATTTTCCAGGTCAGTGGTTTTTCCCATGAGATATTTCACATTGCCTTCTATTCTTTCATTTGTTTGGATCTGTTTAACAGCATCTTGATTTCTCATAAAGTCATTAGCTTCCATTTGCTCCAATCTAATTCTGAAGCAATGATTCTCCTCAGTGAGCTTTTGAGATTCTTTTTCCATCTGGCAAATTCGATTCTTTAAGTCATTCTTCTCCTCATTGCCTTTTTGAGCCTCCTTTGCCATTTGAGTCAGTCTGTTTTTTAAGGTATTATTTTCTTCAGTCAGGCTGTTGACTCTCATTTCATAATTTTCTTGCATTGTTCTCATTTCTCTTCCCAATTTTTCCTCCACTTCTCTTATCTGCTTCTTAAGGTCCTCTATGGCCTGTAACCAGCTTGTATTTTCCTTTGAAGCTTTTGGTGCAGGAGTTCTGACTTCACTGTTTTCCTCCTGTTCCATGCCTTGCTCCTTCTTATCCCCAAAATAGGAGTGTAATGTTGGAATCTTCTGTCTGCTTTGTTTCCTTTGCCTGCTCATTTTTCCACTCAATGATTTGACTTTTGGGCTTTTTGCCACAGTAGGACTCTGCCACCAGACAGGGGAGTTTTCATCCCAAACGCTGGGGTTTTCTCAGCTGCCGGAGGTATTAGATGGGTGCCCTCTCTGAGATCTCCACACACTCTGGCAAGCTGGACACACACCCCAGGACCTCCACCCTAGATTGCAATCCAGATCCAAGCAGGTTAAAGCAAGAGCAATGACCCCTCAGACTGGTGCTTGGTCCCCCTACACTCTGCAGGCCAGGAGCTGAAGCCGCCACGTGGTGCTGGCAGGCTGTGCTGGTGTCTCAGCGGTTTCTCGCTCTGGGGGTAAAAGCCACGCACTCCCACTTCCTGGGTCCCAAAGTCCAGACTGCATTGGCCTCTCACCCTGTCCTTCGCATCTATGTATTGATAAATCTGGAAACGGCCACAGCTGCTGCTGATCTGGAGTCACTCTGGCTGGCGGCTGGTCAGACCCGCCCTGGGGCTAAAGCCTCAGTGTGGGGCTGGGCTCGGCTCCCAGAGCACTGTGCTGGCTGATTCCTGCCGGCCTGCCGGGCTGTCCTCAGCGGGAGGTTAGCTTCTCTGTGTCATTTTGTGGGTTCTGCAGCTCCAAAGTTTGTTTAGAGTCCCCTTTTTACATGGATTGGGGAGGGTGGAAACTGGAGCCGCGGGAAGGTCATGCTTCTACTCCTCCATCTTGGCTCCGCCCTCCACACTAACTTTCAAAGGGAGGTCTCCAAAAAGCATCTGAAGTCTTGGGTCCTTCTTCTTTGCATGTAACACACGCAGGGCTTTGAATTCCGAGCCCCTATTTTTACCCTTTGGAAAGTTCGGCCTTCATTCTGTGCAGGAGCCCCCTGGGAGAGGGAAAGACGGGACCTCCTGATCTTATCTTCTCACTTGGCTGACTTCCCCATCTTCTGCAGAGTGGAGGGCTTTCCGAGTTATCTCTCTTGTCTCAGAATCGGATCTGGATTATTACAAGAATGTGAGCAGCCATTTCCCTGGATATTTTCATGATCATAAACCCAAGAACTTCCTTCCAAAGATGATCCAATGATCCTGTCATTCAGAGTCAAGTTTACATGTTGGAGAGCACTTTCTCTCTCTCTCTGTGTCTCTCTCTCTCTCTGTGTCTCTCTCTCTCTGTGTCTCTGTCTCTCTCTCTCTCTCTGTCTCTCTCTATCTCTCTGTCTCTCTATCTCTCTGTCTCTCTATCTCTCTGTCTCTCTCTCTGTCTCTCTCTGTCTCTGTCTCTGTCTCTGTCTCTTTGTCTCTCTCTCTGTCTCTGTCTCTCTGTCTCTCTCTTTGTCTCTCTGTCTGTCTGTCTGTCTCTCTCTCTGTTTGAAAGAATCAAAAAGATGAGAAATGAGTCCTGTCTCTTGATTGAAAGGCAGTCACATCACTGTGACTGTGGTGGGGGAGGGGGTGGAGGTGGGATATGGATAGTAAGTGTACTTGACATTTCCACAGCCCTAAGTTTGTAATAAGAGTTTTCTTTATAGTTTGAGAGGCATTGTGTGTCCATTATCTCATTCTATAAGTCTGTCACTGCAAAGGAATCATAGCCCCCATTTTAAAGATGAGGAAAAGTGAGACTTGAGGGGGTTAAATGGCTTTTCTATGGTTCCAAACCTCATAAATGTTGGAGACTGAATTTGAGTCTTCCTGAATTTAAGCATAGCACTATTAAGGCATGATAATACCTTGGTTGATAGAGAGACATCTCTAAGAGGGACGATTTTTGTCCCTATGGCAACCAACATCGTGCTAATAGTGTGAGTCTGGAACTGGGATTTCATTAATGTAGAGCACTTTTAGTGTGGAAATCCCCTCCACCGCTGCAGATCAACAAAGTTCTCAGCAACTCCTAGTCTTGGAGAGCTTCCTGGAACACCTAGAGATTAATCTTCAGGCTGCCAGTATGTGTCACGGATGGGGTTTGAACCTGCGTCCTTCTGATTCTATGCTTGTCTCTCTATCCACTCTGTCATTCTTCATTATTATAGCTCCCAAAGTTGATCTATAGAACCAGAGTGGAATGGTACCTCGGAAGTCATTTAATGGAGGGATTCTTACTCGTGTGACTGTGGGAGGCGAGGAAATGAATCCCATGGACACCTTCTCACAATATTGTTTTTAAATGAATGAAAAAAGTACATAGGATTGTGAGTGAATAGATTACACTGAAATACACTGAACCAATTTTTTTTTATGAAACAAATTCAAAGACCATAGGTTAAGAACCCATGACCTAGTCCAACCTGTTCATTTCACAGATAAGTAAACTGAGGCTCAGAGATCATTTGACTTGCCAATGATCACCCATGTAGCAAACATCATCAGGGATTCAAACTTGGATTCTCTGACTTTAGGGGAATCAGTTTTCTTTACACTTTACTGCCAGCTTTGAGAGAAGCAGAGATCCTGAGAACAACTGCATAACAGCATTAGCAGCAGCCACAACAAAACAATAATAATCAGTATTAGTCAATTAAGTGCTCTGTGGAGGTTACCTATTGATTTTCACAATAATCCTGGGAGGGAGGGGCTCGTATTGTCCCTGTATCACAGATGTGGAAACTGAGGCACAGAGAAGAAGTTAAAGGACTTGCCCAGGGTCACACAGCTTTACGTTTCTGAGGCAAGATTTACATTTGGGTCTTCCTAACTCTCAATCCCAGTTGTCCTCTAGTTTTAACAACAGGACAATAGCTTCTCTGAACTGTGCACTGGAGTAGTATGCCCAATTCTGGGAGTCAAAACTTAGGAAGGACAATAATGGTAAAGTGTCTCATGATCATGGGGATAAGTGGAAGGAAGGGGAGATATTTAACCTGGAGAATAGAAGCCTGGGAGTAGAAAGTGGGGTGGGGGCATGCAGGGTAGGCATGACTGCTGTCTTCAGTACATCCAGTTTTGTGGAAGAAGAATTAGCCTTGTTCTATTTGAGCCAAGAGGGCAGAAGCAGAAGTTGGGGATGGGACAGGGGAGGAAAGGTGCAGAAGTTTGACTTTAAGAAAGACTTGTTAACAGTGGGAGCTGTCCCAAAGTTCAATGGGCTTCTCAGGCAGGTGGTAATTCATGGGACATCTTCAAACAAAGCCTGCATGACCACTTATCAGGCATGACTCTTTCCAAGTGTGGGTCAGACTGGGTGACCACAGAGGTTGTTCCTTCCCACCCTGAAACTCTCTGGATGTAGCATATGTAGTGAACGCTTCTCTAAATGAACTTTGGGAGTCTCTAAATGTAGTCAATATCCTCTAATAATGAACACCCAAGACTGAAAAATCAGTCTATGATTCTAGTCCCTTTCTGCTTCCCTCCATGGGCATGGAACAAGACGCAGAGGCTGAGAAACAGAAGCTGTTGTTTTTGCTTGGCTCACAATTCCCGGGTCCCATTATCAACCTCTTCCTTCTGTAAAGCTGGCCCACAAAATGAGCATCGGCCACCATATTTGTCCCCACCCCCGTTGCCCTCAGGGGAGGAGAGAAAAATCACGCTGATGGAGTTGCAACATGGTAATGGAGATGAGGTCAAGATTTTCACAGTTGTAAGGAATATTACCTGCTATAAAGTCTGAGTGGTGTTGAATTCACCCAGCCTGCCTGATGTAAAATCATATTGTCGGGAACAATTAGGCATGCGGAATAAAAACCCTCTTACAGCCATTACACTTCCCATATTGTTTTACAGAAAAACTTTGTGTTAATGTTATGCTTTGAATGCCTTTGCCATAAAACATTTAAGAAACAACAGTTTATAGTCTCAGATCTTTATGGTTTGTGAGAGCAAATCTCCCCATGTTAGGCCAAATTGATGTTTGAAATTCAGAAGAAACCTCATCATGTTATAAAAGTGGAGAATGTCCTGAGAAGAAAGAAGTCAAATCATTGCAAGATGTTACAGGGTTAGTTTTTTTTTCTTTTGGTCTTTCTCTCTTTCTCTTCTCTAATGTCCCCCCCCCCCCCCGTCTCTCTACGGAAAAAATTCTCCTGTTCCTGGGCACACAGTCAAAAAACACAGAAAGTGAGA
Organism: Petaurus breviceps papuanus; assembly: GCF_028583685.1. NCBI lineage: Eukaryota > Metazoa > Chordata > Mammalia > Diprotodontia > Petauridae > Petaurus > Petaurus breviceps. Next base: position 35,308,637 of record NW_027187400.1, on the reverse strand, counting down.
TATTTTTAGACCGGCACATTTGGAATAAAATTACCCTCTCCCATGTTCACAAGGGGTGTCAGAAATGAGCCTGCTGTCCAGAGCAAGTCCATTATTTGGCCTCCTGGAGACTAATGATGGGGACGGTCACACTAAGATCTCACTAAAGCAAAATGTTTGGCCCATAGCAGGGGTCACTGGAAGGAAACCTTGTGGTAATGCAAGGCCCTGGTGCACTGCGTGCCATCACTGATGTTGGAACAATGGGTCTGATAATCTGGTTATGAGAAACGTCATGGGTTGTTTTGATCCAGGATCCATATCTCCTGAACCGAGGCTAGAATCCCAGGATGTAACTTCTAGGAGTCCAGAGAACCTCCGAATGAGCAGAAAGTGATGTTCATGTTGAGGAGGGGAAACAAACGAGCACCTTGGTTCTGAGATTCATTGACTCTGTCTCGATAGGGTTGGGAAAACAACCTCCTAGAAAACGCCATCACTGGCACGTCTCAACCTTCCCCTGAGAGTCCGGAAAAAGCTTCAAGCTATATCAGAGGATTGCAGATTATGACCTGGCAGACAGCTGTTCCGACCGCTTCATCTTACAGATATGGAAACTGAGACCCAGGCAGGTTGGAGAGAAGGTAATAACAATCATAGCTTTGTCCTTGAGTTGTGCTGGACACTTCATGACCCCGTTTGGGGTTTTCTTGGCAAAGATATTTTGCCACTTACTTTTCCAGCTCATTTTACATATGAGGAAACTGAGGCAAATGGTGACCTGTCCAGAGTCAGATTTGAATTCATGAAGGTGAGTCTCCTTATTCCAAGACTGACATTCTATCCACAGCACCATCTAACGGCTTCATAACAATCAGACCTAACGTTTACATAGCATCTCCTATGGCACAATGGATGGAGCACTGGGCTTGGAGTCAGAAAGGTCTGAGTTCAAATGTGACCTCAGACACCTACTAGCTGTGTGACCCTGGGCAAGTCACTTAACCCTGTCTGCCTCACTTTCCTCGTCTGTAAAATGAGCTGGAAAAGGAAATGGCAAACAGCTCCAGTGGCCAAGAAAACCCCAAATGGGGTCACAAAGAATCTGATCTGACTGAACAACAACAAAGTGTTCCAGTCACTGTGTTAAGTGCTAGAGATACAAAAAGAGGCAAAATGCAGTCCTTGTCCTCAAGGAATCCATAATCTAATAGGTCATACAGCTAAGTGTCTGAAGCAGAATTTGAACCCAGGTTCTCCAGATTCTAATAACATTTATCCTCACAACAAACCTGGGAGAGGAGCTGGTTTTATTATTCCCATTTTATGACAAAGAAACTGAGAAAAAGATGGGTTAAATGACTTGCCTAGGGTTACACAGCTAGTTAGTGTCTGAGACAGGATTTGAACTCAGGTCTTCCTGACTCCAGATCCAGCTGCCTTGGGATGTCAGAGACCATTTGCTTCAATCCACTTATTTGTGAGATGAAGAAACTGAGATGAAGGGAGGTTAGGCTCATGCAGGTAGTGAAAATCAGAGGTGAGATTTGAACCCATGTTCTTTGGTTTTAGAAGGTGGGATTCAAAGTCAGGTCCTCCAAATCCAGGACTCTTTTCATTGCCCCCTTGTACCTCCCACTGACATTTTGATAATATTTTGCATAGATTTAGAGCTGACAAGTTCATAAAGGTCTAGACCAATGTCCCCATTTTACAGAGTGGAAAACAAGTCTAGAAAAATCAAATGTCTTCCCTAAGATCACACAGGGAGTGGGTGACAAATGGGATATTAGTTCTGCTCCTGCAATGCCAAACCCAGTGCACCACACCATTTGATTTTCTCAGTGACACTTTGAGGTACCTGGTGCAAGTATTTATGGGTTCAATTTAATAGATATGTAAACAGAAGTCTAGAGAAAAGCAACTTGTCCAAGATTCCATGAGAAATAAATGACAGAACCAAGACTCGAATCCATATCCTTTGACTCCAAAGACAACACTCACCCATTTCTTCCCTAGGGTCATTCAAAGAGTTTTCTCATCTTCATTTTGACCCCAGCAGTCATGTCAGAGTTTTGGCCATTTTTACTTTTTGACTTGCCACTTAGATCCATAACCAGGGTGGGGTGAGTGGAACTTCAATACAGGGTGCCAAAATTTAAAGGGTGCTGTTAGCACTTGCACTTTTAATGCAATATTAAATATGCAGATGAATGAACTAATCATAGCATTTATGTAGTGTTTTAAAATTTGTAAACTTCTTTACCCCTGTTAATAGATTCAATCTTCACAACAGCCCTGGAAGGCAAGAACTATTATTACCCCCATTTTACAGAAGAGGAAATCGAGACTGAACAAAATGAAATGGACTTACCCAGCATCATTCATTCATTCAGTCAACACTTATTAAGTGCCTACTATGCACGGAGCTCTGTGCTAAGTTCTGGGAATACAAAAAGAGGCAAAAGACAGTGCCTGCTTCAAGGAGCTTACAATCTAACGGGTCACAGAGTTAAGTATCTGCAAATTCTATTCACTGCTCTATGTATCTGTAAGCTGTGAAATAAGAATAGTTAAAATCAGAAGCTACCAGTGATGACATTGTAGGTGAGTTCTTTTCCCAGGCTCCTTGTGCTCCACCCTTGCAGCGACCACCATGGTAGTATTTGAAGACTTTTTTTTTTCAGTTGTTTTTCCTTTTTACCACTTTCTCCAGGAATAAAAATGGTAATTTGTGGCTCTGAGACTGGTGGTTTGGTTTGGGTGTGGGAATACCATGCAAATCGAAGGAGATAAATTGAGTTTGCAGATTAGGTGATGTAACAGATATTATTTCTTGTAAGCGGAGCAGCCTGAAAATTATCAAGAAAGCAAAAATGAAGACCAACCAAGTCGATTTCAGAGAATCACCACATTTTTAATTACTGGAATAATTAATTTCAGCCCCATTGCCCAGACTCCAGAGCTAATAGAAGGGCACCACTTGCCAAGCCCAGGGGAACCTTCCTCATTCAGCCGGGGGAGGGGATTACAATGAACAATCCTGCACTTTTCACATTCCCTCGCTTCTCCAAATCACCCCTTTTTTCTAACTTTTACCATTGCGAATTTATAGCAAACAGAGCCTTTCTTTTCTCCCTGCTTGGACTCTGTGCTCAAAACAGATATCGTTTTTATCTGCAAACATTTGTTATTATCGGCTACAAAAGAATTGATGATTGTTTTAAGTTCTAAATGTTGCACGATTCCCATCTTTCTCTTCCTGGGCTTGGACCCTTGGCACTAATTACTATCCCCACCCAAAAGCATCATTTGTTGCACACTTCTCCCATTTTGTTCCTAGGAGGGGATTTTAGCAAAGACACAGAATGAAGAGCATTGGGGGAAAGGTCTAAGGCATATTATCCCCAGCCTACATCTCATCACAGTCCTGGCTAAAGTGATTCACACAGTCTGATCTCCTTCATTCCTCTCAGGACTGCACCCCTAACTCTCTGGACATCTTATTCTACCACTCTACAGCAGACCTTCTCATCTTGGAAACTCTGCTTGGAAGTCTTCTCTCTGGATCACCCGCACACACACACACACACACTACACACACATCGGCATTCCTTTTTCCTGACTGGTTGTTTCTTTTCAGAACCTCCCTTTTAAGAAAGGGCCCCCCAGGTCATCCATGCTCACTCCTTCATTCCTCTATAAGCAACCCCTGACTCTGGCTTTCTTTTTCCACCATTCATTCCCCTTTTATATATTGTCTTCCCCTCTCAGGATGTAACCTTATGGAGAGAAAGGGCTGACTTTCTTTTGTTTCTCCTTGTACCTCCAGTACTTAGTACAATGACTGGCATATAGTAAGTACTTAATAAATCCAACAGACTTTTATTAGAACTCTTCATTACATAGACCTTTAACCTCTGCTGTTGGCGCTTTTCCTTAGAGCAGGGTTAGGGAACCTGCAGCCTCGAAGGCACATGTAGCCCTCTTGGTCCTCAAGTGTGGCCCTTTTTTTTGCTTTTTGGAGGGCAGTTGGGGTTAAGTGACTTGCCCAAGGTCACACAGCTAGTGTGTGTGTGTGTGTGTGTGTGTGTGTGTGTGTGTGTGTGTGTGATGTCTGAGGCCGGATTTGAACTCAGGTCCTCCTGACTCCAGGGCTGGTACACTATTCACTGTGCCACCTAGCCGCCCCTTAAGTGTGGCCCTTTGACTGAATCCAAGCTTCACAGAACAAATACATTTATTAAGATGTCTTAGAGCATCTCCCATTCCTGGAAGGTACTCTTACGTCACCCCCAATCTCTCAAAATCTAAATCTAATCCAAAATCTAATTTTCTTCAAAGTTCAGCTCTACTTTCTGAATGTAATCTTTCATGGTCCTCCTTAATACTAGTGGAAGCTAGGTGGGGTAGTGGATGGAGCACTGGACCTGAGGATAATAGCAGTCTGATGGCTTTTTAACAGACTGCCCCTGACCAGGATATTCTCTGCTCTTCAATGAGTCCAATGCCCCACTGCTTCAATGTATTACATCCGTGTGACCTATGCCTCCACTCCACCTCAGCCAGCAACATACAGAGAAAATCACATCTTGACCTTGCCACACATACTCGTGAACTCCTAGTTGCATTTATTTGAGTGAAATAATGTTTATTTCCATCTTTTTTTCTAAGTGTTATGACCTAGCCCAACCTTGCTGTTCATCATCATCATCATCATGGCCTCCATTCTCTCCACTCAATTCTTTTCTTTCCTAGACAATCACTCTTGCACTGGCTATATATAAGGGAGGAGGCTCCCTTATCCATCTGAACTCTTTGATGGACCAACTCAACTCTATGTTATCTTCCATCTTTATTCCCTTTCCTTCTGCTATCATCAATCATCTGTTGCCAGCCCTAACCTTGTCTCACTCCTACCATTGGCCTCATTCATTCCTATTCATAGACTGCAGAATAATGCTTGTGGAAATCAGTAAACCATCCTGATTGACTTGACTGACAGTTGAGTTGTCATCCCACTAGCTGCTGAACTCTAATACTACTTTTATCTACTCTGTATACAACGAGTATGTATTGAATTACTTATGTATTGTGTCCTCCATTAGAATGCATGCTTCCTGAGTGCAGGTACCCTTTATTTTTGCCTTTCCTTGTATCTCCAGCACTTAGCACACAGTACCTGTGACATAGCAATGATTTAACAAAGGCTTGTTGATTGATTGAGCAACTGATTGGAGAAAGGTCAACGTCTTAATTCCCAAGAAAGGGAAGAGAAGAATATAGAAAACTATAAACCCATTAGTTTGATTTTAATTGCAGGGAAAATTCTCAAATATTTTTAAGGGGATGATTGAGTGAATATGTAGAACCAATTAAGAACAGATCATGTTCTTCATTAAGAACAGATTATGACAGATTATTTCAATTACTTCCTTTTTAGACAAAATTACTAAACTGGCTGATGAGGAAAATGTCATAGATTTTTAGCAAAGTCCCTCATGCTGTTCTTGCAGAAAAGATGGGAGATGTGGTCTAAACAATGGTTCCATTGAGTTGAATGTTTAATTTCAGTCAGTCAACAAGAATTTAGCAAGTGCCTTCTATGTGCCAGACACTATGCTAAGCCCTGGAGACATAAAGAGAAGTAAAATAAACAGTCTCTTCCCCAAGGAGCTCACAGCCTAATGGAGCACAGATGATAAAAACCACTGTATACAAAAAAAAAGAGATAGACTTACTAGAAGATCATCTCAGGGAGAAGGAACTAAAATGAAGAAGGACTGGGAAAGACTTCTTTGCAGAAGGTGGGACTTTACCTGAGACTTAGAAGAAGTCAGCAAGCTTAGTTGAGGAGGAAGAGGATTCCAGGAATGGTATATAGGTAGTGGAAGTGATCGGAGTTAAAAGACATTCATTAGGGGCAGCTAGGTGGCACAGCACATAGAGTACCCACTCTGGAGTCAGGAGGACCTGAGTTCAAATCAAACATCTGACACACTTACTAACTGTGTGACCTTGGGCAAGTCACTTAACCCCAATTGCCTTGCCTTCCCCATCTCCAATTTTTTTTAAATTAAATAAAAAGTTTTCATTGATGTTTTATGTTGGCTTTGGAGGAGATCTCCAGTGTAGTGCCATAGTATCTGACCCTTCCCATCTGCCATATAGATTTTGTATCAATGCTTAGATAGACACATAATGGCATACTTATAAAATTTCCATATGACACAGAACTAGGAAGGAAAACTGACAAATGGGATGGTAGAATAAGGATTTCTTTCTGGGCTAGAACATTCTTCAATTATTTCTCAGTTGTGTCTGACTCTTCATGATCCTATTCGGGATTTTCTCAGCAAAGATACTGGAGTGGTTCACCATTTCCTTCTCCAACTCATTTTACAAATGAGGAAGCTGAGGCAAACAGGGTTGAGTGTCTTGCCCAGGGTCACACAGGTTGTAAATATCTGAAGCTGGATTTGAACTCATGAAGATGAGCCTTCCTGATCATACTCTGTCCACTGCACCACCCAGCTAGAACATTGGTCTGGATCAAATAAAATTAAATGTAATCATCATGAAAGTAAAATATCACACTTGGTTTTAAAAAAATGTCTTCACAAGTCCAAGGTGGAGAAGGAGAAAGATCTGAGGGGTTTTGTGGACTCCAAACTCAAGAGTAATGAAATATGTGATATGGCACCTGAGAAAACTAGTATCATTGTAGGCATAATTAGATGAAACATAGACATCTTCCAGGAATATGGAGATGATAGAATCTCAGTATAATTCCTGGGTGTCTTTAAGATCATGTTGAGTCTGAGCACAACAGTTTAAGAAGGAAATGGATAAGGTATAGGATATCAGTCAACCAGGATTGTCAAGGGCATCCAATGCATATCACATGGAGATCAGTTGAAGGAACTTGGGATGCTTATTAGACTGGAGACAGAACACTTCGTGGGAAAATGGTAGCTGTCATCAAGAATTTAAAGGGTGGACAAATGGAAGAAGGATTTGACTTGGTCTGCTTGGCCCCAGGGGCCAGCACCAAAACCAATGGGTGGAAAGTATGAAGAAGCATATTCAAGTTTGACGTAAGGAAATAATTTCCAACAATTAGTTCTGTCCAAGTGTGGGGAAGACAGCATTAAATTTGGTTGAATTCAATTTAGCAAGCATTTTTCAGATGTCTACTCTCTGCCAGACATTATATTTGGCTTAGGAGATACAAAAACAAAACAGTCCCTGCCCTCATGGAACTTACATTCTCTTTATGCAAATATACATAGATTAAAAACTACAAAAATAAATACAGATTATTTAAGGATAAGGCACAAATAACTTGACTATGCAGAAAGGTCTCTTATAAGAGATGACTAAGTCTTTGAAAGGAATAGAGGTTCCACAATCAAGAGGAAAGGAAGGAAAGCATTTCAAGCATTGGAGCAATAACCTATTCAAATACAGAGAAGTGGGATATTAGATTACCAAGCAGGAAATAGTAAATAAGTCAGTTTGGCTAGAAAGCAGAGATTGTTAGAAGGAGTAATAAGTAATAACGCAGATTATACCTAGGTTGTAAAGGGATCTAAATGTCAGGCAGAATTGATTTATCCTGGAGGAAGTAGGGAGACAACTATTTCTTGAGTAGGACCATGACATAGTTAGACCTAGGCTTTAAGAATGGATGTAAATTTGGTAGTTGTAGGAGGAGAGGTTAGAGAACAGAGAGGTTGGATGCCAGTAGACAAATGAGAAGACTACAGGCATACCTCGGAAACATCGTCGATTCAGTTCCAGATTACTGCAGTAAACATTGCAATAAAGTGAATCACATGATTTTTTTTATTTCCCAGTGCATATAAAAGTTATGTTTATGCTAGACTGTAGTCTATTAAGTATGCAATAGCATTATGTCTAAAAAAACCTCCAATGTATATGCTTTAATTTAAAAATACCTTATTGCTAAAAAAATAAAATGTTAACCATCCTCTGATCCTTCATTGAGTCACAATCTTTTTGCTGGTGGAGGGTCTTGCCTCCACATGATGGCTGCTGACTGATCAGGGTGGTTGCTGAAGGTTGGGCTGGCTGTGACAATTTCTTAGATAAGACAAGGATGAAGCTATATCAATTGACTCTTCCTTTGAAAGATTTCTCTGTAGCATGTGATTCATTTGATAGTATTTTACCCACAGGAGAACTTCTTTTAAAATTGAAGTCAGTCCTCTCAAACTCTGCCACTGCTATATCGACTAAGTTTATGTAATCTTCTTCAATATTATTGTGTTTCAGGGAATAAAGTGATCCTAGGAGAGGGAGAGAGATTGGGGAATTGTTGGTGGGTGGAGCAGTCAGAACTCATAAAATATTTATCAATTAAGTTTGCCATCTTATATGGGCACGATTCACGGTGCCCTAAAACAATTCCAATAGTAACATCAAAGACCACTGATTGCAGATCGTCATCAGATATATAATAATTATGAAAAAGTTTGAAATATTGTGAAATTTATCCACATGTGATGCAGACACAATGAGAGAACGTACTGCGGGAAAAAATGGTGCCAGTAGACTTGCTCAATGAGGGATGCCAGAAATATTCAATTTGTAAAAAAAAAATTGCAAATATTGAATTTTCAAAAAAGATTTACTTCTTCTTTAAACAAATTCAATTTTCAATATCTGAAAAGCATAAAAAAGCAAAGCACAATAAAATGAGTTATGCCTGGATTGTAATCATCCAAGTGAAAGGTGATGAGGGTCTAAATGAATGCCCTTTCATTGCGATGTGACTGGCAAGAGAGCAAGAGAGAAACCAAGAAGATGAAATGAAGAAGGCTTAACAAAATAGAAAACATGGGTGGCGAGGTGGAGCAAAGAGCGAACCTTGACTCTTTTTTGACCCTGTTTGGGTTTGAAGCCTAAAGAAATGTGAGTAGCATCAAAGGGAGTAGAGGAGTTGTGAGGTACAGAGTTTTCTTAGAAGTTCTCAAGCAAAGATTGGATGACCACTTAACAGGTATATGCCATACTGCATCAATATGGGCAGTGAGGTAGAACAATGGATAGAGCACTGGGCTTGGAATCAGGAAGATGTATATCCCTGAGTTCAAATCTGGAGTTCACCCTGCTTGCCTCAGTTTCCTCATCTGTCAAATGAGCTGGAGAAAGAAAATGGCAAACTACTCCAGTATCTTTTACAAGAAAACCCCAAATGGGGTCATGAAGAGTCAGACATGACTGAAACAACTTAACAATAAAAAAACACCACAAAAATAGCTTTTCTATTCAATGGCCAATAAGGAGGGTTGCTTTGTCACCTCCAAACACCTAGGTCCTTCAGTATTGAGCCAGCACATAGGGTCAGCAAGAAGCAGAAAGGGCAAATCACTACATATCCCATTCTCATTAATTAGATTTCTGTCAGATACACACAGAGTATAAAAAAGTAAGGGGAAGGTACTAAAAGCATGGGAGGTTGGAGGATGGTGGGGCATGCATGAAAGGTCCCCTTCAGAAGGTAGGATGTGAGCTAAGTTTTGAAGTTTCCCTCTAGGGAAACCAGGAGGTAGAGGTGAGGGGTTGGTTAGGTGGTTGGGCTGTAGACTTTGAGGAGGGGAGTAAAGTATAAAAAGACTGAAAAAGTAGGAAGGGGCCAGGTTGTAAAGAGTTTTAAATGTCAAACAGAGGCCTTTAGATTTTATCCTGGAGGTAATAAGCAGCCACTGAGGTTTATTTAATGTCGATTACATAACCAGAGCTATACTATACGGAAATATTAGTCTCACAAATATGCAAAAACCTGTCTACTGAATATATGTCTCTGATTTATCTGTAGCATTTGTTTTTCAAATGTGATAGATACTATTAAGATGGATAAAATCTGGGGAACCTGTGGCCTCGAGGCCACATGTGACCCTCTGGGTTTTCAAGTGCAGTTCTTTGATTGAATTCAAACCAAGGCCACATGTGACCCTGTAGGTCCTCAAGTGCAGCCCTTTGACTGAATGTGCCACACTTGAGGACCTAGAGGTCCACATGTGGCCTCCAGGCTGCAGGTTCCCCTCTCTTGCTCTAGAGTTATTTAAATGTATTACTGAATTCATTATCTCCCCTTTTTTTGGGGGGGGGGTCAGGTTCATCATGGTACTTGTCTATGGCTGGGAATCTCAATTGATTAAGAGGGAAGGAAAGGGAAGGACTCTATTAAACACCTACTATGCACCAGGTACTCTATGCTAAGCTCTTTGCAAATATCTCCAATAACCTTATGAGGTAGATGCAATCATTATCCCCATTTTACAGTTGATTAAATAGAGGCTGGCAGAAGGTAAGTGACTCCCCCAGAGTCAAATGGCTATGAGGTTGAATTTGAGCTTAGGTCTTCTTGACGTGGGGCCTAGTTATCTACTGTTCCACCAACCTCCCCAACTTAGAACCCTAAAAAAGGGCAGTCTGTGTGGACACATCCCAGGGCGAAAGGGGGAATCAGCTTCTCACAGAGAAGCTGGACTTGGGGCGAAAGGACAGAAACTGGACCAGAGTGAAGATGGTTCAGTATGGCTCCTCACTTCTGGAGATATTACCCAAAGCTCATCAGCATGATCTTAATCACCTCTCACATTTGTTTAGAATACAGTGCTTTCCTCCCTGAATTCCCCTGAAGTTAGTCTCTAAAATATTAAGTATTTTCATTCCCATTTTACATATAGGGAAAACGTGGCTCAGAAAACTGAGTTAATTAAGAGATATAACTAGCCTGGGGCCAGGGGAGCTTTGTTCCAGGATGGAAAATTTGATAGAATTAAAAAAAAATTAACATTCCTTCAGAGGGGGTGAGGGAAACTAGATGTTGGCTCAGGAGTAGGCACAAAGACCATTAACGACCAAAGTCAGACTGTTCTCCGTCTCTCTCCTATCTTATAGTCTCCCTCCTCAAACGATTTCATCGTCTTCCCTCTCTCCATTCCAGGTGAATCAATGCAATTCCTGCTTTACCTTCTTATGCAGTCACACTTCCAAACATCAGTGGAAAATAATAATCCTTCTGTAGATTCCTTCTGGAATATACTAAATATCTTCTGTGCCTCATCTTGTGTCGGATGGAGCCTGGCAAAAGTTCTCTGCTGCGGTATAAGAGCCGAGAGGCCCCAACCACCTATGCTTGAGCTGCCTTCTAATTCTAATTCTCAGAGTCTGAACAGTAATTCATTCTGCTTCCTGATCGACTGACTGTGTAAATTACTCAGGATCCTACTTTGAGAGCTACAAGGGACCTTGGAGATCATGAAATCCAACCTCCTTATTTTATAGATGAGGAAATGGATGCTCCTTTTAAGTACTTTGCCCAAGATGACACATGTAGTATTTGAAGCAATATTTGAATCTGGAACCTTTAAATCTAAACCTACCAGAGGACAGAGATGAGAAATGATTCAGAGGTAGGAATGGACAACATTTGATGACCAATGAACTAGCAGAGGGATTTGAAAAGAAAGAATAAAAAATACTCACCAATGTCTTCAACATAGGTAACAACTTGGTTGATTGAATTGCTAATAGAAAGAATGAAATCAGGAGGAGGAATTAGGCTTTTTGGAGAAAGACTGATCTCTTGTTCAATTATTTCGATCATGTCCAACTCTTTGTGACCCCATTTTACAGGTTTTCTTCACAGACTGGTTTATCGTTTCCTTCTCCAGCTTATTTACAGATGAGGAAACTGAGGCAAACAGGGTGAAGTGACTTGTCAGGGGTCACATAGCTAGTAAGTGTCTGAGGCTAGATTTGAACTCAGGTCTTCCTGACTCTGGGTCCAACATTCTGATGAGAAAAATGATATGTACAGTCTGAGATATGATCAATCTATTCATCAATAAATCAAAACACATGAAGTCTCTCTTTTGTGCTAGATGAGGAGGATATAAAAACAAAATTGGACTTAGCCCTTTCCCTCAAATAGCTTGCATTATCCTTATAAGGGATGGGCTACCATGTATAATCTTTATCCAGTTTCTTGACTTATGAATGGGTGGGGGAGGGTTGGGAAGGAAGGAGAGAATTTGAAACTTAAAATTTTAATAGATGAATGCTAGGGGTGGCCAGGTGGCTCAGCAAGTAAGAGCAACGGCTCCAGTGTTGGGATGACCTGAATCAAATCCAGGCTCAGATACTTAGCACCACACCCAGAAATAATAACTGGCCGTGTAACCTTGAGCAAGTTACTTAACCCCAATTGCTTTAAAAAAAAAAGATGAATGCTTAAAAAATGACAGGTAGTTGGGAAATTATGAAATAAAAGCACATTTAAAAAAATGAGATATATTGTCCCTTTTTCTTATATTTGAAGGAATGACTTCAAATGTAGAAGGTTGGACTAAGGATCTCAGGACTTTTCCAATTCCGATATTCTCTGATTTGATGAAATAGGTAATTGCTGGTAATTTAGGAGAGTCAACCAAACCTATTTGCCTTCAGGTGGGCTTACTTGCATCTCATATGCTGAGACTGGGAACCATAGCCCACACTTTCACATTGGTTCCACTGAATTGTTCCAGTGAGTTGATGATGAGAAACTTCATGAAGGCTCCAGCAGGTCAAATTTCGAGATTTGGGATGGATTATGAAGGAAAATTAGGCTAACCATGGCCTCTAGGTTGTAGCTCAGGAAAAAATACAGATCGATGGAGTCTCGTGTTCAAAATGAAAGAAAACTGAGGAAAAGGAACAGATGAAGAGCCGGGAGCTGTTTATATACTCAACCCACATCTCTGATGTTCAGTCTATGAAACACTGTAAGGCCAGTAAATACTGTGGGGGTGATTGTATGAGTGGATAAACTCAGGCTGGGAAGCATTTGGTTGGAAGGGAAAGTTTGGGACAAACAGCTCTGCTTCTCCTTTTGATGATATATAGGAGAGGCTATGGCTAAAATAAGGTGTCTGCCCATAACAAACCAGTCTGAGGGCTGCTGGCTCATGCTGGTGTTCTTCCTTCCTTTCCCCTTTCCTTCCTGAACTCATTAGCCTTCCCTTCATATTATTATTGAAGACAACACCATCTTCCCAGTCACCCAAACTCAAAACCTAGGACTAATCCTCCATTCCTTACTCTCTCTAATCTCCCATATCCAGGATGTTGCCAAGTCCTGGTGATTTTACCTTTGTAACATCTCTCATATATCCCTCATTCTCTCCTGATTCTGCCACCACCATCATCTCACACATGGCCTATTGCACTAGTTTGCTGGTGGTTCTCTCTGCTTCAGTTCAGTCCAATTTCCACTCAGTTCTCAAATGCATCTTCCTATAGCCTACTATGATTATGTCATTCCCTTACTACCAGTGACTCCCCATTACCTCCAGGATCAAATATAAAACCTTCTGGTGGCTTTTAAAGTCCTTCATAACATTGTCCTGTCCTATCTTTCCAGTCGTCTCATAACTTACTCCCCTTAGCATACTCTGATATCCAGTGATATTGACCTCCTTCCTGTGCCTCCCACAAGACACCCCATTTTCCATCTCTGGGGATTTTCACTGGCTGTCCCCCATTCTTGGAGTACTCTTTATTCTCATCTTTGCTTTCCTTCCTTTCTTCTTCTCTCCCTCTTTCCTTCCTTCCTTCCTTCCTTCCTTCCTTCCTTCCTGCCTTCCTTCCTGCCTTCCTGCCTTCCTTCCTGCCTTCCTGCCTTCTTCCCTTCCTCTTTGCTTCCCTCTCCTTCCTTCCCTCCTTCCTTCTTTCCCTCTCTCCCTCTTTCTTTCCCTCCCCTTCTCCTCTCTTTACTTCCTCCTTCCTTCCCTTCCTCCTATTTTTCTCTTCCCAAGGCTGATTTGATGATAGCCAGGCTTAATTACCAGCATCAGCACCATCACAGGATGAACACACTGCTAGGGTTGAGGAGAGACCTGCTTACATCTTTGGGATCAGACTATCCAGGGACACCCAGCCTGATGGCTTATTACAAGTTGAACCAGAGGTTAATACCAAAGGGTAATCTTTATTTTGTCTATCAAGTATGATGGAGCTATGAAATAACTGCTAATGATGTACATCTATAGTCCTTCCTCCTGCCAAGAAATGGGAAGGTTTTAAGGCCAGGAATTCTTCTTTTTTTAACCTGAAATAAACGATAGATTTATAAGCTTTTGTTCCAGAAGCCAATGCTTCTGTTTTTTAGGCAACTTTGATCTCAAATGCTGTTTGTTTGTGTTTTATAGAGCTATAAAGCTTCCAGTAAACATGCATTATATTTTTTATGATGTCCTACATGGATTCTGTCATGAAAATGTCAAGGAAAAATATGGAAGATCATGAGGGCACTACTCCCAGTGTCTTCCTCTCCAAGTTCATGTTTCTCTTTGGAGCCTTTTGAAATACATACGGTGCACAGATGTCTCTCCCCGACTCTGCATCTGGGCAAAAGGCAGGGAATATTTGCTTGAGAGGAAAGTCCCTCCCCTCTCTCCACTCCACTCCCATCACCCCCAATGATAAAGTATTGCCCTGCCAAGAGTGATAACAGAAGGAATGGTTTGGGGAGCTGGCTCCTGGGAAGTCCCCCCAGCTAAAACATTCATTGTTCTTCTGTGTTGATATTAATTAGAGTGATGATGTTCTTATGGCCTCATTTCAAGGGGCATCAGGAGGACTTGAGAGCTGAGATAGGATGTGTTCCCCATTTCACATGTTGTTGGGCCCCTAGAGGCAGAAAGGCAAACTAACACACAGATGGGAGGAGGGATGTCTGCTAGCATACGCGCCTGTTTCAGCGTTTCTTGGTTAGCTACTAGCTCCTCTGTGAGAGGAAGTATGGTAGAGTGACTTTATGCACTTCAGTAACCATGTTCTTATCCCACTCTATGAACTCCAGTGGCTCCCTATTGTCCCAAAGACAAAATACAAATTTCTCTCTTTATCTTTTATAGCCATTCACAACCTGAACCAACTTCCAGACTTATAACATATTAATGTTCTTCCCACACTCTATTATTCAGTCAAACTGACTTTCTCTCTGTTCTTCACAAATGGCGTTCCATCTCCAGTCTCCACATCTTTGCACTGTCTATGCCCCATTCCCAGATGGCGCTACCTCTTCACCGCCATCTCATGGAATACCTTTCTTCAAGTCGAAATATTGATACAAATCTTCTCTGATTTCCCACATAGCTCTTGTCCTCCCTTCCTAACTTTTTCCCCTATTTAACTGCCTTGTATTCTCTTTACATTTATTCTATAAATATCTAATGACTGCATGGTGCATGTACAGATAGCCCAACAGTGCAGCTTTATCATATGGAGAGCCCATGAAGTCTGCTTCTAGTAGAACTGAGATGGTGTAATGGGAATGCAAATTTGGAAGATCTTCCCTGCCCCTAGGCTAAAATGCACCTGAAGCCTGGGGAGGGAGGCTTGTTTTTCAGTAGATACTTCTTGATTGGCCAGTGAGTCAATAAGGTTGTTACATTCTCTGAGCCAGGAGAAAGCTATATAAGCCCTGATGTGTAGCTTTGTTTTGGGACTCACTTTGAGAAGTGTTCTGTGATTTGATCTGAATTATGGGAAACCATTGTTGAGAGTCCCCCGGCTTTGAAAAACCCAGATGTGGAAACCCAGATGTTGACTGGGTATGGATGTAATGGTTGGACAGTTTGGAAAGCTGTCTACTTGATCTGTTAATGTCTTGATAATTCTGTCTGTATATTTTGAAGTTTGGGGTGCTGACCTTTTTCCCCTGAACAAGGTAAACGATATATGTCTGACTGATTAAAGTAAGCTTGTTAACCCATTTTGAGTTGCTTTCCTTTAACAAAGCAGATCCAAGAACCTGTATGGGCAGCAAACCCTGAGGACGCGCTTGGGGTGCTTGCTGCTACAGATGGCATGAAAGGAAATAGTTTGGAGAGATTGTGGAGCATGTGTAGACATGCCATAACCAGCTTCAGGCTGCGTGTGTGTAGAGAAAATCTTTTTTCAATTGCCCACATTGCCAATACTGAGAGTGTAACTCAGCCTTTGCTCTTTGGCTGTGCTCTGGTGACATGACTCTTTTGCACCTTCTCATCTCAAAGGCCAGCTGGCCTTAGAAATGGTTGTGTACTTGTTCTTTTCTGTTCTAGAGAAAGGGATTTTTACCCATCTTCTGACGGATGGGTGATGGACTCAGGATGAAGAATGAGATATATGTTTTTAGACTTGGCCAGTGGAATTTCCATGACCAATGACCATGGAAATTTATTTTACTTTACTCTACATTTTTGTTACAAGGATTTTTTTTTCTTTTAGTTTTTTTTGGAGGGGGGAAGGCAAGGCATTTGGGGTTAAATGACTTGCCCAAGGTCACATGGCTATTGCCTGTTAAGTGTCTGAGGCCAGATTTGAACTCAGTTCCTCCTGACTTCAGGGTTGGTGCTCTATTCACTGAACCACCTAGCCTCTCTTATGAATATTTTCTTTAATAAAAGAGTTAAGACACTTCCAAGAGAAAAATCAAGATGGGAGAGTAGAGAAAGCACTCAGCTGAATTTTACTGACATTCCCCTCCAAACAAGTTTAAAATAATGCCTTCATTCAAATTCTGGAGTGGCAGAAATAGGAAAAGGTCAGAGTGAGACATTCTTCTAGCCAACAAAAACAGAAGGTCAGAAAGAGAGACCTGTGACCCAGGGGTAGAGGCTAGTCTGGGAGTCATGAGGATGAAACACCAGTAGTGGGACTGGGTGGTAGCAACAGAAGCAGCAGCAGCTTTGGGAGTTCTCAAGTCAGAGATGGCAAGAACACCTGGAAACGGGTCAGAAAGAGAATACAGGGCACCCCTGTGCTAGCACTGGATTCAGGACCAGATGCTGTTTAACAACTCCATTGCTTATACCCACTATTGGGTCATAGTCTAAGGGAGAAAGGAGCACTTTCAGTCAAGAGGGAGTAAAAGCCCAGGGTGGGGGAGGTTAGTATTACTTCTGGCCTCAAGGAATTAGGGACCCTGAGAAATAGTATTGTTTCTGGTCCCAAGAGAGGAGGGGCCTTGAGAAGTAGTATTGATTGCAATTCCAAGGGATCATGGGTCCTTCCTGGATAAGGACTAGAGGGCAGATCAAGAAAGCAATGAACATACCTCTCTCCAATTCACACAAATTTGGAAGCACCAAAAACTTCAAAAACTCCTAGAACTAACTCTGTAAACAGCAGTGTTGAAAAAGCCTAAAGTTTGAGACAGTGTTCCTTCACCTCACACATTTGGGGAACAGAGTCTAACATTAATATAAAGTTCCAAATCAAGAAATAGAGTGTGAATAAATGAACAGAAAACAAGAAAAAGAACCTGATCGTAAAAGCTACTATGGTGACATGGAAGATCAAGACACAAAGTCAGAAGAAGACAGTCAAATAAAAACAACTACAAGCAAAGTTTCAAAAAACAAACAAACTTGTGCATTGGATACAAGCCCAAGAAGAACTTCTGGAAGATTTCTAAAAATGATTTTTGAAATCAAACAAGAGTGGTAGAGGAAAAATTAAGTGAAATTAAAGCAAAGGAAGAAAAAAATCTATTTAAAAAAACAATTAACAGCTTTGTAAAAGAGACACAAAAATACTGGTGGGGGGGGGGGGAGGCAGGAAGCACCTTTAAAAAAACAAACTGGCCAAATGGAAAAAGAAGTACAAAAACTCACTGAAGAAAATAATTCCTTAAAAATTAAAATTGATCAAGTGGAAACTAATGACTCCATGAAACATCAAGAAACCATAAAATGGGGCGGCTAGGTGGCACAGCGAATACAGCACTGGCCCTGGAATGAGGAGGACCTGAGTTCAAATCTGGCCTCAGACACTTAACACTTACTAGCTGTGTGACCTTGAGCAAGTCACTTAACCCCAATTGCCCCTCCAAAAAGCAAAAACAAAAAAAAAAAGAAAAAATTAAAAAAAAACTCAAAAGAATGAACTCTGTGAACAGACAGCAGTGTTGAAAAAGGTGACGCCTGTACCTCACTCATATCTAAATTGGCTCAAGGAAGAAATCTCTATATACATGCTCAAGTGGTGATAAAATTCTATCTTATACAATAGGGAAGTAAGAGAGGAAGGAAATAAGAAAAAGGAGGGGGATGATAAAAGCAAGGGCAGATGAAAGAAAGTGATGGTCAGAAGCAAAAGAGATTTTAGAGGAGGGACAGAATAAAAAGAGAGAATTAATGATAAAGAGAAGAAAATAGTATGGAGGGAAGTGCACAGTTAATAATCATTACTGTGAAAGTGAATGAGATAAACTCACACATACAACAGAAGCAGAAAGCAGAATGGATTAGAACCCAGAATCTGGGGGGTGGAGCCAAGATGGCAGCATAGAAGCAGGAAACTCCATGAACTCCCCCCATAACCACCTCAAAAACCTATAAAATATGACTCTAAACACATTTTAGAACTACAGAACCCACAAAGTAACAGAGAGAAACAAATCTCCCGCTGAAAGAAGTCCAACAGGCTGACAGAAAGGGTCTATCACAGTGTGCTGGGAGCCGAGACCAGCTCGGAGTGATCCCGTGGTTTTAGCCCCAGGACAGCCCAGCCCAGCAGTGGCTGGAGTGGACCTCAGTAGAGTGGATCACCAACAGCTGTGGCAGTTGCCAGAATTATCAACTCATAAATGCCAAAGACAAAGTGAGAGGTCAGTGTGGAACTCTGTTGGAATTAGGGGTGGGGGTGGGGGGATCGAGCACAGTCTGGCTTCTACCCCTGGAGCAAGAAGTGGCAGAGGCATGGCGGCTATGCAGCCACCACCACATGGCTGCTTCACAACTCCTGGCCTGCAGCTCTTAGGGGGACCAAGTGACTATTCAGAGGTTAATCACTCTTGCTTTAACCTGCTTAGACCTAGATCACTGTCTTGGGTGGAGGTCCTCGGGTGTGTGACCAGTGAGCCAGAGCTTGTGGTGTCTGTAGAGAGGGCACCCAACTAATAGCTCCAGCAGCTGCAAAAACTCCAGCAATTTGGGACAAAGCTCTCCTCTCTAAAAGCAGAGTTCTACTGTGGCAAAGAACTAAAAAGTCAAGTAATTGAGTGACAACGTGAGCAAGCAAAGGAAGCACAGCAATCAAACTTTAGATTCCTTTTTGAGGGACAAAACGTATCAAAGCATGGAATGGGAGGAAGATGACAAAGTCAGAAGTCCTATACCAAAAGCTTCAAAGAAAAATATAAAGTAATTACAAGCCATAGAGGAGCTCAAGAAGGATTTTGAAAATCAAGTAAGAGAAGTGGAGGAAAAACTGGGAAGAGAAATGAAAACAATGCAAGAAAATCATGAAAAGTAAGTCAATAGCCTGACTGAAGAAAATAACACCTTAAAAATAGATTAACTCAAGTGGCAAAAGAGGCCCAAAAAGCCAATGAGGAGAAGAATGCCTTAAAAAGCCAAATTTTCCAAATGGAAAAAGAAATTCAAAAGGTCACTGAAGAGAATAATTCTTTCAGAATTAGATTGGAGCAAATGGGAGCTAATGACTTTATGTGAAATCAAGATACTATTAAACAGATCCAAACAAATGAAAAAATAGAAGGCAATGTGAAATATCTCATTGGAAAAACAACTGACCTGGAAAATAGATCCAGGAGAGATCATTTAAAAATTATTGGACTTCCTAAATGCCATGATCAAAAAAGGAACCTAGAAATAGTCCTTCAAGAAATGTTCAAGGAAAATTGCCCTTATATTTTAGAACCAGAGGGCAAACTAGAAATTGAAAGAATCCACTAGTCACCTCTTGAAAAAAATCCCAGAAATAAAAATCCCAAGAATATTATAGCCAGGTTCCAGAGTTCCTAGATCAAGGAGAAAATATTACAGGCAGCCAAGAAGTAACAATCTGAATATTGTGGAAACACAGTCAGGATAACACAAGATCTAGCAGCTTCTACATTAAGGGATCAAAGGGCTTGGAATATGATATTCCAGAGGTCAAAGGAGCTAGGATTAAAGCCAATAATCACCTACCCAGCAAATCTGAGGATAATGTTTCAGAGGAAAATATGGTCATTCAATGAAATAGTGGACTTATAAGAATTCTTGATGAAAAAACCAGAGTTGAATAGAAAATTTAACATTCAAATACAAGAAGCAAGAGAAGCATGAGAAGGTAAACAGGAAAAAGAAATCATAAGGAGCTTATCAAAGTTGAACTATTTACATTCCTACACGGAAAAATAATAATTGTAATTTTTGAAACTTTTCTCTGTATGACAATAGTTGAAGGGAATATAAATGTCTATATATACACATATGTATATATATATATGTATACATACATATATGTCTATATGGGAAGGTATATGTGTTTATGAATACATATGTGAATGTGTGTATATATGTGTACAAGTATACATAGACAGAGGGCACAGGATCAATTAAATAGGAGGGGATGATATTTCAAAAATAAAATAAAGAGGTGAGAGAGGAATATAATGAAAAGAGATAGAGAGAGACAGAATAGGGTACATTATCTCATATAAAAGGAGCAAGGGAAAATTGTTACAATGGAGGGGAAGAACAGGAAGGCAAAAGGGAATGGAACAACCTTACTCTCACTGAATTTGGCTCATGGAGGGAATAACATATACACTCAATTAGGTATCTTATCCTACAGGAAAGTAGGGGAGAAAGGGATAAGAGGGGGGATGACAGGAGGGAGGGCACATGGCGGGAGGGTGATGGTAGTTAGAAGAACACACTTATGAAAAAGAACAGGGTCAAAGTAGAAAATAGAACAAATCGGGGGGCAGGACAGGATGGAGGGAAATATAGTCATTCTTTCACAATATATCCACTACAGAAATGTTTTGTGTAACTACACATCTACAACCTATATTGAATTGCCTATCTTCCCAATAAGGCAAGGTGGTGAGGGAAGAAGGGAAAGAATCTGGAATTCGAAGTTTTAAAATCAAATGTTTAAAAATTATTATCATTATTATTTAATATGCAATTGGGAAATAAGATACACTGGGGTATGGAGATCCATCTTGCCCTAATGGTAAGTTGGAGGGAGAATGGGGGAGGATGTAGGAGAGAGCAGATTGTGGGAGGGGGTATTCAGTGGGATCACTGTTTTGGAGCTATGGGTGGGGAAAAGATGGGGAGAAAATTTGTAACTCAAAATTTCGTGTAAATAAATGTCGTAAACTAAAAATAAACATAAAATTAAAAAAAGACACCGGAATCCAACAATATGTTGTTTACAAGCATCACACTTAATACAGAGAGACACTTATATAGTAAAAAGAAGGGGCTGGAGCAGAATTTATTATGCTTCAGTTGAAGTAAAAAAGGTAGGAGTAGTAATTGTGATCTTCAGTGAAGAAAAAGCAAAAATATTAATTAAAAGGGATAAACAGGATGACTACATATTGCTAAAAAGGAACCATAAGCATTGAAGGAATAACATTAGCGCTGAACATTCATTGTTTGGCCTTCATTTTCAGAGAAGACCAATCCCATCATGGGGTGATGTCTTGACTCATGGTTGAATTTGATTTAAGTAAGGCAGAGTTGCACAAAGTCATTAGCTTCACTTTCTCTTCCACAGGTATCTAAGTACATTGACAAAACAAAAGCCAAGATGACTGGCAATGGGCCAGCCTAAAGTGGATGATCATGATGTCTGACCATGCTCTAAGTCCTCCACAGTGCCTGCTTCAGCTGCCTTTATGGCTGTTGTAACAAACTGTTCTCATCCAACTTTTCTACCGGGGAGATCTTCATATACTTGGGGTAGACACCCCTCCTCCAACTCACCAATGGGTTTGAGGTTTATTGGTTATCCTCAACCTGGTTTATCCTATCTTACCAAGACAGTTTTACTAGCGTGTGGCTGATGCGCATGCTAAAACTTCACTTCTTGGAGCACAGGTGAGATTTGAATGTTAGGTAGATATCAATGATGGATGAGCAGTTCTGAAAAGGGCTTAGCAAACCCTCTAGTCTTTGAACACCCCATATGCCTTACTAAACATATATGCACCAAATGGCATAGCATCCAAATTCTTAGAGGAAAAGTTTAATGAATTACAGAAGGGAATAGACATTAAAACTGTACTGTTGGGAGTACTCAACTTACCCCTCATGGAACTAAGTAAATCTAACCATAAAATAAATAAGAAAGAAGTCAAGGAGGTGAATGGAATCTTAGAAAAGTTAACATCATAGATCTCTGGAGGAAACTGAATGGGAACATAAAGGAGTATAACTTTTTCTCAACTGTACATGGCACCTTCACAAAAGTTGACCATGTATCAGAGCATAAAAATCTTACAAACAAATGCAGAAAAAGCAGAAATATTAAATATACCTTTTTCACATCATACTGCAATAAAAATTGCATCCAATAATGGAACATTGAAGCATCAATGAAAAGTTAATTGGAAACTAAATAATGTAACCCTAAGAAATGAGTGTGTCAGAGAAACAGTCAGGAATTTCATTTAAAAAGGATAACAATGGTGCGGCTAGGTGGCATAGTAAATAGAGCAACGGCCCTGGAGTTAGGAGGACCTGAGTTCAAATCCGTCCTCAGACACTTAGCATTTACAAGCCATGTGACCTTGGGCAAGTCACTTAACCCCAATTGCCCCTGCAATTTTTTTTTTATTAAAAAGGATAACAATGAGATAAAATTACAAAATTTGTGGGATGCAGCCAAAGAAGTATTTAAGGTAAATTTTATATGTCTAAATGTATACATTAATAGAAGAAAGAGCAGATCAATGAATTGGGCATACAACTAAATTTTTAAAAAATTAACAGAAAAAGAACAAATTAAAAATCCTCAATTAAACACCAAAATGGAAACTCTAAGAATTCAAGGAGAGATTAATAAATTAGAAAGTGAAAAAAATTGGAATAATAAATGAAACTAAATGCTAGTTTTATAAAAAAAAAATAAATAGATAACCCACTATAAAAAGGAAAGAAGAAAACAATTACTAGTATAAAAAATGAATATAACAGCAATGAAGATGAAATTCAAGCAATTATTAGGTGTTATTTTGCCCAATTGCATGCCAGTAAAACTGACATTCCAAATGAAGTAGATGAATATTTATTAAAAAATTAATAAACTGTTTAAATTAACAGAAGAAATAGAATACTTAAGTAAGCCTATCTTAGAAAAAGAAAAAGAAATTGAACAAGTCATCATTTTTTCTAAGAAAAGATCCACAAGGCCAGATGTAATTATATAAAGTAAGTTACATCAAATTATGTTACTTAAAAAACAATTAATTCCAATACTGTAAAGACTATTTGATAAAAATCGGCAAAGAATGAGTCCTATCAAATTCCTTTTGTGACACAAATATTGTTGATAACTAAAGCAGGAAAAACAAAAAACAGAGAAAGAAAACATAAACCAATTTCCTTAATGAATAACAATGCAAAACAATTTAAATAAAATACTAGAAAGTCGGTGTCTCCAATATATCATAAAGATTATGCATTATGACCAGGTAAGATTTATACCAGGAATGCAGAATGGGGTTGATTTTTAAAATTGACCAGATCAATGACAAAAACAACAAAAATCATATTATTATATCTATAGATGCAGACAAAGCCTTTGATAAAATATAACACACATTCCAATTAAAGATACTAGAAAGTATGGGAATGGATGGAGCCTTTCTTAAAATGATAAGCAGTGTGTATCCAAAATGAAGAGCAATCATTATCAGTAATGGGAACAAACTTGAGACCTTCCCAATAATATCAAGAGTGAAGCAAGGATGTCCATTACCTCCTCTGTTATTCAATGTTGTACTAGAAACACTAGCTACAGCAATAAGAAATGAAAAAAAGACTGAAGGAATGAAAATAGGCAATGAGGAAATAAAACTATCAGTCTTTGCAGATGACATCATGATCTTTCTTAAAGAACCCTAGAGAATCAGTTTTTTTTTTAAAGACAATCGAAGCAATTAGGAACCTCAGTAGAGTTGCAGGATATAAAACAAACCTTCAAAAATCATTGGGCAACTGGGCAGCACAGTGGATAGAGTATTGGTCCTGGAGACAGGAGGACCTGAATTCAAATCCAGTCTCAGAAACTTACCAGCTGTGTGACCCTGGTCAAGTCACTTCAACCTGTTTGCCTCAGTTCCCTCATTTATAAAATAAGCTGTAGAACGAAATGGCAAAACCATTCCAGTATCTCTGCCAAATGGAGTCACAGAGAGTCAGACATGACTGAAACAACTTAGCAATATAAATCATCAGCATTTCTATATATACCAACAAAACCCAGCAGGAAGAGAAAAAGAGAAATTCATTTAAAATTATTGCAGGTAATATAAAATACTTGGGAGTCTATCTGCCAAGAAAAACCTAGGGATTGTATGAACACAATTTCAAAACACTTTTCACACAAAGACAGATCTAAACAATTGGAGAAATATTAATCACTCGCCAGTAGGCTGAGCCAATATAATAAAAATGACAATTCTGCCTAAGTTAATTTGCTTATTCAGTGCCATACCAATCAAATTACCAAAGAATTACCTTGCAGAGCTAGAAAGAGAGTAACAAAATTCATCCGAAGAGCAAAAGGTCAAGGATATCAATAGAATCAATGAAAAAAAGGTTAAAGAAAGCATTTTAGCAGTTCCAGTTTTCAATCTATTTTACAAAGCAGTAATCAGCAAAATAATCTGGTACTGGCTAAGAAATAGAATGGTGATTCAGTGGAATACATTAGGTATATAAGACACAGTATTAAATGACCATAGTAATCTAGTGTTGATAAACCCAATGACCCAAGTTTTGGGGACAAGAA
Organism: Petaurus breviceps papuanus; assembly: GCF_028583685.1. Lineage (NCBI taxonomy): Eukaryota > Metazoa > Chordata > Mammalia > Diprotodontia > Petauridae > Petaurus > Petaurus breviceps. The sequence continues at coordinate 35,283,830 of NW_027187400.1, read as the reverse complement.
CTTATTATTTGGCAAAAACTGCTATAAAACTATAAAACAGTATGATGAAACTAGGTATAGAAAGAGCTTCTTATACCATATATCAAGGTAAGGTCAGAATAGGTACACGATTTAGACATGAAAGGTGATACCATAAGCAAATTAGGGGAGCATGGAATAGTTTACCTGTCAGATCTATGGATAAAGGAAGAATTTAGGACCAAACAAGAGATAGTATTACAAGATGTAAAATGCATAATTTTGATTACATTAAAGTATTTGTGCAAATAAAACCAATGCAACCAAGATTAGAAGGAAATCAGGAAGGCAGGGGAAATGTTTTACAGTATCTCTGATAAAGTCCTCATTTCTCAAATATATAGAGAACTGAGTCAAATTTATAAGAATGAGTCATTCTCCAATTGCCCAATAGTCAAATGATATGAACAGGCAGTTTTCAGACAAAGAAATCAAAACTATCTATAGTCGTATGAAAAAAATGCTTTAAATCACCATTATTAGAGAAATGCAGATCAAAACAGCTCTGTGTTACTATCTCACACTCATCAGATTGACTAACATAACAGAAAACAAAAATGACAAATTCTGGATGGTTTGTGGAAAAATTAGGATACTAATGCAGTTTTAGTGGAGTTGTGAACTGATCCAACCATTCTGAAGAACAATATGTAACTATGCCCAAAAGACTATAATCCTGTGCATGGTCTCCGCTACTAGATCTGGCCTAAGCCATGCTGAGTCTAGGCTGGGGACTATCTCTTTTGTGTTTATTCTTTTATGATCTTATGTGAATCAGCTTCTAACTGGAGATTTATGGTGCCTATATTTAGAGGCAACTTTGTTGATTCCAGGGGTCTGGAGGTCTTGGATCCTTTTGGTCAATGCTGATTGATGGCAAGGGAAAGAATCTGGGCACCTCCTCTGATAACAAGAGAATGAGCGCAAACCTGGCTTGTTTTGATAGAAGAAACAGACACTGAGGGATACAGGGAGTTTATTAAGTGAAGTATATTCTGAAACAATGATTCAGCAAATTGTTTCATGTTCAAATGTTTTTAAGTATCAAAAATATAATTAGGGTCGGGCAGGTGGCTCAGTGAGTAAGAGCGCCAGCCAGCCCCGGCATCAGGAGACCCAGAATTGGTTCCGGCCTCAGATACTTGGCACCCACACAAAAAATAACTGGCCGTGTAACCTTGAGCAAGTTACTTAACCCCAACTGCTTAAAAAAAAGAATACAATTAATTCATATCACCATTTGTTTAAGTTTGTTTCTTTCAAGTATACACTTGGGAATGTTTTACATTTAGTATTTATTCGGGGTATAGGAAATAAATAACTGTGCCATATCTGATTCATATTGCACAATGAATACTTTTCTATGATGAACTAACCCAGGGCAGAGAACAGTGAGACTCTAATGCCTTCCCATCACTGCCTGTTGAAATTTGCCCATCGTTCAAGGACCAGATTAAATGGAATTTCCTTTATGAATACTTCCCCCTTAATTCAATTTAACAAATATTTTTCAGGTATCTTTTCCTGCAAAAGAAAGAGGCATATGGAGGAATGAAAAGATGATTGACCTTGAGGTCAGTAAAACACGGACCCAAACCCTACCTCTGCCACATTCTAGCTATGTGACCATGGGCAGGTCAAATAACATCTTTGGTACCTCCAAGGACTATATGTTGCAGAGCAAGTACTCATATGCATGAATTACAGGTGTTTACATTGGTTTTGTTGATAATGCAGTTCGTAATCCCAGGTCCAACTTCTGCTGTTGGGGGTGGATAGTTCTATACTGGGTATGATACAATAAAATACCCTCATTTAAATATTGCTTTACTATGTTCAAAGTGCTTTCCCCACAATAATCCTATGTGTAGGGAATGCAAGTAATTTTGTTTGTGTTGTCCCCATTTTACAGATGAGAAAATTAAGGTTCAAGGGGAGTGAACTGGCTAAGGTCACACAAATAGTGAGTAAATTTCATGTACTTATCTAAAACGATGCCACCTGTGGTGTGGTCCTCCTCTTATCTGAACTAGGACCATCCCCTAGGGGGCCTTGAGCTTTGACTGGTGAACTTTTACCAAATATGGGCCAGTACACAGCCCTCTATACACTCCCTGGGCATATATCCTTCCAATCATCTCCATTCTCAATCTGCTTTTTACTCTCACTCTCATTTTTGTCTTTTATTATAATGTAATCTCCCGGAGGGCAAGGACAAACTTATTTGCTTATGTTTTGTATGCACAGCAGTGTTTGGCATACAATATGTGATTAATAGATGCATTTTCATTGCTTTATCCCAGGTGCTTTGCTTCCATATCCATTCTTGTTTCCAGGCAGAATTATCAAGTTATGAAAAATGCAAGACTAGATCGAACCCAAGAGAGGAAAGTAAGAGACAGAGCTCTATCCGGCCATTACAGGATCAGAGGCAGAGCTGGATGGGAACCCAGAGGCCATCTGGTCTAGTCCCTTCATATGAGTTCTTCTGTTCCTGAATCCTGCAAATGCTTCATTTCTACCTCTCACATATCTTTGTTTATACAAGAGGCCGTGATACAAAACAAGATGTAAAGTTTTACACTAGATTACGCCTCCATTAAAGTCCTCTCACAGTGTCTCATTGTGTATGAAGCCCTTGTCAAATCTTGAAGGCCATGTTGACAAGGGGAAGTCCTACCAAAGAGGTATGGCTTTGATTGTGGACCCAGCAGTGGTCCAAATGCTTGGCATTAGATCCAGTCCAGCTGAGTCTGCAGAGGCTCATTACCTCTACCTGCTAACAAGTGACTTTGTGTGTGTGGGGGGAGGGGGGGAGGTATGTGTGTGTGAACAACAACTCATGGAGACTGCCCACCAAGGCATAGAAGAGTTGAGATCTATACCAGTAAAAGATGAAACCACTTATATAATGTCATTGAACCCTGAAGTATAAGTGAACTATGCTAGATTGTAAGATCTGGGAGGGTAGGGATATGATCATATTTTCATTGAGTCTTGTTTATGCAATACAGTAATTGCTGAATTAAGGAAAAAGAAGAAGGAAGGAAGGAATAAAAAGAGGAAAGAGGGAAAAGAAAGGAATAAGAAAGAGTAAGGAGGTAGAAATAGGAAAAAAGAAAGAAAGAGAGCAAGGAGGGCGGGAAGACAAGAAGAAAGAAAGAAAGAAAGAAAGAAAGAAAGAAAGAAAGAAAGAAAGAAAGAAAGAAAGAAAGAAAGAAAGAAAGAAAGAAAGAAAGAAAGAAAGAAAGAAAGAAAGAAAGGAAGGAAGGAAGGAAGGAAGGAAGGAAGGAAGGAAGAAAGAAAGAAAGAAAGAAAGAAAGAAAGAAAGAAAGAAAGAAAGAAAG
>NW_027187400.1:35270164-35280455 GCF_028583685.1 Petaurus breviceps papuanus | reverse complement strand
AAGAAAGAAAGAAAGAAAGAAAGAAAGAAAGAAAGAAAGAAAGAAAGGGAGAAAGGAAGGAAGGCAGGAAGGAAGGCAGGAAGGAGGGAAGGGAGAAAAAAGGAAAGAAAGGAAGGAAGAAGTTAAGAAAGAAAGAAGGAAATAATTAAAGAAAAAAGTAAGGCAGCTTTAGATAAAGAGTAAGGGGTCCCTTCTCTTTCTAGGAGGGGTGCTGACATTGGCCCGAATTCCCTGTGTTCCCAGAGCAATGCTTGAGAAGTGATTAACATCCTATTTGAGAGTCTAAGATGGAATGACAAAGGAGAGTTGGCTTCCTCTCCATTAGAAGAGAGGAGGAGATGAAGAAACCTAATTCTGTTTTACAGCCGCCTTTGTACCAGAAAGGTGGTATGCTACACATGACCTCTCAGAGCAAGGTTAAACCACAGAGAGCCCCAGGAGAAAGTTCTCTTCATCTTTTTACGCTTGAAGATTTTCAGCTCTAAGAGGAGGGATAAAACTAATATGGTGTTTAATGGAGAAAAAAATCGTGACACTCCCAACACATCTGCGTGGGTAATTTCACAGTTTTTCAAGGGTATATGCACCTATATGTATTCTACTGAATATAATATCAGCTCTGGGCCTGTGGTCTAGGGTGCCGTCAGCTTTCAGGAAACTGCAACTTTAGAGTAAGTATCAGATGAGTTGCTAATGTTTGAAAAAAAGCGAAAAACATGTTTTGGGTCTCTGTTTTTATGGCCGTTACTGAAGGCAGAATTTGCAATTGTAACCTGAGGCCTGCTTCACCAACATGTTTTTATTATTGTCAGGATAATTGAAAGTCCAGACAAATTTGGGGGTGGAGGGGGTTTGAGGTGAAAGATCTGAGTGCCCAAGACAGCTGAATCCCAACAATGGGCCCAGTGATGAATGACCACGCTGGACTAGTCACGGTCAACTCTTAGTCCAAGGGAGTCCCTCTGCCTCCCACCCCCACCCCCCAGTCATGCCTCCTTGCCATTGCTCATACAAGGGACAGCATGATTCACGGACTCTGGAATTCCTGGGCAGGGCCATCTAACCACAGCAAAGGCCAGAAATGGGCACAGTTCAGTAGGTCCCTCACTGGAGTGGCTCATTGCAAACCTCTTGCCATGGGGCTGACCTTTCAAGAAGAAAGCTATGACCATAGTCTTTAAAGCAGGAGACCCTAACCTTTATTTGGTATTAGTCTAAAGAAGCTATGGATGCCTTTTCAGAATCATGTTTTGTTTTGTTTTGAATCAATCCAATTCTGTGGCAATATATGCAATTTAAAAATATATATTTTTAAAGTTCATGGACCCTATGTTAAGCATCCTTGCTTTAAAGATTGGTGTCATTTGGAATGGAATGTGAAGCATTATGTGGAGTTTCAGGGTAGGAAGGCACCTCCCAAGGTCATGCCTTTGCAGTTCAACAAACCAACCTTGAAACCATCAGAGATGAGCTCTTGTCTAACCTACTTCAGCCCAAGCACAAACACACCACTCTTTTCCTCTTATGGAACTCATTCTGGTGAATTTGGACCTGATGCTGAATTGGAGGTCTGACATCTGTTTAAATCTCAAATATTATTGAAGAGAATTGGCTGTACTTGGGACTTGATATATTAGTTTTTCACACTGTCCATTCCAAGGGAGGATTGGCACTCCCAATTTGCCAGAAAGAGATGAATTCAAAAGCATGCTTTGCTTGATGCTTCAGCCTGACTTTCTCATATTCCCCCAACAAAACCAGCCTATCTTTTTGCAAGCACCTGGTTCCAGCAAGACCAGGTCCATGGGCCCATAGTCTGAACACATGGATAGCTTCTGGGGACATTCAAGGAGTTAGATGATTAATGTTGGCTGATATGTCCAAGTGTGAAGCCAGAGAGTTCAGTCTGGTATACCTCAAACCAAATAGATTGATTTCTGATTGGTTGGATGTCTCAGAAGAAAGGGTTAACATTGGGCAATCTCCCTGCTTTCATCTCTGCGAGGGTGGACCCTGCAGAATAGTGTACCAGGGTAAAAGCAGGCAAACAGAATGGTGAATGGCCTTAGGTGACTTAGGAGAATCAGCTGGAGGAATTCAGGGTGTTTAACCCGGAAAAGAGAAGGGGTGCAGGGGGGTGGTGGCATAGTAGAATTGGTTTTCTTGACCCTAGGGTGAAGAAGTAGGAATGATAAGTAGAAGTTGCCGTGAGGCAGATTTAACTTGATATAAAAAAGTCCTAATAGTTAAAACTGTACTAAAGTGGAATAGGCTACCTTGGGGGGGACACATTCCCCTTCCTCAGAAGTCTGCAGAAAATGGATGGCCATGGAATGTATTGTGGAAAAGGACTGCTTCACCTACAGTTTGCAAGCTTTAAAGATAGATAGATACATACATACATACATACATAGATGGATAGATGAATAATGAATGGAATAGATGGATGGATAGATGAATAAATTAGAAGAAAGAAAGGAAGAAGAAAGAAAGAAAGAAAGAAAGAAAGAAAGAAAGAAAGAAAGAAAGAAAGGAAGGAAGGAAGGAAGGAAAAAAGAAAGAAAGAAAGAAAAAAGGAAAGAAAAAGAAAGAAAGAAGGAAAGAAAAAGAAAGAAAGAAAGAAGGAAAAAGAAAAAGAAAGAAGGAAGGAAAGAAAAAGAAAGAAAGAGGTATCTATATGTTAATGACTTTTTATTTAAAAACTCATTTCCTTTGTATTCCTACATATTTTTTTATGAATTTTATTCTATTATTCTGAGAAGATGTCCATGGGGTTCACTAGACTTCCTAAGGAATCCATGACATACAAAAAGAGTTAAGAACACATGAATTGAGAGAATTCTCTAGGGAGGAGAAAGAGACCATCCCTTCCAATTTGGAGATTCTGTGACTATGTGAATGACAAAGGAAGATGTATACATCTCTTCTCTCTTGGTTCGCACTTTGTCTTCTCCAGTTATCCAAGATCAATGAAATTAATATTTCTGGGCCGTCAATTGAATATCTTGAGATGTGAAGTGCCCCTCCCCTCCAAGTCCCCATCAAGTGAAAGGCTCTCACATTCTGTGCAAAGGAATAAAATTCCATAGTGAAGTTAGTAGGGAAATTAAACAGTGAGATGACCCGGCTAAGTAGGCCTCAAGTACTCATGGGTACATATGCACAGAAACGTACAAATACAGACACAGATACAGACACTGACACGCTAGGGAATGCACACAGTCTGGAAGTCATGCTCACCAATGCCACCTTCACACATTCATTACCCAGGAAACATGCCAGGCAGACTTTTTCTGGAGCCCACTCACATGTTTTTGCAATTAATGACCTTTTCCCACACCTGGACCAGGGTAATCCAGAGGAGATGGAGAGGCCGAGGGAGAAGCACTGTGCTTTGTGGGATTGCAATAAGTATCACTTTTTGGATAAAGGGCGGCAGGGGTTGGGGGATGGAGGGTTAAGGGGGGTGAGGGGAATGGGGGGAGGTTGGACTTCAGGGAGGAGAAAGAAAACCTGGGAATAACTGGCAAAAGGTGAGTTCATATTTGATTTCTGCAGAGAACTAATTGCCGGCCTGAGCCTTACCTCCATACCAGCTTCTGCCCCCATAAATCCCCAGAACAGCCGTCCTCCACAAGGGTCCTCAGCTTTTCTTTCTGAATCAACTTCTTTATATACATCTCGACTTTTCACACAGAAGATTCATGGCCTCAGCTCCCTCCGTATTTTCGTTATGAATAGGGGCCCTTAAACATTTCCTTCTCATTTAATTTATCATTTTTGCAGTCTTTCAACACTGGGTCCAGGCTAGAAATAATGGAACACAGAGGCTGTCCATGAGAACATGGTCTTTTACAATAATAAAATTTGCAGAGAAAGAAAGAAAAAGAAAAAAAAGGAAAAAGAAAACCAGCTACGTCTAACTTCTCAATGGGATACTGGGGTGAGGAGTTTCTCAACCACTTACCCACCCAAATTTCAAAGAATTAAACTGAGGCAGTGTATCAACAATCCCATTATTGGATCATCAATAAGTATGACCTCTTCTTTCTGAAATGATTGACCTGTCATCTTTTCAGATGTCGGTCTCTTACTCTTTTTTTGCGTTGTTGTTTTTTTTACAAGAATCTCCCGGGTCCTTTCAATTTCCCACTGAGGTTGGGTCCATCTTTAAGGAATAAGAAATAGGGAACCTTACAGCTAAAAGCTTCAAGGCCAATGGGACCTCACTTGCCTTTGTGTGTTGAGAACTCCACTGGGGTCATTGACGTGCTAGCTGCTAATGCATCAATCCAAAAGTCTGAGGCTTTCTCAAGGGCCTGCCTGAATCACCCCACATAGTCATCTGTGGATAGATGGGAAATGTGCGTGTTTTACTCATTTCCAAATAAATAAATCCCCCCTTTCTACTCATTCGATTTTTTTCTTTTGGAAATAATGAATCACTAAGGCAGAAATTAATGTTTCTTCTGAAATCTCTCTGCTTGTGGTCCTGTGTAAAGGCTAAGCAGATCGATTCTTCATGGACCATGGGAGTCAAGGGAGGCTTCCAGGAAACCTCTCACACATGCATTTCCTGCACACCTGAGCTGGTTTATAATTCAGTTTAATTCAATAGGCATTTATTAAGCCCCTACTGTGTACAAGACATTGGGGACACAGACAAAAATTAAACAGCCATTTATTATAACTGTTATCACTTTAATGTTTCCTTAACCGATTGACAAATTTGGACCTGAGGAATTAGAGAAAAGTTGGTGAAAACGAAGGCCCTCAATATAGTTTAAGAGAAAGAGGGATAGATTGGAGACAGTGGGTTTTAATCTCATCTCTTGCTACTTGTGGGAAAGTCACTTCACATTGTGTTTCTGTTTCATTACTTGTAAAATAGGATGGATTCAAAGATGTCTGAAATCTTTTCCAACTCTAAGGACTGATAGCTATTGCCATAGCTTCTGAATCCCATTCCCATATTTTACTCTCTCTCAGTCTCTCTCTCCCTATGTTCTTCTGTCCCTCTGTTTCTCTCTCTCTGCCTCCTTTTCCTTCTTCATATTTTTTCTATTTCTCTCTCTCACTCACTCTCTCTTTCCCTTCTCCCTTCTTCCTCCTTTCATCCTCTTCTTCTCTTCCTCTCCCCTCCCCCTCCCTCATACCCACTCTCACCCCCTTACCTGTTCTTACCAGAACCCTGACATTTTTCTAGTCCAATCTTAAGTTATATTATACTGGTGATACAAGGCAAGGGTGGGAAGGGTGGGACAAGGTAGGATTACACTTGTCTGTACATAGCCTTTGGTATTGATGTTTACTTAAAATATTTTGGGGTCCAGGATTAGGATTTAGAGTGGAGGCTAACACAGATACCAGGACTGAAAGATTCTAGCATTTATATTATGCCCCAGCCTCTTTAATGGGAAGAACATTAGATGGAAGTTAGGGGAACTTTAGCATTCTAGTTCAGTTTCTACTATTTATTTTGTAACCCTGTGGCAAGTCACTGGTCCCTTCCTTACTCTCTCTTCCTCTCTCCTACCATCTTTGGCTTCAGTCTGCCTACGTTTAAAATGTGACCATAGTTTTTAGTGATCTCTAACATATTTTCCAATATCACTTGTATTCTCAATTTCTTTAAACAGGGACCTCATGCTAGGTCTGTGTAACTGACATGGACCAGAAATAGCCCCCTTGTCCAGTTCCATGCAAAGTTGACCAGCTCAGAGCTTGTACATCTGCCCAACAGAATCAGGGCAGTGTTTCCACTCCAGCAGGCCCAACTCTAGAGAAGAACCTATCTTTGACACAACGTCCCTCATGTGACCAGCTCTCAAAATTAATTCTAGGTGAAAAGTCCCAAGTAAAAGATCATAGTCCCCTAACGGATATGAACAGGCAATTTTCAAAAGAGGAAACCTGAGTTTAATAATATTTTTGGGGAAAAAAGTGCTCCTTTGCTAATTACCAAATTAATATACACTAAAAGAATGGTGAAGTACTACTGCAAACAAGTCAAATTGACAAAGGATAATTACAGGAAATGAAACTTACTGCTGGAGAAATTAATTGAGACATAGGAGCACTCATTCATTATGGGTAGAATTGCAAGTTTAGTATAATCTTTTTGGGATGTATTTTGGCAATCCTCAGTAAAAGTTATCTATTCATGCGGTTTAACACAATAAAAGGGCAGCTAAGAGGTGCAGTGCATACAGAACTGCCCTGGAGTCAGGAATATGAGTCTGACTGAGTTCAAATCCAGCCTCAGGTACTTATTGTCTGTGTATCCCTGGGCAAGTCATTTAACTTTGTTTGCCCCAGTTTCCTCATGTTTAAAATGAGCTAGAGAAGGAAATGGCAAATCACTCTAGTATCTTTGCCAAAAAAACCCCAAATGGGGTTGTAGAGTCTGACATTACTAAAATGAGTAAAACCACAACAAAATACAACAATTGAGAACAAAGGTTGGGAACTGTTGGGAACACAGGTTATTATGAATAACAATACAAAAAACTATCTGTTCAAATGTGTTTTGGGGTACAATATTTGTTACTAAAAAGAAATCAAGCAACCTAAATATTCAACAACAGGAAAATGGCTAAATTGTAGCACATTCATATAATGGAAGACTATAAAGCAATCAGGGCAGCCAGATGGTGAAGTGGGTAGAGTAACCCTGGGCTTGGAATCAAGAAGACTCATCTTCCTGAGTTCAAATGCAGCCTCAGACATATACTAGCTGTGTGACCCTGGGCAAGTCACTTAATCCTGTTTGCCTCAGTTTCCTTATCTGTGAGATGAGCTGGAGAAGGAAATGACAAAACCACTCCAGTGTTTTAGCCAAGAAAACCCCAAATGAGGTCACAATGAGTCAGACACGACTAACCAAGAATATAAAACAAGACTAATAAGCATGAGCAGTATAAGAAATCTATAAATATCTTTATGAATTAATGCCAAATTAAAAAAAAATAGAACTAACGGAAGAGAACACTCATTAAATGCAACTTCATTGAAGGCAAGGGAATGGGAATGACTAGACAGAGTAAGTGGGTGGAAATTCCAAAAGTGTGTTGGGAAAACTGGTTTATTTAAATATAACTAGCTGCAAAGCACATTTAAATTGGCGTATTGATATTTACAATAAATCACTGGAAGTAGCTATGTAAGAGGAGATAGAAAGTTGTCCTTGGAGTGGGGCAGACTTGGGTTGAAGACTTGTCTTGGACACATATTGGCTCTATAACTCTAGGTAGGTTAAAATAAACTCTCAGTGTCCCCTGGCAGTTCTGTAAGAGTACAATTAGTCACCAGTGCAGAAAGGTTCCTTACTAGGAGTTCCTTTCACAGCTGAAATCCCAAATCTGCCTTCCCTCCCACAAAAAAGTTACCAAAAAAAAAAAGATAGCAATGCACCTCTGTCCCAATTGTGGTTTGGTGAAATTTTGACTGAACCCTGGTGTGACTTCAAGGGTTTGGCAATGGTCCTCTTTCCATGAGTGTTGCTACCTCAACAGGGAAAAATGTTTAGGCGTGTGGAACTAGGAAATACAAACTAGTTAACAGAGTAGAAAGAAACCTAGACTTGGAATGAGTATGGAGGCAGCTGGTGGCACTGGGTCAGGAGTCAGAAAGATGCGAGTTTACATTCTGTCTCAGACACTTACTAGTTGTGTGATCCTGGGCAAGTCACTTAACCTGTTTTCCTCAATTTCTTCAACTGTAAAATGAGGATAATAATAGTGTCTAATCCCCAGTGTTATTATGAGGATTACATGAGATAATAATTATAAAGAGCTTAGCACAGTGTCTGGCACATAGTAGGTGACATGTGTGTGAACATACATATATGTATGTATATGTATATATGTGTGTGTATGTGTATATGTGTGTATGTATATTTCTCTACCTTTGGGTGGTTTAAATTTTTCCTCTGACATTAATCATGTGACCATGAACAATTATTGGGTAAGAATTTACTTTTGCACAGGTGTATAGTTTTGGTTTTTTGTAGTTAAATAAAAGGATTATATAAGTTCATCCTCTGTAGATGCACCAAAAGCTTCCTCACCCCAACCCTAGGATCTGGCAGAATAATAGGAATGAACCTCATCCTTGTATCACATGAATTTGACCTTCTCTGTTGTCTTTATATTTGAAACCTTTCTGTTCTATATAACTGGAATAAGGGTGAGTATTTGGCATTTGGCATTGAAAGCACTGGCCTTAAGTTTTTGTGGATAAGTGTTATATCTGAGTCTTTCATTTGGACAATAGTTCTATTTGTGATAATGGTTGCTTTCTAGTGCATTTTATTGATTGAACTCTCCAGAAATTTTTTTTTCCTTTTTGGAAGGGGGGGAAAGCAGGGGTTAAGTGACTTGCCCAAGGTCACATGGCTAGTAAGTGTTAAGTGTCTGAGGCTGGATTTGAACTCAGGTCCTCCTGACTCCAGGGCCAGTGCTCTATTCACTGTGCCACCTAGCCACCCCATGCAAAGCACTTTCTTTCCAACATGCCTGCATGTTAGGGAGTGCAAGGATAACTCCATCCATTCTACAGATGTACAAACTCGAAAAGTTATTCGTCTGTGGGCACATTTCTAGTAAGTGTCTCAGGTAGAATTTGAACCAAGTTCTCCCAGCTCTCTATCCATTGTGCTACCCATTTTGCCAAGGGATGCCCCAGTTTCTCGCTTTCCTTTACTCTTACTGATGCCATGAATTCCTTGCTACCACCTTCATTGGCTCCCAGCTTCTGGTAACTGTCCTGCCCTCATTTTTTGCAGTCATGCTTGCGGCTATCAGTCAGGATCCTGGCAAGGGTTTGCTGAGTCCCTAGACCATAAAGACTAAAGGTTGGGGAATTTACAGCTGAAAGGGACTTGATACCGCCCTCTTGTTTTATTGATGAGGAAACTGAGGTCCAGAGAGAAAGTGATTTTTTCCAAGGTTACATTGGTCAAAGATAGAGAATTTTGACCGAATTTTTTTTAAATGCATAACATAAAATACATGGGATTACAAAGGAAATCAGTTATATTGGAAAATAATTTATATGTGTGTATATAATTATGTATTATAATATATTATTAAATATGTACATAATATTGTATGTATACACATATATATGTATGTATTTGTGTGACATTCCCTGTTCTAAGGGCCCTCCCAGCTCTGACATCTTGGGTTCTAAGGGCCCTCCCAGCTCTGACATTCCATTTTCTAAGGCCCCTCCCAGCTCTGACATTCCTATTCTAAGGGCCCTCCCAGCTCTGACATCTTGGGTTCTAAGGGCCCTCCCAGCTCTGACATTCCATTTTCTAAGGCCCCTCCCAGCTCTGACATTCCCTGTTCTAAAGGCCCTCCCAGCTCTGACATTCCCTGTTCTAAGAGGCCTCCCACTTCTGACATTCCCTGTTCTATAGGCCCTCTCAGCCCAGACATCCCCTGTTCTAAGGGCCCTCCCAGCTCTGATATCCCCTGTTCTAAGGGGCCTCCCAGTTCTGACACTCTACTTCTAAATCCTTACAAACAGCAAACCTCAGTTTTGTCTGCCAGACCCAGTCTGACTGTCTAGAACACCTTGAGGATTCTAGCAGATCAGATTCCTTTACCCTCCTGAGAAACCTCCCTGCCACCACCAATGCTCAGTCTCCTTTAAAACTCTGGCTATGAAGATGCTTCCTTTTGGCCTCCATATTGCATCCCCTGCTAATGAGGTCCTTTCTGAGGGGAACCACCTCCATCTAAACAGCTCCATCCGTTTAGACATCCCTCTAACCAACAGCACATTCCTTAATTATAAGTTTTCAACCCGAAGCAGACCACAAAATCTCGTTGTAGACAATCTAATCTATTTTCCCTCCTTCCCCTGCCACCAGCCCCCTCTCACATCACCCCAAACACCAGAGCTGCCGGAGTTCCTGTTGTCTTCAGCCTTTTGTGGTGGTGGTGGGAGGAGGGGGCAGAAACCCCCCTGGCGGCATGCCAGTCTTAAAAGACCCTGATTTATTATCACTGAAACGAGCTGCAGATGTCGGCAAAAATCTGCTCACTGCTGCCAATTAAGGACGTGAACACGAAGCTCACCCTCCTAGCTTGGGCTCTTGGACAGCCAATTTCATTCAGGCGATTAACTTCTAGCTAGGTACAGGGCACAGATCTACATGCTCAAAAGATGAGGATGAAAAATGGTCTAGTCCCTGCCCTCAAGATGCTTATGGTCTCCAGGGAAAAAGGAGACAAAAGCACAAATAGCTTTGATATGAACTAGACATTAAGGGCAGTGGTCC
>NW_027187400.1:35251384-35255164 GCF_028583685.1 Petaurus breviceps papuanus | reverse complement strand
CCATGAAAACAGTTCTGGGATGAGGTGTGAGGTCAGGAAGGGGCCATTTGGGTTAAGGGGAAACTTAAGTCTGTCCAAAGAGAGCACGTTGGATGTGGGGGAGTCCTTTTCCTCAACTGTAAATTAACAGGGAACTACAATAGATACAGGAATGTTGTATCTTTCTCCTTAACTCTAGAATTAGAGGACCTGAGTTCCAGGCCCATTTTGGGGGCTTACCAAGCTGTATGACCCAGACAAGTCACTTCATGTCTCTGTGACTCAATTTCCTTATCTGTAAAAAGGGAAGCTAGGTGGCACCATAGTGCATGGAATCTGAAGCTTGGAGTCAAGAAGTCTAATATCCCTGAGTTCAAATCTGGCCTCAGACACTTCCTAGCTGTGTGACCCTGGGCAAGTCACTTTACCTTGTTTGTCTCAGTTTCCTCATCTGTAAAATAAACTAAAGAAGGAAATGGAAATGCATAGTGTTTTTGCCAAGAAATGGGGTCACAAAGAGTGGGACATGACTTAAAAATGACTGAACAACAATGAGAAGATTAGATGGTTTCTGCGATTCTATCCATTTCTTGGTCTATGATTCAGCGATTCTTAACTTTTTTTTTTTTTACTTTTTGGAGGGCAATTGGGGTTAAGTGACTTGTCCAAGGTCACACGGCTAGTTTTTGTGTTAAGTGTCTGAGGCTGGATTTGAACTCAGGTCTTTCTGACTCCAGGACCAGTGTTCTATTCACTGGTCAGTGATTCTTTAGAGATCTGAGCTCAGGATATACATGACTTTAGACCCTGTCTTCTTCTGGGCCTTCTTTACAGAATTGTTCCAGGGAAAAGGATGCATTGTAGATACGGGAGCTAACTTTCCTAGATTAATGCACTGCATTTCTTTTCATGGATCCAGACATACTGATTGACTTTCTCCTTCCTGGATTCGTTGCTCCTTCTACTATCTCTGGGCCCTGACTGTGCCCCATGCCTATAATGTTCTACTTTGTCACTACTGCCCATTGTAACTCATAACACCTTCACAGCTTGCGGTCAGCTGCCCATCTCAGTCATCCCAGTTATTAATGCCTTATTTCTACCCAGTTACTTTGTTTTTGCTTTGTCTATATTTTATATATACAGCGCCGGCTCCAGTGTTGGGATGACCTGGAGATCGAATCCCGGGCTCAGACACTCAGCACCACACCCAGAAATAACTGGCCGTGTAACCTTGAGCAAGTTACTTAACCCCGATTGCTTAATAAAAAAAATAAAATAAAATAAAATATATTTTATATATACAAAATATAATTATATTTATATAAATATATAATACACTTTATTGCATATTGCATATATTTCTTACTTTGTATATATTTTGCCTTCGTTCGCCTCTGACCGGGAGAGAGAGCTTCTTGGGTTGTGGAATCTCTTCACCTGTGCGAATGCCTTCACTCCGGTGGGCATTCAGAGATCGGAGACTGTTTGATTTCGTTCTCCATATCCAAGCACAGAGCTTGGAAGGTGGTTATAGTAGGTATTCACTTGTCATATCTAACTCTTCATGACTCCTTCTGGGGTTTTCTTGGCAAAGATACTGAAGTGGTTTAGCATTTCCTCTCCAGTTCATTTTACAGATGAGGAGACTGAGGCAAAAAGGGTGAAGTGACTCTCCCAAAGTCACCCAGCTAGTAAGTGTCTGACGTCACATTGGAACTCAGGTCCTCCTGACTCCAGGCCTGGTGGTGCCATCCACTGTGCCGCCTAGCTGCCAACGCCTGGCATTCAGGCACTTAAAACACATATACTAGATTAAATTAAGGTCTTCAAGCAGAGACAGAAAGGTCACTTATAGGGGAAGATAAAAAGGAGATTTTTGGTCAGGTTGAGGTTGGCCTGTTGTTCTGAGGTTGTGTGGCTAGAGTCAAAGGAGGGGTCTGCAAATCTCACCTCTGATGCATACTATAGCTTGGGTGACCAAAGTCAAGTCCTCCTCTGATTGTCAGCTCCTTCATTTGTAAAATAAGGTGATTAGACTAACTGGCCTCTGAAGTCCTCCCTAGCTCTAAATTGGGGCAGTAGAAGAAGGGAATAAACATTTATATAATGCCTATTATGTACAGGCACTATGCTAAATGCTTTAAAAATATCTCATTTGGTCTTCACCAACAACAACTTCATGAGGTTAGTGCTGTTATTATTCCCATTTTATAGTTAGGGAAATTGAGGCAGAAAGAATTGAAGTGACTTGCTTAGGGCCACACAGCTAGTAAGTGTCTGAAGCCAGATTTGAACGCAGGAATTCCTAAATTCAAGCCCAGTACTTCGTGTCTATGCCTGATGGCGCCACCTAGCGCCTCTGAATCTGTGACCCAATGGAACAGCCCATCCTGCACACAATTCCTGAGATTCCTTTCCCATCAAAATTTCCCTCCTCCAGGAAGCTTCCTGGGTTTAGCCCTTTCCCTTGTGATCAGTCCCTTTTGTTGTGTCTTCCCAGCTCTCAGAGCATGAAAAGGGCAGTAGATCCTATGGGGCTTGGGATTGATTTTCAAGCCATTTCCTAGGTGAATTCCAGCTACCCAGATGCCATCCAGACTGTGAGACCTAATGAGAATAGGGATAGGAAGGATAGGAAAGTTTTCATAGATGCTATTTCTATGACAGTTTGGCAATTGAAAAATCAATTTCCTCACTAATCCCCTCTCAACTCAGAAAAATCAGTCTATGTATTATTACCTATTCATTTACTTTATTTTTTAATTTTAATATAAAGAAAGGATAAGTGACTTAAAGTGACTTGTCCAAAGTCACGTTGCTTATAATTCTCATAGGACAGATTGGAACCTAAGTCTCCTAATTAAAACTCCATCATTCTTCCCACAGCAAAGTGCCGGTCTAGGTACTGAGATAAGTAATATGAGAGAACTGAAGCTAGCTGTGCAAATTCTGGAAATTCCAGAAAAATCTGGAAATTAGCTCATAAGCATCAGCTAGAGGTCAGAGCACTGGACACTCTGGAGTCAGGAAGACAGGAATTCAAATGTAGCCTAAAACACTTACTAGCTGAGTGACCCTGGGCAAATCATTGAACATTTGCCTGCCTCAGTTTCCTCAACTGTAAAATCCAGGGCTGTTGTGAGGACCAAATGAGATAATATAGGTAATGTACTTTGCAAACCTTAAAACTCTATGTAAATGCTTGTTAATTATTATTGCTCTCTTTAAGAGAACAGAATGATGGAAATGGAACAGTATAATATAATTATAATAAAATAAAATACTATGAAAGAATATTACAAGAGCGATAAAAGATAGGATATAATGAAGTCATAAATTATGTGTTAACAATGAACACTGCAGTTGGAATTCTGCATAGTGAATAGAGTGAAGGGCCTAAGGTTGGAAGATCTGGGTTGGAATACTTTCTCTGGTACTTACTGGTTGTATAGCCCTGGGTGTGTCACTATACCTCTCAATCTCAGTTGTTTTTTTTTTTTTACCTATAAAATGGGAATGATAATGCCTATAGTTTCTATCTTATAAGTTTGTTTATATAGCTATAACTTTTTTTTAAGAGATTTGTACTGATAGTTTTTATTTAGCTATCACCTATATGTTCCAGTGTGTTATAGCACCTATAACAGAGAGAGACAGAGACAAAGACAAAGAGACAGAGAGGGAGAGGGAGAGACAGAGACAGAGACAGACAGAGAGAGTCAGAGACACACATACAGATAGAAACAGAGGCAGAGAGAAAGAGAGAGAGAGAGAGAGAGAGAGAGAGAGAGAGAGAGA
>NW_027187400.1:35248051-35251284 GCF_028583685.1 Petaurus breviceps papuanus | reverse complement strand
GAGAGAGAGAGAGAGAGAGAGAGAGAGAGAGAGAAAGAGAGAGAGATCCAATAAAACCAACCAACACATCAAAAATTCTGACACACACACACACACACACACACACACACGTCTGTAGTCATCATCCCTCACCTTTGCAAAGGAGTGGGAGGAATGAGTACAGTGTCTTCTCATGTCTCTTCCTGGAAACTAAGATCTGGTGTGGTTGTGAGTTGACTAAGGTCATATAGATACTGTTATAAGGAGTAAATGAAATATGTTTATATGTATATATGTACATGTATGTGTATATATGCATATGTGTGTATTACATATGTACATATGAGTATACATCTTTTGTGAACTTAAAATAATAGCATGTAATGCTAGATAATGCCATCTGTGAGGTTCTAGGTGTATTCAGAACAAGTTGGAGGCTTTTTCCACACCACCAAAATCACAGATTCTTGGCAGGTCAGCAGTGGATTGATGCTTTAGGAGTTGAGAGGAGGGCGGAGATGAACGTAGGCTGACTTAATTGGCTTAGACTTTGGGGGGAGTTGGGATTTGAGGTGGGTCTTGGAGAAAAGGGAAACTAGGCTGGAAGTGTGAACAAACTTGGCCTTTGGAGGTGACATAGAGAAGATCATCCCAGTTAAGATGGAGGGCTGGCTTTGGGGAGAAGTAATGAGAGATAAGGTCTGAGAGGTGGGGTGTGACCAAGTTATCTCAGGCCTTGAATGCCAGTTAGACTTTAGACTTATAATCAAAGTGGTGACTCCACCATTAGGACTTGCCTGCCTCAGAGCGATGGGGATGGCCAGACTGACCGTAATCTCACAGGCTTGCTGGTGCATTGCCCATCATCATTTGGGGACTATATAAGTGGGAGCTATCAGAATCCCAGCTCTCATTTCCTGAAATGCTTTCAGGAAAGGCTTAGGACAGTGTGATGATGTTAATAATACTTATCTGATAAAAACAATGGTAATTTTAGATTGGATCGGTGATTTCATTGGGATAAGACAAACTCCCATAAGGGTTTCCCTTCCATAAGGATATTTCCATTTACCAATGGAGATCCTCATCTACTCTTCAATCTTAGATAGCAGCCTGGGACACTGAGAGGTTAAGTTACTTGCCCAGGGTCACAGAGTCATTGTGTGCCAGAAATGGGAATTGATTTTCAGGCTTCATGACTGATTCTGCCTCTATGGTAATATTTATAAAGTGCTTTAAGGGTTGCAAAGGTAGCTCATTTGGTTCTCATCTCAATCCTGTGAAGCAAATATTACTACTGTCTCCATTTTACAGGTGGGGAAACTGAGCCCAGAGATTTTAATTGTTTTGCCCACAGACACAAAGCTATACTCTCAGGATGGATTTGAACCCATGTCGTCCTGAGTGCAAAGTCAGCACTCTGTCCACCATGCCTCAATGATAACTGCTTTTAAGTTTGCAAAGAGTTTCCATATGTTATCTCGCTTGATTCATATAAGGAAAGTGAAGTTAAGAGAGGTTAAGATGCAATCTATCACACAGTTAATGTCTAAGGTTTGATATGAGCCCAGGTCTTTTCCTGATCCCACCTCCTTCATTCTTACCACTAAGTCATGTTGCCTTTCTTCTGAGTATTCAAGCTCTTGTAACACAATAAAATGTTCAGGGTGCGTGTGTGTGTTTGCGCACACACACGTGCACACACACACACATCCCTCCCTCCAAGGGCTGCTCCTCCCCACCCCCAGTCTCAACAAATGGTCCACTTGGCTTTGTTTGGGGGCTCAGGATGGTTCTGATTTTCATTGAACCAGTTTTCTCATCTTCGTCTAAAGCCAAACGGAGCCTTCCAAGATCTATTTTGAGTAACCTCAAAGTAGAAAAATGCTTCTGAGATGATAAAAGGCATCTCGGTGATATATTTAATGCAGTCTTCAAAGGCCAAATTGGAAATGAAATCGGATCCAAGATTCAGCATCGAGGCCGGTGAAAGGGGCTGAGCTTTGTCCGATCATGGAAAATTAGGCAGAAGTGAGGGTGATCAGTTTGAACAACTGAGGGGGATTGGAATTTTTAGAGAAGAAAAGGCTTTTGAGGCCAAAAGTGTCATCCAGGATTAAAAACTTTACAAATAAATAATGAACAACAGCGGAAAAAAAGGATTTTTTTTTTTTTGAGAAATGAAGGAAAAGCCAAATTAGGTTGTTTTCTGCCTACCTAACAGCAAAACTCAAGATTATGTTGGATGGGGAATCGAGGGAGAAAGACAAGAGGAGGATTGGAAGGGTAGTGAAATAGAGGGGGAGGGACTCAGTAAGTCACTGAGCAAGTGTCTGAGCTAGGCCTATTTATAGCCCCAAAGGAAAGCCTTGGAAGGAGTCTTGAATGAAAGGAAGAAAAAACAGACCTTTGAGTTTTCACCCCCAAACAGCTTCTTCCCTCTCTCCCCTCGCCCCAGCTCTAACCCCACATTCAACATTCTAAAAATGTCCCGTGGTCAAGAGTGTCGAAAGCAACTGAGAAGTGGAGAGGAGTTAAACCCGAGATCGTGGCCTTGTCAAGCACCATCTGGGGATCATTAATGACCCGTCTCTGTATTGGGCCTGGCCTCTAGGAACAGGGGGGGTAATGAGCCTGGGAGAAGGCTGAGCCCCAGCTCTGCAGGATGGAGAGAGGGAGGGAGGGGCCAGGGCTCAGCACTGGCAGAGGGCCTTAAGGCCCAGTCCCTGATGGGAATAAGCCCATACAGGAAATCAAGGACCAATATATGATAGAACTTCCCACTCCAGCATTTGGGATGCTGTGACTGGGCTTCAGTTGTGGCATGAGAAAAGACAAAGGGAGGTGTTACTTTTGTTGGGCTTTGAACCTACTCATCCTGGATGGGGGGCCATCAAAGTGGAGCGATTAGGAGAAGGACTGAGGAGTAGATGTGGTTCTGGAAGATTAAAAAAACTCATCCCAGGATACAAGGAGGATTTACTTTATCTACATAGGGTTTGAGCACAGTTCTAACATGTGATAGGCACATAAATGTTTATTGTGTCAGATTGGATTGGAAAATTTCTATGTATGGAATAAAACTTTTTTCCCTTTCTCTTCTCTTCCTTTCTCCTCTCTTCTTCTTTCTTCTCTTCCCCTTCCCTTTTTTCCTCCTCCTCCTTTTTCTTCTACTTCTTCTTCTTCTCCTCCTCCTCCTCCTCCTCCTTCTCTCTCTCTCTCTCTCTCTCTCTCTCTCTCTCTCTCTCTCTCTC
>NW_027187400.1:35194112-35248041 GCF_028583685.1 Petaurus breviceps papuanus | reverse complement strand
TCTCTCTCTCTCTCTCTCTCTCTCTCTCTCTCTCTCTCTCTCTCTCACTTCCCAGGCTAAGGTCTGTATCATTTATTTCATAACTACAGTTGGTTCATACAGAACAGTCACAAAATTACTATACTTTCAAAATACTAACAGTAGCCCTTCTAGGTCACAATTCCCACTAACACTCTAGTTCATGAGTCCTTGTTGGTAACTTTCCTACTAATAAACTGGCCATTAATACAGTTGATCCAAAACACTTACTGAAAATGTAAACACATAATATTTACATAATATTTCATCTATAAACCTTATACACTCTCCAGAAATATACACAGTGTCTATAGGGAGAATGGGCACACACCTAAAGTCCCAGAATTAGTAAAACACTCATATATAAAACACATGTGACCAGAGCAGCTCATAACTCTGGAACTATAGATCTGGGTGTCCTCTTTCTACTCTAGGAACTATCCATAAACATTCCTTCATGAGAATATATTCTATGTTTAACAGATGCTTCTACCTCTGAGCTAAGTAGATTTCAAGCTGTGCTTGCCTAACACCTCAGTGGGTACCATGTCTCAGCTACATGTTTTGAGCCACTGGGCTTTTTTTCTCTAATGCTCTGATTCTAAGCTATACACCTCTTCTCATCTGGGCTTACTTTTCAATAGCAACTATAGTATCTGTCACTTCCAGCTTTAGCCTTAACTGATGCCTTCAACAGAAGTTGTGTTTTGCTCTTTTAGGAAAATACATTGACTTTTATCCTAAAGATGGCAAAAGTTTCTAAGTCTGCTATCTCACAGTATTCTTCTTCCCTTCTTCCTTTCAGCAAAAATAAGCAGCAAGGAAGGAAAGTATGTCCTGTCTTCTCTATTTTCTTCTCTTCTTTTTTTCTTCTGAGTTGTAAATCATAAGAGACAATAGAGTATATTTTTTTTTCTGATTTATCTTCCTATTCTTCTCAGCAGTCAGTCATAACACAATATAGAGTATATCTTCTCTATTACTTCCCCTTATTCCTTTTTGCAGAATATGGCAAGAGTGACTCTTTTTGGTCAACCAATCTGCCAGGCAACAAGTGACAATATAGAAAGAATATTATAGTCTGTCTTTGACATCATTCTATCACCTTTATGTTTCTTCTTAACCTTTCTCTGTTCAGCAGATTAGTCCTGTCTATGAATAACCTCATCTTATCTTATGTCTAGTAAACATATTCTCATCTTCTGTCAATAATCAGGGAAATTACACTTATCCTGTAATCATAGAAGAGTTGCACTGTCTATAATTCCCTAGTTATTCATCTATAATTTCTACAGTTCTTTATATGTACAGCACTGAAGAAGACTGAGTTCTCCATTTGTTTCAGTGTTCCATAGTTTATCATATGTAAATGAAAAAGAGCTATCTCAGAACTCAGACTTAACTGAGTAATAGTTTCTCAGAGCCCCGAGGCATATGTGCCCCAAACTGGTAAACTATCAAGGCAGACTTAACTCAGCAAGTGATTTTCTGAAAAGCAGATATGTCACATATACACATATGCACAAAGCCTTGATAGCAAGTCAGGTGAAGATGAGATTTTAATGGTGGAAGGGAATTTTGACCTCATAGGTATGACTGAGACTTGGTGGGCTGAGATTCATGTTTCAGTTATGGCTCTGGAAGAAATATATCTTAAATGATTACAAAATGGTGGAATCTCAGAGTTAGAAAGAGCCTCAGAGAAGAAATCTCCTCCTATTTGCTACAATGCAGTCTGGAAGTCCAAAGAAAGGAAAGAAACCCCAGTTTGGATACTACTACAATCCTCCTGGCTTATCTAGTTCAGAATTCAGGGAATAGCCTGGAGTTCTTGGGCAAGTGATACATTTAATCCAATTCTATGAACATTTCTTAAATATCTCTGGCACTATGGATACAAAAAAAAAAAAGAAAAAAAAAACATCCCCTACCCATGTGGAATATCCATTATTACTACAACTACTAGAAATTATGTAGCACTTTAAGTAACAAAGCTTCTTAGAAATGCTATCTTATTTGATTCTCAACAACACCCTGAAAAGTAGGTGTCATTATTATCCCCATTTTACAGATAAGGAAACTAAAGCAGACAGTTGAAACTGAGGAAGCTGAGAGACTGAGTTACTTGCTTGGAGTAACACAGTTAATAAATGCCTGAGGCTGGATTTGAACTCAGGTCTTCCTGAATCCAGGCACCACCCAGCTGCCTCTGCCTTTATTCTACCAGGGGTGGTGGGATGGGGAGTTCACATTCTATTGAAGAGCGGGGAAGACTGTGAATAAAGAAAACCTTCTAACAATTTAACTTGAATTTTGCCCAGAGTAGAATAAATTGTCTCTGGAGGCAGAGCTCCCTGGAGGCTTCAAGAAGAGGCCAGATGGCTACTTGTCCAGGTTCACAGATAAATTAACAAATTTGTCTAAACTAAAAACAAAATAAGGGGTATTTAGGTGGTATGGTGGGCAGAGAACCAGACCTGGAGTCATGAAGACTCATTTTCCTGAGTTCAAATCTGGTTTCAGACAATTACTAGCTGTATGACCCTGGGCAAGTCACTTCACCCTGTCTGCCTCAGTTTCTTCATCTGTAAAATGAGAAGGAAATGGCAAACCACTCCAGTATATTTGCCAAAAAAAATGGGGACATGAAAAGTCATACGTGACTGAAAATAACTGAACTGTAAGAACAACAAAACCAAAGCTGACGTTCTTTGAGGTGCATTTGTCTTTCTGTCCTTAGCACCTACTGGTGTGCCTGCCACATAATAGACCCTTAATCAATGCTTATTGATTGATTGATTAAGTTAGGGAAAGGGGACACTTAAAAGGCTGCCTTTGCACTGCATCTCACAGAGCACTAGATAGAGATTCTGAGAGGCAGAGGTAAGGACAATCCACACAGGGGGAATGCCCAGAGACACTATGGGAATGAAGGCCAAATTTGTTGGAATACGGAGAGATGAGAGGCATTGAGCCATATACCTGAAAAGATCAGATGGGGGGCAGCCAGGTAGCACAGAGAGTAAGAGCACCGGCTCCAGTGCCGGACTGACCTGGAGATCGAATCCCGGGCTCAGACACTTAGCACCCACCCAGAAACACCTGGCCGTGTAACCTTGAGCAAGTTACTTAACCCCAATTGCTTAGGGGCGGCCAGGTGGCTCAGTGAGTAAGAGCACCGGCTCCAATGTCAGGATGACCTGGATCAAATCCGGGCTCAGATACTCAGCACCACACCCAGAAATAACTGGCCGTGTAACCTTGAGCAAGTTACTTAACCCCGATTGCTTAAAAAAAAAAAAAAAAAAAAAAGAAAAGATCAGATGGAACTAGACGGGAAAGGACTTTAAATGTCAAATGGGGGGAGTTCCAAGTGTATTATAAAGCTAATGGGTTGCTGCTGAAGTTCCTTGGGCAGGACAGTAACAGTCAGACCTATGATTTTCATTCTATAGTTTGACAACTGAGTGCAGGACAGGCTGGAGAAGGCAGACATTAAGTGTGCAGGTGGGAGGGTGCAATGAGGAGTCTACTGCAGGAATCCCAGCAGGATGAAAGAAGGATCCTGTCCAGAGCAATGACGATATTCAAGGCCTTCATTTCTGCACGTTGCCCATGGAGACAGCATCTCAAAGTGGCACTGGCCCATTCTTTGGTCCCCTTTGACCTCTTCAGCAAGGATTGGTTTTATGAGTCAGGCTCCAGAGCCCAATTTGATTCCTCTAGCACAGTCCAGGCACACAGTAGGTGTTTAATGTTTGCTGATTTGTTGACTTGGTTCCCCAGGAGCCCTATTTCATTTTTCTTATCACACAGTCTTAGCACATAGTAGGTATTTAATGCATGCTTGTGGATTTGTTGACTTTCCCCAGGAGGTGACCAAGTTGACTGGTAGGTGGAGAAGGATGGTCGATGACCCTCAATGATGCTCAACTACCCCCCCCCCGATGCAGATGGTCATCTTTCCAAGCACCCCTGCTCTTTCTGATGATGCCAATGGCTGCAAAGAACAGAACTGTACAATTTTTCAAGAATTATGGTTGCTGATGAACCCAGAAGCAATGGAGAAACTCAGGGTGGGGTGAACAGTTTGTGAGCAATGATCACTCTCATGCAAAGTAGTAGCCTAGAAGATAACTTTGTGAAATGCATGATTGGTGAAAGAAGTGCGGCACTGTGGGGACAGCAGATTGGGAGTCAGAGGACCTGGTTCTGAATCCTGGCTATACCACTTACTACCTACATGATGCTGAATGTTATTGAATTTCCTCAGAGCCTCAGTTTGCTCATCAGTAAAATGAGCCCGTCTTAAACTATGGGTCATGACTCCACAATTTACGAAATTCTGAGGGGCAGCTAGGTGGTGAAGTGAATAGAGCACCAGCCCTGGAGTCAGGAGGCCCTGAGTTCAAATCTGGCCTCAGACACTAAAACTTACTAGCCATGTGACCTTGGGCAAGTCATTTAACCCCCATTGCCTTCTAAAAGGCAAATAATAGAAAGAAATTCTGGAGACCTCACAAGGCTTTCCCAATTTTTAACCCTATGATCTTATGATCTGTATGTTTTTTCTTCCTCCACCTCCTGGGAGAATTCTAACTTCTTGAGGCCTGGGACTATCTCTTCCCACTCTCAATTTTTTAATCTTTATATCCTGGCATATAGTAGGAACTTAATATGTATTGTTGAATTTAATTCATTCGGGTTGAGTTGCAAAATAAAGACAAATTTGTTCCCCTTCCTGTTCCCTACCACCACTACCATTCTGCCTGAATCCAGATGAGATGAGGCTGTCTAAGGTCTCTCTTCAGGGGCAGCTAAGTGACACCTCAGTCAGACCACTGGAGCTGGAGGTCAGGAAGATCTGAGTTCAAATCTAGCCTCAGACACTCAATAGTATCACCCTGAGCAAGCCACTTCACCTCTCCTTCAGTTTCCCCATCCAGAAAATGGGGATAATAATAGCACCTACCTTCCAGGGTCATGATGAGGATCAAATGAGATAATTGTAAAGCCCTTTACAAGCCTTAATATGCTCTCTAAATGCTGGCTATTATTTTTATTTCCCATTTGCTCAATTGGTCCTTTGGCCCATTGCTTCTGCCTGGGTACTGCTACTCAGTTCTAGTGCATTAAGCTCCTATTAGCCTGTTTGCCATTCTCACTTGCCTTGCCAGCCCCTGTTTGCCAGTGTGTTCATCAATTAGCCACGCCTTATTGACCTGCCCTTAAACACACCAACACCAACTTTCTCAAGTGGTCTCCCCATAAAACTCTTATTTGTCTTTTTTAAAGGATAGAATATTAATGTCCATGTCATTCTAATTGGCAATCAGCCCTGTAATTGCCTTCAGAGCATGTGCGCCTCTTTTAAAAGGGTGATAGCGGCCGTATCTGGGTGACAATTCAGCACCAGGCTGTAGGGTGGAGTCCACTTAGATTGTGAATTGACTGAGATCTCTTCTGGAAGGGCCAGTGGAAAAAAACAACAATATGATTTATGAATTGAATCATCTAACTCCCCACCCCAGTGGAAGTGAGAGCAAGTATGAGAAATACTGGGGGGATTCAATCAATAAATATTGAGTAAGCACCTACTGTGTGTCTGCCACCAAGTATTCATTAAGTACCTACTGGGTGTCATGCGCTGTGTTAAACACTGGGGGGGGTCCATACAAAGAAAGGCAAAAACAGAGTTGCTCTCAAGGAGTACACAGTCTAGTGCGTGTGTGTGGGGGGGGGGGCAGAACACTCACAACTATGTACAAATGTGAGATAGACAAGAAAAATGGGAGATAGACCATTGAAAGAAGGTGCTAGCTTAAGGGGAACTGAGAAAGCCTCCTGGTAGAAGATGGGACTTTAGCTGGGACTTGAAGGAAGCCAGGTGACAGAGATAAGGAGACATAGCATTCTAGGCATGGGTAACAGCCAGTGAAAATATCTGGGGTCAAGAGATGGGGTGGCTAGTGTGAGGACAAGGCAGGAGGTCAGTGTCACTGGATCTAAGTATTTGGGATAGGGTAGAGTGAGGTGTGGCCAGTTAGGTGGTACAGTGGATAGAGTGCTGGAGTTGGAATCAGAAGGACCTGAGTTCAGATTTCATCTCAGACACTTACTAGCTGTGTGAGCCTAGGAAAGTCACTTAACCCTGTTTGCCTCAGTTTCCTCATCTGTCAAATATACTGGAGAAGAAAATGGCAAACTGCTACACTATCTTTGTCAATAAGACCCCAAAGGTGGTCATGAAGAGTCAGATACAACTGAAACAGCAACAGAAAGTAGTAGTAGCAGTAGTAGGAGGAGTGTCAGCAGCAGCAGCAGTAGAAATAGCAGCAGCAGCAGCAGTGGTAGTAGCAGACTGAACAACAAAAGGGTAAGGTGTAAGAAGACTGAAAATAAAGGAAAGGGGAAGGTTTTTCCCTTAGATAGAAAAAGACTGGGGTGACACTATGGAGTTTATGTACACCATCATCCCTGCCTTTACAGTCTATTAAGGGGATAACACTGCCAAAAGTAACTGTAATGAACGTTATTGAGTAATAAGTTCATTTTAAAAGCTATGAAAGGAAGTGCCCTGAGAGCCTTGAGGACCAAGAGAATTACTGACCCTGGGATTCAAGAAAGTTTTTTTTTTGGGGGGGGGGAGTCAGTATTGAAGTTAGACCCAATCTAGGTCTACTTAATTTTGGACAATGATTTTATAAAATTATGAACCTCTCTGGGCTTAAGTTCCCTCATACATAAAAGGAGGGGATTGGACCAGATAAATGAATGAATTAAAGCATTTATTAAGCAATTACTGTGTGCAGTGAACTTTAATAAGCTCTAGGGATACTAGTAGAAGAGTGAGATAGCCGCTGCTCAGGGAGCTCAAAGGGGAAAACAGCACATACAGAATGTTTCAGCTTCAAGTCACACAGAAAGGTCTCATGGTCCTTAGGATGCAGAGGAAAGACCCATGTTGTTCAGTCATGTCTGACTCTCCACATCCCCATTTGGGGTTTTCTTGCCGAACGCACTGGAGCAGTTTGTCTTATCTTGCTCCAGTTCATTTTACAGATGAGGAAACTGAGGCAAACAGGCAGAAGTGATTTGCCCAAGGTCACCCACTTAACTTCAGACCTGGCATTTTATCCACTGTATCACCTGGCTGGCCACACCTTACTTTAGACTACCCCCAAATAATCTGAGATCCACCGATACAGGCTTCTTGTCTTACCCTCACACTAATAAGTATTTGAGGCCAGATTTGAACTCAGGTCTCCCTGACTCCAAGTGAGGTACTCTAGGCCATTTCCATTGATGAAATTCCATCAGTTTCTAATGAACCATTTTATAGAATCAGGAACTTTGGTGTCAGTACTTCCTTTTCTGGATCTTCAGAAGCAATTGTTGTACCAGCTACTGAGCAGTGGCCAGGCTGCATCTCCATAGGGGTTACTTCCCAGGATGATGGCTGAGGACACTGGGCTGAAAGCACGGTCATTCCCAAGGCTCTCAGGCTCAAAGTCCTCAGCTATCTCCACAAGGGCCTGAGCAGAGATTTGGGAGATGATGGTGGTGTTTATGGTTCAGGCCACCTCACGTCTCTCCCTTGCTGCTTCTCCTGGGCTGGCTCCCCTGCCCAATGTGAGGCAGTTGGCTGGCAGTTGGTGGGAATGGCTGGTCCCTTCTCCATGGGAATTACCTTCCCAAAATAAAGCCTCTGAGGTCCCTTCCAGCTTTAGATCCATGGTACTCTGTTTCTGCCTGGATGCTGGGTATGACACTTCACCTCTGGCCTCAGATTACTCATCTGGAAAATAAGGGGACCTCTATCAACTCTAATTCAATGAACCTGCAATCCTATATGATCATAGAAACAAAGCAGAGAAGATGGACTAAAAAGGTGGGGAGATTGAGGAATATGCAGGGACAGCCAGCTTCTGAAAAACTGAAGGAGCTAGGCTTACTGGCCGCTAAGGCCCCTTCCCCTTCACCATGGTCCTATCCTCCACCTGTATTTACCTGTGAGAAAGACTCCATGTTCTTTAAGTAAACCTCTTGTGGTGAAATTGTGCTCAATAAGGACCAGGGTTCATTGAGATGAATAAGTTGTGATAATCAGCTATGAAACCAGATTCACTGGGGTATTGTTGACCTCAATTTCTAGCTAAGTGACCTACTCCAGCCCCTGGACAGACAAGAGGAAACAGGATTGACCAAGGTAGAAGAGCAGGGAAGTCAGGCCCAAGGGGATGGGCTGAAGAGACAGGCAAAGGAGAACTATTTGTACCCCTCCCCCCAATCCTTCACCCTTTACGTGAATAATTGTACAATCCACTTTTTAGGCTCCTGACTACTCAGAGAAACCAACTTTCTTAACAGCACTGGGAGGGCAAATGTTACCCTTCCCCCAGGATGTGGTTTGCATCTTAATTAACTTTGACAATAGATTTTTTTCTCAGCTGTCCCTTCACCCTCTAGGCTGACTTCCAGTCCAACTGGACTCTCCTTAGCCAAGTAACCGATCTGGTTGGGGCCCCAGGAGACTGTTGCCACAGGACTGGGCTGGATTTGGGGGCAGCCATCTGGGACCGAGGTGTGGGCTCTGTGCAGGGTGATAGTTGGTGAGCCAATTGGGTGAACGTAGCTAACAGCAGGCTTGTGCATGGACAAGAATGGGTGAATACATGCGGGTGTTTGTTAAGGTCTATTTTCAACCTCTCTCTCTCTCACTAGAACACACACACAAAGACACACGCACACACACACACACACACACACACACACCATTGCAGAAGACTGGCCAGAGGCCGGGCTTCACTGTGCAAAGAGCTGACCTGATCTTGGGCCAGGGAGTTGTCTCGATTTGGCCAATTCGCCCATTGGCCTCTTTCCAAAGTTTTTTTTTTTTCATGGGATGAGGGAAAGCATCCTACCCATGACCAGAAGGAAGTTCAGACAATATCCTGGTGGCGACAGACTGGCGTCCATCAGCCTGACAGCTACCTGGCTAGGTGCCCTAGTCCCTGAGATGCCCTGAGGATGCCAACTTGGTTTTGGGGAGTTTGTGAAGCCCTGTGAAGGAACCACGATCCAGGGCTGGGCTGGAGATTCGGAATAAACCACATTGTTTGCCACACAAGGTCAGGAAATAAATCTCCTCCATCTTTCCCCATTGTCATTGCACACAGCCTTCTCTCCTTGTTCCATCCACCAGCCTTGGCTCTTACAACAGCATCCATACAAGCATCCCTACATTCCTCCTTTCTGAAATAGTCTCAGAGTTGGAAGGGAGCTCAGTGGCCATCTGGTCCAACCAATCATTTTGCAAAGGACCAAATAAGGTGGAAGGAGGTCAGGTGACTTGTCCAAGGTCACACAGGCAGAAATTTTAGGATTCCAATCTATTGGATTAGCTCTCCCTCCCAGTTCTATGCCATCTGCAAGTGTGGCAAGCATGTCAAGGATGCTATATGTATCCCAGGGCTTAGCACCATGCTTGGTACATGGTAAACCCTTGCTAAATGCCATTCCTTTTTTCATTCATTCATTCACCTATACTTTGATCCAATGTCTTGATAAAAAATAGTATAAAACACAAGTGAAGAACAGATCCCTGGGGCATTCCACTGGAGACCTTCTTTAAGCTGATATCAAACTATTATCTAAGGCTAAGCATGCAACCAGTTCTGAAGCCATATGACTATATTATTGTTATTTTGTAGCCCAAATCTCTCCATTGTTTTTTCTAAAAGAACAGCATGAGATATTTTATCAAACTCCTTGGTGAAACCTAGATAAGCTATACTTAGAGTATTTTCCTTGTAACTATGATTAACTTAAATTAATTATAATTAGCTTAATTATGCAGTTAAAAAAGGAAACAGGGTAGAGCTGGTATGACCTGGAATGCTTCAAACTTGATCTGGCATCAGGCAGCTAGATGGTAAAGTGGATAGAGTACTTGGCCTGCAATCAGGAAGATCTGAATTCAAATCCAGCCTCAGATACTAGCTGTGTGATCCTGGGCAAATCATTTAACTTCTATTTGCCTCAGTTTCCTCAACTGTAAAATGGGAAGAATATCCTACCACCTCCAAAAGTTATTTTAAGGATCAAATGAGATAATATTTGTAAAGTTCTTAGCACAGTGTCTGGTGCTTTAGGTTCTATGTAAATCCCCTTCCCCCATCTATTATTTGTTCTAGCCTAATTGAGTGGCCTTACCTTTGGTCTTCAACCAAGCCCTGGGCTTTTCTGGTGCTGTGCTTTTGTGCAAGTTGGTCTCTTGGCTTGGGATGGTCTTTTTCTCCATATTCATTTATTGAAAACATAATCTTAAATGTCCTTTAAAAGTCAACTCAGATGCACCATCTCCAGGAAGATTCTTATCATCACCACCACTCCCTTGCCTCAACCCGGGGAAGTACCAAGGTTTTCCCTCCTATCCTCCCAGAGCCTTTGTTGGCATCTTTCTGAAGCTTTCATCATATAACATTGTATGCTGGAGCTATTCCTTCCCTGACCTTCTTGAAAAGCATCATGGCCAGCCTCAGAACCAAAAAGTCCTGGGTACTAGCCTCATCTCTAACACAAAGTAGCTTTGTGACCCTGGGCAAGTCACTTGACCTCATACTTCTCTAAGCCACTCTCTTAGCCTGTTATTTTGTTTTTGTTTTGTGGTGAGGCAATCAAGGTTAAGTAGCTTGACCAGGGTTACAGAGCTAGTAAGTGTTAAGTGACTAAGCCTATTCTGTTTGTTTGTTTTTTTTTATTTTTTGGAAGGGGTAAGGCAAGGAAATTGGGGTTAAGTGACTTGTTCAAGGTCACACAGCTAGTTAAGTGTCAAGTGTCTGAGTCCAGATTTGAACTCAGGTCCTCCTTACTTCAGGGATGGTGCTCTATTTACTGTGTTACCTAGCTGCCCCTTAAACCTATTCTTTATTAAGAAAGTGCTAACCTGCATTGGCAGAGGGAGTTTTGTCAACACAGCATTCTCTATGGAACCAATGAAATGATGGGTCCATTACTTGTCCCTTTATCTCCTTATATGTCTTATTCTCCTACTAGATTTCAATTTTCCTGAGGACAGAACCTGAGTCAGCTAAACTCTCGACCTCCCCCAGTGTCTAGCCATGGATTCTGCTGATGGTGTGAATCTGATTAATGTTGGGTGATGGTGATCACAGGATTGTGAGATCATAGATTTAGAATTGAAAGATACTTCAGGAACCCTTCATTCTAAATCTCCATTTTACAGATGTGGACAGTGAAGACCAGAGGGGAGAAGCAACAAGGACCCCCAAGAGAGTAAGCAGCCAAGCCAGGATTCAAACTCAAGCATTTGATAGTCACACTCTGCATCTGCTCTTTTCAGCTGGGCTGGGTATCTTTCTCCATTCATGTATTTCATGCATTTATTTTTCTGTACATGTCATCTTCCCCATTCAAACGTAAACTCTTTGAGGACAGGGACTATATTTACTTTTCTCTGCATAACTCTGTGCAGTTCCTGGGACACATTAAATGTTTCTTGTCTCCTAGCCTATGTATCCTTCTTCCTTCACCTCCCAGCTAAATTCCTGTCTCCAGGGGACAGGACTGTATGTGATACTGAGGTGAGATTGAATTCAGCATGTAGTGAGAGCTTGCTAAATTTCAGACATCCTGATAGGTATGGAGGCTTAACAAAGACAAGGCAAAACATTTTTTACACTCCAGGAACTCATCTTCTATTAGATAGCCAGACCCCTTATTACTACATGGAATGTCTCCCAAAGGCAAGTCTTGAGGCTTAATGTGAAGTTGGCAAGTCACTATCACTCCTTTCCATCAGAGTTTAATTCTCCAAGGCTGGGTCACTACAGAGAGCGACTGACTTACCTGAGAGGAATTATTTCTCACATATACCACAATTTCACATTTTTCAAATACCATCCATACCTATTGGTCCATTTAGGTTTGGGGCAGGGGAAAAAATTTCTTTTGCTTAGACAGTAAGGAAACATGGAGAAAAGGTCTGTATACAAGACTCTCTTCATCTTAGCAGCTTATGTCAGTCAGTCCATCAAAAAATAGTTATTGAGAACCCATTCTAAGCCCTGAGAATATGAAGGCAAAAGAGACTCCTGCTTTCAACCTAGTGGGGGAGACAACATACAAACAAGATATATATGTATATATATATATATATATATATATATATATATATTTATATACACACACATATATACATATATATTTATACACACACACACATATATGGGATAAACTGCAGATAAGCAGAGAGAAGATACTGAAATTAAAAGAGACTGGGAGAGTCTTCCAGGTCACACAAGCAACAAAATGGCAGCATAGTCATTGTTTCCAAGTCCCACAACTACTCAAACCTCTCCAAAACTGAACTAATTCCACAAAGATAAAGCAATTTGAGCTGTCTCCATGATCTAGGACATCCAGAATCCAAAAGAAGGAAAACCAAACAAAGCCAGGAAGATGCTGACTGATCCTGAGCTCACTCAGCACCCCATCTCCCATACTACCAGCAATGAGGCTGCATTATCAGACCCAAGGACAAAACATAGGCTTACATAAAAAACAGATCCCACCCACACCCTCTTTTCAGTGCCATGGAGACCCTGGCTCCAGGCTGAGGAAGTTTGTTCTGGCCTTGACAGCCGACTTGCCCACAACCTTCAGGAACAAAAGCCTACTGGAGACTACAACTCAGAAGCACCAGTATGGCAAAACTTTGAACTTCCAGTACTGGGGAAAATAGACTCTGAACCACTGGTGCCAAGCTGGAGAACTGAGAAAAAGAGGAAGTAGAATAGTTCACCAGGATAGGACAGTGTGTGTGTGTGTGTGTGTGTGTGTGTGTGTGTGTGTGTGTGTGTGGTGTATGCCTGTGTGCTGTGTCTGTGGTGTGTGTGTTGGAAGTATAGGATACTGTACAGCACTCTACCAAGCCTGAGGGAAAGAACACAACACCCACCTGGGGCCAATTCTGATCACCTAAAAGTCAGATGGGGCAGAGATATTAGGTCTCCAAGGAAACCACAATCAGAGGAGAGGGAGTCAGGAAGTGAATGTTGGGGAAAATAAGCTTGGAAGAAAACTGAAATTACCAAAGATTTCAGGGAAAAAGAAATTTCAAAGACCTTGAGTATAAATAGAAAACTCAAGATGAGAAACAGTAACAACTCAAAGAAATATGGCTTCCAGATCTACCAATAGAGTAAAATGAATAAATACTGCAAAAAAGGTAAATGATCAAATACTTGATGAGATGGAGGATCCTCTGGAACTTGAGGAGAACATAGAACCACAAAATGCTGTCCCTGAGTGGTTTAAAAGAGAAACAAAACAAAGAGAACAGAATTGACTTCCCACATAACAAAAATAAGGAGCAGAATAGAAAATCTTATAAGTCTTACCAAAGAAGCAAAAGAGACAACAATAGAAATGTAAACACATAGAAGTGAAGGACAACCTAGAAGAAGAGAAGCAAACAATAGCGTTAAAAGAAAGTATGCTCACTATGCAAGCAAAAGATACTAATCTCAAATACAGGATGTGAAGAGACAACATAACGGTCACAGGTCTCCTAGAAGAACATGACAGGACAAAAAAAAAAAAAAAACCAAAACCTTGGTACTATCACGAAGGGAATAATAGAACACATACTAGAACTTCTGAACATGAAAAATGAAATCTCACAAGGGGCAGCCAGGTAGCACAGCGAATAAGATCACCGGCCCAGAGTTGGGATGACCTGGGATCGAATCCGGGCTCAGACAGTTAGCACACACCCAGAAACACCTGGCCATGTAACCTTGAACAAGTTATTTAACCCCAATTGCTTAGGGGTAGCCAGGTGGCACAGTGAGTAAGAACACTGGCCCCAGAGTCAGGATGACCTGGGATCGAATCTGGGCTTTGATACTTAGCACCACACCCAGAAATAACTGGCCTTGTAACCTTGAGCAAGTTACTTAACCCAAATTGCTTAAAAAAAAATGAAATCTCACTTGAAAGAATGCACAGATAGCCTCCAGGAAAAAAAACAAAAACTAAAACCAAAGATTGCAAACCCCAATACAGTGGTGACATTAAACAATTCAATTCAGAAACATCAGATTCTATAAGTGATTAGGAGAAGAAAAACCATCAAATACAAAGAAAAGGTCATTTGAATAAAACAAAACTATTCTGTACCTCCTAGAAAAGGAAGAAGGAATGGAATAACGTATCCTAAAGATCAATTGATGTTCAGAATACAATCCAGTGTAACCTATCCTATGAATCTGAACTTAACCATACAGGACAAAGATGAATATTCAATAATAAAGAGTTTGAAACATTTTGAGAAAGAAAACCAGAATTGAAGAGATTATTTGCTTCTTGAATACCCCAAACAACAGAATTCAGGGAAAGTACATAAAAGCAGCTGGCAAAGACAGCAACAGCAAAAGAGTGACAATGGAAAGACAGATCAGTAAACTTCTCATACTTGAAGACATCACTGTGTCAGAGTAATTTTACACTGTGTCCTACTGTGGTTGATCAATATGGGCTCAGAAGGTTTGACCACAGATCAGGCACAAATACTCCATATGAACATTCGGGATGGATTTGGGATGGTGGCTAGGGTGCACTTTGGACAGAAACTGGTAATACCCAGCTTACAAGCAAATGTTTCTTTTGTGGGACTACATTATGCCATAGAAGGTTACATGAAAGGGGGTGAGGGGAACGGGGGGATAGAGAGGAGTTATTGTTGCGTGCAGGTAGGGGCTATCAATGAGGGGAAAGTGACCTTTGTGTTCTCAGAAAGAGAAGAGTCTACAGGGGAGTAGGTGAGAAGTAGATGGAGGGGGGATTGGAGAGGAAGGAAGTCTTACTTTGGAGGTGGAGTTCTACTGATGAATGCTTCTAAGAGTAAATGGATATGAGGACCTTACACTGTATGAGACCTGGGACATTTGGTTCTTGAAAACTTTACATGTCCTTGGGAAGGGGCTAACTAGCACCTAGCACCTAGAGTGAGACATGGACACCGGAAGGAGATTTCTAGAAAAATGTCAGGGAAAAAAGATCAACAAGAAAGGGCATAGATCATGGATGAAGTAGGGACCCTACCATAAGGCAGTGTCCTCTATGACACCTGCAAAAATGGTATTGTTCTTAGAATGAGGCAAAATGGAAAGGGGTAAGTTCTACAAAACAGTGGCAGAAATCACCAAAAGGTGGGAGCATAGAATTGAGATGTAGGAAGCTTGGACTGCATGAAGAATAGAGAGGAGAGATAGAGAGACAGAGAAAGAGAGAGAGAGAGAGAGAGAGAGAGAGAGAGAGAGAGAGAGAGAGAGAGAGAGAGAGAGAGAGAGATCAGATGATATCTGATTAAAAATTAGAGAATAAGTATCTAGAGTAAACAGACAGTAAAAATGCATAATTCAGAAAGTGAGAGACATCTTTTTTGGAAAAGTGTGAAAAAATAAAATTTAAAAAACCCAAGAAACAGGACTTCCTGAAGGGGAGGAGAGGAAGAGGGAATTTATTTGATTGAGAGTTTTTTATAGAAGGGAGGAAGAAATATATAGCCAGATAAAAACAGGAGGGAGGCACAAATAAATAAAATTCTAAAGGGAAAAGGGTCATAAATGAGAAGATAGGATCAAGGATAGAGGGGAAGATAAACAGTAGGAATAGGACTGCCTTGAAAAAAAAGAAAGGGAGATATTAAAGTAACTGAAGGAACATCATGTTGTCCTTACAGAAGAAGAGGGGGAATAATCATAACTTGAAAAAATGTTTAGAGACAGAGGAAAACATAAACCTACCTCTTATAACTTTAAATGTGAATAAACAATCCAATGAAACAAAAAAAAGAGTGACAGATTGAATAAGAAAGCAAAACCCTACAAGCTGTTGTCCATAAGAAACATATTTAAAAAACAAAGATGTACACAGTGTAAAACTTAAGGGATGGAAAAATTTACTGTGCATCAAGTGAATCCAAAAAATCTTAAGTTGCTGTCAGAAAAAGCAAAAATACAGGTTCAAAAAATAAAAGGGGACAAACAAGAAAATCATATTATTTTAAAAGTAACTATAAACAACATAACAAAAATTATCTAGGGAAAATTTCCTTATTTGATAAAAACAAAACAAAACAAAAAATCTTGCTGGGAAAACTGAATAACAGTCTGGCAGAAATTAGACTTAGATCAGCTTCTTACACCACACTCCATGATACATTCTAAATGGATACATGAGCTTAATATTAAAGATCATAACTACAAAAATTAGAAGGGAAACAGATCATATGCCTCTCACAGCCATAGGTAAGAGATACGTTCTTAATCAAACAAGAAATATAGCAAAAGAAAAATTGATAGCTGATTATTTGAAAGGAAAAATCAAACAATTAACATTTATTAAATACCTACTATCTGCAGGAAACTGTGCTAAGGGCTAAAGGGACAGCCTCCACAGATTTAGAGTTGGAAAGGATCTTAGAGGTCATCTAAACAAGTGGTATCAAACTCAAATAGTGATAGGAAACACTAAACCATATATAAGAATCCCAATCACTGCATCTTGACTTAGACCACTAGGGAAGAAATTTGAAAATGTCCTTTCCTCTCTTTGCAGATGTGGTGGATTATGGATAAAGAACATTTTATATACTGACAGACACACTTGATAGGTTGACTCATTTTGCTGAATGGTTTGTTTTTTGGCTTCTGTGTTATAAACGCTAACCCAAATTATAGGAAAGGGATTTAACCTAAAATCTAAAGTAATATAAAATAAAATTATATTATTAATAATATATTATTATATTTATATAATATATAACAAAAATGTATTAAATTATAATACTATCATATATTATATTAATATATAATATATTTAAATACAGTATGACTGTAAAAACAGCAAGATAGGATACAGTATCATTTATCATCTTGTTTCATTTTTTATCATCTTATATCATCATCTTGTACCATTACTATTTATTTACTTGATCACCCCCTCCACACTCCTGCCATCTTGGATTGGCAGTTCTTTTAGAGTCAGGGCATGTTTTATTTATCCATTTATCTTGGTCACCAAACTGATATTACTAAAGCCCGAGTGTGACCATGGTAGACCCCTGCTTAAGAAACTCCAGTGACTCTCCGGTGTCTTGAGAATAAAATACAAAATCCTCTGGTTCTGTTTTAACCCTTCACAATTAGACTCAAGCCTCATTTCTGGGTTTATGGTACATTACTATTCTTCATTCACTAGACCTTCTATCCACACTGTCATGGCTTATCATGTCCTGTCTCCAGACCTCTTCATTGGTTGTCTTCCATTTCTAGAATGATCTCCTTTTTCCTCTGTGCTTTATAGAATGCTGAAATCCTTTTAAAACTCAGCTCAAATATGCTAACTAGAAGAACATCCAGATAATTCCTAGTTATTAGCACCCTTCTCCTAGAAATCCCTTTATACACATTTGTTTTTTTTTTAATGCTTTATTAACTTCTGATTTACATCATTCGTTTCCACCAGATTTTGAGTTACAAATTTTCTCCCCGTTTTTCCCCCACCCATCCCCCCAAAAAAGCAGTCCCACAGGATATCCCCACCTCTGATCTGCTCTCTCCCATATTTTCTCCCATACCCGTTTCAACTTTTCCAGTAGGGCACGGTGGATCTCTATATTTCCCAATTACATGTAAAACAATATTGATAATAGTATATATATATTTAAACATTTGATTTTAAAACTTTGAATTCCAGATTCATTCCCTTCCTCCCTTATCACCCACCCTTACTGGGAATATAAGCAGTTCAGTATAGGTTGTACATGTGTGGCTAATGCAAAACAATAACATAGCAGATATATTGTAAAAGACTGACTATATTTCCCTCCCTCCTATCCCACATCCCACTTGTTCTATTCTCTACTTTGATCCTGTCCCTTTTCAAAAGTGGGTGCTTCCAACTTCCCTCCCCCCCAGCCTGCCCTCCCTTCCATCATCCCCCCTCACATCCCCTCCCCCCCCTATTCTCCTGGAGGGTGAGATCCCCTATTTAGTGTGTATTTCCCTCCCTCCTCAAGCCAGATTCAATAGGAATAAGGTTGACCCATTCCCTTTTGCCTTCCTATTCTTCCCCTCCCTTGTAACCATTTTCCCTTGCCTCTTCTGTATGAGATAGTTGCCCCACTCTGTCTCTCCCCATCTCCTCTCATTATATCCCTCTCACCTCTTAATTTCACCTTTTAAGTATCATCCCTTCCTGTTAAATTGGTCCCGTGCCCTCTATCTATGTATACCTGTAAACATATATACACACATTCACATATGTATTCATATGCCTGCATACCCTCATATGAAGACATATATATATATATATAATATATATATATATATTATATATATTTCTAATCCCTTCAACTACTGAGAAAAGTTTCATAAGTTACAATTATTGTTTTTCCATGTAGGAATGTTAATAGTTCAACTTTGGCCAAGTGGCTCAGCAAGCAACAGCACCGGCCTCAGTGCCGGGACGACCCGGATCAAATCTGGGCCCAGACACCCAGCACCACACAGAGAAACAACAACCAGCCATGCAACCCCGAGCAAGCCACTCAACCCCAATTGCTTAAAAAAAATAGTTCAACTTTGATAAGTTCCTTATGATTTCTTTTCCCTGTTTACCTTCTCATGCTTCTCTTGCTTCTTGTATCTGAATGTCAAATTTTCTATTCAGCTCTGGTTTTTTCAGCAAGAATGCTTGAAAGTCCTCTATTCCACTGAATGACCATATTTTCCCCTGAAACAGGATACTCAGTTTTGCTGGGTAGGTGACTCTTGGTTTTAATCCCAGCTCCCTTGACGTCCGGAATATCACATTCCAGGCCCTTCGATCCCTCAGTGTAGAAGCTGCCAGATCCTGGGTTATCCTGATTGTGTTTCCACAATATTCAAATTGCTTCTTCCTGGCTGCTTGTAACATTCTCTCCTTAATCTGGGAATTCTGGAACCTGGCTATAATATTCCTAGGAGTTTTCTTTTTGGGATCTTTTTCAGGAGGTGATCGGTGGATTCTTTCAACCTCTATTTTGCCCTCTCGTTCTAAAACATCAGGGCAGTTTTCTTTGAGAACTTCCTGGAGGATGCTTTCCAGGCTCTTACTTTGGTCATGGCTCTCAGGCAGTCCAATAATTTTTAGATTATCTCTCCTGGATCTATTTTCCAGGTCAGTGGTTTTTCCCATGAGATATTTCACATTGCCTTCTATTCTTTTATTTGTTTGGATCTGTTTAACAGCATCTTGATTTCTCATAAAATCATTAGCTTCCATTTGCTCCAATCTAATTCTGAAGCAATGATTCTCCTCAGTGAGCTTTTGAGATTCTTTTTCCATCTGGCAAATTCGACTTTTTAAGGCATTCTTCTCCTCATTGCCTTTCTGAGCCTCCTTTGCCATTTGAGTCAGTCTGTTTTTTTAAGGTATTATTTTCTTCAGTCAGGCTGTTGACTCTCATTTCATAATTTTCTTGCATTGTTCTCATTTCTCTTCCCAATTTTTCCTCCACTTCTCTTATCTGCTTCTTAAGGTCCTCTATGGCCTGTAACCAGCTTGTATTTTCCTTTGAAGCTTTTGGTGCAGGAGTTCTGACTTCACTGATTTCCTCCTGTTCCATGCCTTGCTCCTTCTTATCCCCAAAATAGGAGTGTAATGTTGGAATCTTCTGTCTGCTTTGTTTCCTTTGCCTGCTCATTTTGCCACTCAATGATTTGACTTTTGGGCTTTTTGCCACAGTAGGACTCTGCCACCAGACAGGGGAGTTTTCATCCCAAACGCTGGGGTTTTCTTAGCTGCCGGAGCTATTAGATGGGTGCCCTCTCTGAGGTCTCCACACTCTCTGGCAAGCTGGACACACACCCCAGGACCTCCACCCTAGACTGCAATCCAGATCCAAGCAGGTTAAAGCAAGAGCGATGACCCCTCAGACTGGTGCTTGGTCCCCCTACACTCTGCAGGCCAGGAGCTGAAGCCGCCACGTGGCGCTGGCACGCTGTGCTGGTGTCTCAGTGGTTTCTCGAACCGGGGGTAAAAGCCACTCACTCCCACTTACTGGGTCCCAAAGTCCAGAATGCACTGGCCTCTCACCTTGTCCTTCACATCTATGTGTTGATAAATCTGGAAACGGCCACAGCTGCTGCTGATCTGGAGTCCCTCTGGCTGGCGGCTGGTCAGGCCCGCCCTGGGGCTAAAGCCTCGGCGTGGAGCTGGGCTCGGGCTCCCAGAGCGCTGGGCTGGCTGATTCCTGCCGGCCTGCCGGGCTATTCTCAACAGGAGGTTAGCTTCTCTGTGTCATTTTGTGGGTTCTGCAGCTCCTATACACATTTGTTAAGCTGACAACCACTACAAAGCAGGACCAGAATTGACACAAGTGAAAAGAATTCCTCACACAAGAAGTGACAAATATGTAGGATTCAAAGAAGCATAGGAAGACTTGTCTGAACTGATGCAGAATGCAATGAGGAAAATTATATCTATACCTATATATCTATATCCTTATACACACAACGCTAACTAACAATAGTGTAAATGAAAATAAAACCAAATGCTATATAATTGTAAAGAACAATCCTGGCTATGGAGAAGAAAGGAGGAAATGTATATCACAGTTTCATAGGATCATTGGATCATTTCTGTAGAGTAAGAAGGGACTAATAGAATCCATCTAGTTCAACCTCACTTTATCTTATAAATGAGGAAACTGAGGTCGAGAGAGGCTGGAAGGGAGGTAGGAAAGGATGACTGCAAAACATTGAATGTGTTTTCAGATAGAGTTGTTTGTGCTTAGAATTTCATTTTTTATGATTGGTTTTGATTTATATTTTTTCTTAAATTCAAGAGAAGACTCCCTGTAAGAGTCAGTGTATCTAAAAAAATGACAGTGATGAAAAAGTAAAATGTATCAATATACACATTAATTGTTTAATTAAATCAATCATTAAATGGCCAAAGGAATTATGGTCTGTGGATATTATGGATTTTTACTGTGCAGCAAAAAACAATTAACATTATGAATATATATATATATACATATATATATATGTAAGCATAAGCTGATACAGAGTAGAATAAAAAAGAACCAAGAAAACAACATACACAATGACTGCAACAATATACATGAAAAAAAAAAAAGAACAAAACAATTGAAAGTGGATGTTGCAAAGTTATAATGGACAAACTTGTTTTCCGAGGAGTCACATTCGTGATAGCAGAAGAATGAGTGCAAACTCATGTAATCCTGTAGCAGCAGGCACCCCAAGCATCCTCAGGGTTTGCTGCCAATACAGGTTCTTGGATCTGCTTTGATAAAGGAAAGCAATTCAAAATGGGTTAACAAGCTTACTTTAATCAGTCAGACATATGTCGTTTACCTAGTTCAGGGGAAAAAGGTCAGCACCCCGAACTTCAAAGTATACAGGCAGAATTATCAAGACAGAAACAGATCAAGTAGACAGCTTTCCAGACTGTCCAACCATTACATCCATACCAAACAACATCTGGGTTTCAACATCTGGGTTTTTCAAAGCCAGGGGGGCTCTGGACAATGGCTTCCCAGAATCCATATCAAATCACAGAACACTTCTCAAAGTGAGCCCCCCAAAACAAAGCTACACATCAGGGCTTATATAGCCTTCTCCTGGCTCAGAGAATGTAACAACCTTATTGACTCACTGGCCAATCAAGAAGTATCTACTGAAAAATAAGCCTCCCAACCCAGGTTCCAGGTGCACTTTAGCCTAGGGGCAGGGAAGATCTTTAAAATTTACATTCCCATTACAAATCCATTACATCTAACCAGCCTCAGATATGAAAAGGTACCTTTCACCTTCTTCTTTGCATAGATGGGGCACTGTGGGTGTAGACTTTTTCTGTTAGAAGGGATTACTTTTGGAGAGAGGGAAGAGGATACATTGAGAAATATAAGAGGTAAAAAACAACCTGAAAGATCAATAAAATGTATTAAAAAAACAAAAAATCATCAATAAGCTTTTAAAAATAATCTTTTAAAACCTTTTAAAATATCTTTTAAAAATAAAAAAGGTTCCCAATACACTGCTGAGTATTCAGTCATATTATTGCTTGCCTGATATTTCTGTCCCTCCTCTGCCAAAGATTTCTCTCCTCAATGTACCACAGAGCATTGACCTTCCTTGGTGTTCATCAAGGGTAGCCAGGCTGCCCTTCAAACTTTCCACATGCCCACTGAGCCAGGGGAAAAAGTCTTTTTTTCTTTTCCTTCCTGGGCTGTGCTTGTGTTATTGGCTTCATCCTGGCCTTATCAGATCCCCTATCACATATAACGGCAGGTCAGGCATTGGAGCATGGTGGTGATAAATGTGCCCGGTGGTTATCAAATTCTCGAGCTGGGCCTCCCCTTAATCACCCATAAAAGGCGTTTATGGCCACTAATACTACTCCTCTAGGATCAGGATGCCCTAAGTACATGAAGGACCCTAATGCCTCTTAGAGACTGAAGAAAAATAACACTGATTAAAGGTAAAGGGTAAACATTCAGGTGGCACTCTCACTAATTAAGGAAGGGAGGTTTCCTCTAACAGAATCCAGGGAAGTAACCAGGTTTGGTAGGCAGATTAAGTAAAAGGAGTGAGCTTCTATGATAGAGTTCTCTGAAGCTTGCCCAGATCTCTAGGGTGGCTAACAAAACTGCAACTAACATGGATTGGACAGAGCTTTGATCTTGGACATTGAGTTTGGACTATGTTGAAGGCATTGACAAGGCTTGTTGTTCTCCAGTAGCACAGAAACAACAGAGTACAGTAGCATATAATGGACAGAGTTTAGTTAGCAAAATAATTATTGAAATTAGTAAATTACCAGGGGGCTAGGTGGCACAGTGAGTGAAGCGCTTGCTGTGGAGTCAGGAGGACATGAGTTCAAATCTGGATTCAGACACTTCATGCACACACACACACACACACACACACACACACACACTAGCTGTGTGACCTTGGGCAAGTCACTTAACTCCAATTGCCCTACCCTTACCCCCCAAAAGCAAAAAAAAAAATTAGTAAATTACTATTCTACCTCAAAAAAGGGATAGAGGTCATTACAAAAGGTAAAATAATTTATTTCATGAAGCTGAAATTCTTCTGCAAAAAACAAAATGAATGGTCTCTAGAATAAAGGGGAAATTGTAGAATGGGGCTATATCTTTACATAATTTTTTCAGTCAAGGGTTTGGTATCCAAGATATATAGACAACTACCAGATATGTGTGGACATATAGAGACAATGTGTATGTATATATGTATGCAGATAAAGATATGCAAATACAGAGAAATATAATGATAATCCATTCCCCAATATGTAAGTAAGTAAGAGATGTGAGTAAAAAGTTCTTAAAAGGGTTGGAAATGGGCGGAGCCAAGATGGCAGAGTAGAAGCGGACCTCCCGGCTGTGCTGCTCCGGCTTCCACCTTCCCCAATCCATGTAAAAAGGGTACTCTAAACAAACTTTGGAGCTGCAGAACC
The DNA here is from genome assembly GCF_028583685.1 of Petaurus breviceps papuanus. Classification (NCBI taxonomy): domain Eukaryota; kingdom Metazoa; phylum Chordata; class Mammalia; order Diprotodontia; family Petauridae; genus Petaurus; species Petaurus breviceps. Next base: position 35,224,446 of record NW_027187400.1, on the reverse strand, counting down.
CACAAAATGACACAGAGAAGCTAACCTCCTGCGGAGGACAGCCCTGAAGGAATCAGCCAGCACAGTGCTCTGGGAGCCGAGCCCAGACCCACTGGGAGGCTTTAGCCCCATGGGGGGACTGACCAGCTGCGGCAGGAGGGACTCCAGATCAGCAGCAGCTGTGGCTATTTACAGACTTATCAACACACAGAGGCGAAGGACAAAATGAGAGGTCAGCGCAGTCTGGACTTTGGGACCAGTAAGTGGGAGTGCTTGGCTTTTGCACCCTGGGGCGACAAGCCGCTGAGGCACCAGCACAGCCAGCCAGTGCCACATGGCAGTTTCAGCTCCTGGCCTGCAGAGTGTAGGGGTACAAAGCACCAGTCTGAGGGGTAATCGCTCTTGCTTTAACCTGCTTGGATGTGGATTGCAGTCTAGGGTGGAGATCCTGGGGTATATGTTCACCTTGCCAGAGCATGTGGAGACCTCAGAGAGGGTACCCATCGAATACCTCCAGCAACTGAGAAAACCCCAGCATTTGGGATGAAAGCTCCCCTGTCTGGTGGCAGAGTCCTACTGTGGCAAAAAGCCCAGGGGTCAAGTGACTGAGGGGAGACATGACCAGGCAAAGGAAACAAAGCAGACAGAAGATTCCAACATTACACTCCTATGTTGGGGACAAAAAGGAGCAAAGCATGGAACAGGAGGAAGGCAGTGAAGTCAGAACTACTGCACCAAAAGCTTCAAAGGAAAATATGAGCTGGTTACAGGCCATAGAAGACCTTAAGAAGCAGATAAGAGAAGTGGAGGAAAAATTGGGAAGAGAAATGAGAACAATGCAAGAAAATTATGAAATGAGAGTCAACAGCCTGACTGAGGAAAATAATAATTTAAAAAACAGACTGACTCAAATGGCAAAAGAGACTCAAAAAGGCAATGAGGTGAAGAGTGCTTTAAAAAGCCAAATTTTCCAGATGGAAAAAGAATCTCAAAAAACTCAATGAGGAGAATCATGACTTCAGAATTACACTGGAGCAAATGGAAGCTAATGACTTTATAAGAAAACAATATGCTGTTAAACAGATCCAAACAAATGAAAGAATAGAAGGCAATGTGAAATACCTCATGGGGAAAAACCACTGACCTGGAAAATAGATCCAGGAGAGATAGTTTAAAAATTATTGGACTACCTGAAAGCCATGATCAAAGTAAGAACATAGAAATCGTCCTACAGGAAGTTCTCAAAGAAAACTGCCCTGATGTTTTAAAATCAGAGGGCAAAATAGAGGTTGAAAGAATCCACTGGTCACCTGCTGAAAAAGATCCCAAAAAGAAAACTCTTAGGAATAGTATAGCTGGGTTCAGGAATTCCCAGATTAAGGAGAGAATATTACAAGCAGCCAGGAAGAAACAATTTGAATATTGTGGAAACACTATCAGGATAACCCAGGATATGGCAGCTTCTACACTGAGGGATTGAAGGGCTTGGAATATGATATTCCGGAGGGCAAAGGAGCTGGGATTAAAACCAAGAGTCATCTACCCAGCAAAACTGAGTATCATGTTTCAGGGGAAAATATGGTCATTCAGTGGAATAGAGGACTTTCAAGCATTCTTGCTGAAAAAACCAGAGTTGAACAGAAAATTTGACATTCAGATACAAGAAGCAAGAGAAGCATGAGAAGGTAAACAGGGAAAAGAAATCATAAGGAACTTATCAAAGTTGAACTATTAACATTCCTACATGGAAAAACAATAATTGTAACTTATGAAACTTTTCTCAGTAGTTGAAGGGAATAGAAATATATGTGTGTGTGTCTGTGTGTGTGTGTGTGTGTGTATATATATATACATAATACATACGAGGGTATATGGGCATATGAATACATATGTGAATGTGTGTATATATGTTTACAGGTATACATAGATAGAGGGCACAGGACCAATTTAACAGGAAGGGATGATACTTAAACGGTGAAATTAAGAGGTGAGAGAGGAATATAATGAGAGGAGATGGGGAGAGACAGAATGGGGTTAACTATCTCATATAGAAGAGGCAAGGGGAAATGGTTACAATGGAGGGGAAGGATAGGAAGGCAAAAGGGAATGGGTCAACCTTATTCCCATTGAATTTGGCTTGAGGAAGGAATGAAATACACACTAAATAGGGTATCTCACCCTACAGGAGAGTAGGGAGGGAAGTGGATGAGAGGGGGGATGATGGAAGGGAGGGCAGGCTGGGGGGAGTGAAGTTGGAAGCACCCACTTGTGAAAAGAGAAGGGATCAAAGTAGAGAATAGAACAAGTGGGAGGTGGGATAGGAGGGAGGGAAATATAGTCAGTCTTTTACAATATATCTACTGTATTATTGTTTTGCATTAGCCACACATGTACATCCTATACTGAACTGCTTATCTTCCCAGTAAGGGTGGGTGACAAGGGAGGAAAGGAATGAATATGGAATTCAAAGTTTTAAAATCAAATATTCAAATATGTATGTATATATACACATATATGTGTGTGTATGTGTATACTATTATCAATACTATTTTACATGTAATTGGGAAATAAGATATACAGGCACTGTGGCATAGAGATCCACTGGAACAGCCAAAAGGGGTATGGGAGAAAATATGGGAGAGAGCAGATTGGAGGAGGGGATATCCTGTGGGACTGCTATTTTGGGGGTGGGGTAGGTAGGGAAAAAATGGGGAGAAAATTTGTAACTCAAAATCTGGCGGAAATGAATGATGTAAATCAGAAGTTAATAAAGCATTTGAAAAAAAAGTTCTTGGGCCCAAGGAATTGGTAGATACTCCGGGTCTGCAGTGTATTCCTGGAGAGCCATGTACAAGTGGAAATATACTGCCCCAAAAACTTGGATTGAAAGGAAGAAGAAAGCTACTGCTACTGCTACTATCTCAAAGCCTGTTGGTGGTGATAAGAATGGAGGAACTCGAGTGGTAAAAATTCGCAAAATGCCTAGGTATTACCCTGCTGAGGATGTGCCTAGAAAGCTGCTAAGTTGTGACAAAAAGCCCTTTAGCCAGCATGTGAGGAGACTTCGAGCTAGCACCAAGCCAGGTACCATTCTGATCATGCTCACTGGCCGCCACAGGGGCAAGCGAGTGGTTTTCCTGAAGCAACTGGCTAGTGGATTGCTGCTGGGACTGGACCTCTGACCATTAACCGTGTTCCTCTGAGAAGGACTCATCAGAAATTTGTCATTGCTGCCTCTACCTGGGTTAACCTTTCAGGTGTGAAAATTCCAAATCATCTTACTGATGCTTACTTCAAGAAGAAGAGGCTCCATAAACCTAGACATCAACAAGGAGAGATTTTTGACACAGAAAAAGAGAAATACGAGATTACAGAGCAGCACAAGGCTGATCAGAAAACAAACGACTCTCAGATCCTACCCAAAATCGAGAAAATTCCTCAGCTCCGTGAAATTCCTCAGCGTTCTGTCTTCTCTATCTCCAATGGAGTTTATCCTCACAAACTGGTGTTTTAAATGCCTTGCAGAGAGCACTCATTAAAATATTTGCAATAGCTAAAAAAAAAAAATCTTGGCAGATGGGCTAAACCAGGTGGAGGGTAACCAATAAATGAATAGTAATTTAAAGGGATATCTACTCCAATTATGAGAATTCCAATGGCCATGAAGACAGTTGAAACAGACACTTGGGCAGACATCAAAGAAACCAAGGTCATCTACTGCATCCCAGGTCATCGACGGTCATCTTAACTCTTGTCTTTTCGCTGGACATCGATGACTCTAAAAGAGAGTGAGGGTGATGACTTTTTGCAACTCTGTCTACTTAAATCCAATTCACCCATGAGTCAAGATTTCACCGGTGATATCACTGGTTCTTTCTGAAAATGAAGAATGAAAAACAAGTGGGGTATAATGGAATCAGTGCTGGATCTAGATCCGGGTCCAAATCCTGACCCTAGTATTTCTTACCTTTGTGACCTTGAGGAAGTCACTTATTTTCTCTGAGCCTCAATTTCCTCATTTTTAAAATGGAAATATTGAACTAATGACCTTCTGAGATCCTCTCCAGCTCTCAATACACGATGACTATGATGCTTGTCCTGGAAAAGATTAAAGCAAGGGGGAACAAAAGGACTTTCCCAAGTATCTGAAGGACTATGCCCACAAAGAAGGATTAAGATTGTTCTGTTTGGCATCAGAGGGCACAAGTAAATACAATGGGGAGAAGAGGGGGCAGAGAAGGGGAAGTTGCAAAGAGGTGGATTTCTGTTTGATGTCTTTGAAAGTATTCTAACAATTGGAGCTGTCCAAGAATGGAATAGACTGCTTAAGGTAAATGGTGGTTTCATTTTCAGTGGAGGCCTATCTTCAAGTAGAGTCTGGAGGCCACCTGCTAGGGATATAGTCAAGAGGCCTTCAGCTAGGGCTTGGCTGTGTTCTGAGGTCCTTCAAACTCCGAGATTCTGATTTGGAGAACTAGCATTTCCACTTTTCTAGTCTCCCTCCTCTACATTTTCCTGGTCCTGGTTTCTGTAACTTCTTTCAAGACATGACTATAATCCTACCTTGTGCTGGGGTCTCTCCCAGCCCTTCTCCACTGCTAGTGCCTTCCCTTATAAGATTGCCTCCTATTTACACTATCTATATCTTTCACGTGCGTAATTGTTTGCATGTTGCCTCCCCCATTTAGCTGTCAACTCCTTGAGAATAGAGATTGTTGATAACAACAACACCTCTTTTGCCTTTATCTTCTGAGTGTTTAGCACAGTAATTGGCACATAGTAAGTAATTAATAAATGTTTGTTCACTGACTGAATTTTTATTGAAAGTTAATTTCAAGAAATCTATGAAAAGAAATAAAACTATATCAATATAAATCCTTTTCCCCAGTACAATAGTATTTAGCCAAAATATGGTTAAAGTTAAGACTGTGATGGCAAATACAGTAAACCTATCTAGGCAGCTAGTTGGCAAGTGACTAGAGGGCTGAACTTGGACTCTGGTAGACCTCCAGCTTCAGACGCTTATTAGCTGTGTGACCCTGGGCAGGTCATGTAAACTCTGCCTCAGTTTCCTCATATGTAAAATGGGAATACTAATAGCAGCAATCTCACAGGCATATCATGAGGATCAAACATATGTAAAATGTTTTGCAAACCTTAAAGTGTCATAGAAATGCTATGACAACAGTGATGATGATGGTGATAGAACATCAATATAATTAATTAAGAGATGGAAAAATTTGGTCAAACCTTTTCAACCTATACTTTTGAGGTACATGTGGGGGGGAGGGGCTATACACAACATCAAAGAGTTGGCTTAAATGAAAATTTTTCATTTTAAAAAAGAAATGTTAAAATATTTTTACTTTGCAATTGGAAAAAAATAAAATAAAATACTGTATTTTAAGAAATTAATATATTTCATTTGTGTTGGCTCTTTAGTCTGAGTAGACCAATTTTAGTCAGAACTCATAGGTGAAACAGTTAAAGAGGTCTGTCTCAGTGTCAGCTAGTCCAATCCAATCTTTTTACAAATAAGGAAGTTGAGGCCCAGAGAGGGTCCCCACAAATTTTAAGCACCCAAAAATATTTATTGAATTAAAAATGACTTGACAGTGGTCACTAGGTAATGAGTAGCAGAATTGAATCAAACCCAGGTTCTGATTACAGATCAATCAAAGATTGATCAATACACATTTACTAAGCACCCACTATAAATCAGAGAGAAGTAGACAGACAGACTGAGTCCTGACCGCAAATCTAGGAAGACATTGATTCAAGTCCTACTTGTAACAAACACCAGCTATGTGACTCTGGGGAAGTCACAGGAAGAACTCAGTGCTCTGAGGCAGAGAAGGCACCCACTTGCACTGGTACAAGGAGGTTACCTCACTCGGGAGTCTCTAATACTAATGAAATCACAGGTTCAGTTTCTATCCTTACTATTTGCCTTCCTCTGTGGCAGGAACTGGGCAGAGACAAAAATGAAACACTTCTCAAGAAATTTACATTCCATCAGGGGAATACACCATGTACACAGACTTGTTGTTTTGAAGTTATTTTTGGTCATGTTTAACTCTACATAACCCCATCTGGGGTTTTCTTGGCAAAGACACTGAAGTGGTTTGTCATTTCCTTCTCCAGTTCATTTTACAGAAGAGGAAATTAAGACAAATTAGGTTAAATGACTCACCTAGGGTGACACAGGTGGTGTGAGGCTGGATTTGAACTCAGGCCCACCTGACTCTAGATTCAAAGCTCTATTGCACCGCCGTATACAAAATAATTAAAAGGTGATTGGAGAGAAGAGGTATTAAGAGGTGAAAGAATCAGAAAAGAATTCCAGTAAGATTCAATTATCTTTCTGCCCGGCGTAGATGCAGGAGGCAGAGTTTTGAAGTAAGAAAATCAGAATCAGAATCTAGGCTCAGCAATTACCAGTGAGACATGGGTAAATTGCTTTAATCTAGATCCCAGTTTCCTTATCAGAAAATCGGAGAAGGGTATTTTGACATTAAGGTTCCTTATAGTTCTAAATCTGCATATTTTAATAAATTAATATCAATTATTATCAAAATAATATCAAATTAATATCAATGATTGATTACCCGTTCTAGAGACCAGAATGGCAGGAAGATTTGAAATTGACATGCAATCTAGGAATCACTCTTCAGACCAGTGTCCAACCCTCCCTTCTGTCATTCCTCCCATCCAACCTATTCTTGACTTCCTCACAGCCTATCAGATGCCCTGAGGGGGTTAAACTGGTTGGGGAAGGCTAGGGTGAACCCTGGGGTCCTGGGTAAAACATTTAGATTTTGAGAGCATTCCTCAGCCTAAAGTGAAGATGCTAACAAATCCCAGAGAGATGGATGGAAGAAGGGGGAAGGGAAAGGCGGGGACAAGAGAGGGTAGAGACCTGGAAAATCTACAAATTGGATAAGTGTGTCATTAGTAATGACAGATTTAGTTGCCTGCTTGGGAAACTCATTGTAATAACAGACTCCAAAGATTCTTACTCTTTGGTCAGAAAAAAAGAGGTTCCACCTCTTATGGAAAGCCTTCCCTGATCATCATAGTTGCTAATTCTTCTAATTATTTGGGTTTTTCTATGTAGGTGTTGTAGCACCCTTCCCCCAGTAGAAAGTAAACTCTTTGAGGGCAGGGATTATGGTTTATATCTAGGCTTTATAGCCTCTGACCTAACACAATGCCTTCCTGCCTGGAATACAGCAAGAGTTTTAAAAAATACCTTTTTTGAGCTGAGTTGAATTGAATTGAAGGGCTGATTTAGAGTTCCTTGAGAATAGGGATTGCGGTTTGCCTTTTTTTGTACTATCAGCACTCAGCACAATTCTTGGCATGCCATAGACACTTTATAAATGCAGGTTGACAGCCTTAAAGAAAATGGCAACACTAATAATAACTCGTATTTGTATAGCACTTTAGAGTTTGAAAAAACCATATATTCATATAATAACAACTATTATTTATATACTTTAAAGTTTGCAAAACATTTTACGTTATAATAATTAATTAATAACATTTACATTGCAACTACAATGTACCAAACACTGTGCTAAGTGCTTTACAAAGATTACCTCATCTGAAACCCAAAACAACCCTGTGAGGTAGGTGCTATCATGATCCCCATTTTACAGTTGAGTAAACAGGTTAAGTGACTTGCCCAGTCACTCATCTAGTAAGGGACAGAGGGAGGAACTGAACTCAGGTATTCCTGACTCCAAGCCCTCAGATTTCTACTTTATGATCTGACTACCCCAATGAGGGAGGCTAGGTGGAGCCATAGTGCATAGAGCACTGGGCTTGGAGTCGACAAGACTCATCTTCCTGAGTTCAAATCTTGCTTCAGGCGTTTAATAGCTGTGTGACCCTGGGCAAGTCACTTAAACCCTGCTTGCCTCAGTTTCCTCCTCTGTAAAATGATCTAGAGAAGGAAATGGAAAACCACTCTAGGACCTTTGTCAAGAAAACCCCAAATAGGGTCACATTGAGTTGGATATGATTGAACAAGGAGGGAGAAAATCAGAAGAGAGATTCCAATAATCATTGGATCATTGCTTTAGGTTTCGGGGGTGGGAGGGGAGTCTTAGGAGTCACTGGCTCAATCCCTTTTTGATAATACAGAAAAGAAATGTGGAGCTCAGAAAAGGAGATCAACCTGCCTGAGGACCCACAGGAAGGGGACAGCTGGAAGGGGGATCTGAGTCTCTCCTCTCTGCCTCCTGAGTTACCCTGTCTTCCACTCTGTCATCCTTCCTTCCAATATTAATGCTCCCCTAAGCCCAGAATATTCAAAACTGGGCCCACGCTTTTAAGGTGGAAGATGTTATTTTAAGGAATTAGTTTTCTATTTTGTTGTTGTGGTTTGTTGATGTTTGTCCTTCAGTTCTTAAAGAGGAAGGAATTTGTTTATACACCCTAATATCCCTCAAGTGATTTTGCAGAAAAATTATTTTAAATCACTAAAGTTTAGATTAATTCGTTCATCATATATCAAGCACTACCATATGCAATTCATTTCAGGTGATCAGGGTAAATTAGTGCTTAAATGTCTGGTTATTAAGGGATGAAGGCCTGAGGTAACCACATGTATGTGACAGAATGTTGGAAGGCAGGGGAAGTTCCCTGTATAATTTTCTTTCCCACCATCTCCTTCCTTGTCCCCTGGTTTCCTTATGTCCCATGTTCTCAGTTAGCCTGACAGAAGTGGCACTGTGTATTGGAAGTCAGGAAGGCCTGAGTTCAAATACAGCTCAGATACTTATTAGGCATATGATCCTGGACAAGTCCCTTAACCTCCATTTGCTTTGGTTTCCTCAAAAATAAAATGGGTATAATAATACTACCTATTCTCTTTGAAAGGTTATTGTGAGGATCAAAAATCACTTGGCATAGTTCCTGGAACATAGTAGGAGCTATATGAATATAGATAGATAGATATAGATATAGATATTCCCCTGCTAGGGAGAAATGGTATAAAGACAGATATGAAATAGTCCCTGCCTTCAAGGACCCCATTTTGCACTGCATCTTCATACAGTCCTGAGGGACAGAGGGAGGAATGGAAGGGGTATCAGAAATAGCAGTTGACTTATTCCTCATATTTATGACATCTAAGTTAAAAGCCAGGATCTGGTTCCCTCCTGTATAAAAGCCATGATGCCTATGGAAGGATGAACTCCCCCATTGCAGAGGTGATTGTAACCTAGACAGCCCAGCCATCAACTTGGAGGAGTGATGGGGAACTTGTGTACCAAGTGTACCAAGGTTAAATGGGATAGTCTCACTGTAGAAACATCACCGATCCTTCTTCTTCATGCCACAGTCTTCAGACCACCATCTGGCAACTGACCCCGGTGAGAGACCAAGACCTGATTGTATCCACCCTGTCTGGTGACTGAGATCTGGAGGCTTCCTTTCCCCTAAATCTCTCTTCCTTTACTGCCCTCCAGTCCCTTTGCCTCTGTCCCCAAGTATTTCAATCTAGGTCTTAAGCCTTTCCTGATGTAAATGAAATGAACTTCAATAAAGACCTATTACTGTACACATCATTGGGCTAGTTGGTTCTTTGTGAAAATCCCCTGGTCCCCTTGGAAACGGATATGGTCCTTCCTGAAATTTTCACTTGAATGTCAGGAATTTATTCCGACCCAGTTCAAATCTCATTCCCTCCATTAAGCCTTTCCTCATCTCTTCCTTCTCTGAATTCTATTAGCAACTTGTATACCAAAAATTAACATTTAATTGTATAATGCCTTATGGAAATTCAAATGTTTCATTCTTGGATATTTAGGATAGTAAACAGAACACCTTATCAATCAAACTTTTATTAAGCACCTACTATGTAACAGTACTTAAGTAGGTACTGATGAAAAAACTAGGTATATTTAGTCTGTATGAGAGAAGACTGGGGGGACTTAATAGTCAAGAGGCCTGCTAGGTGTCTTTAGAGATCTGCCAGGATCACATCTAAAGGAGGCAGTGGGGTTTTTGTTTCTTGTTTTTTTTTTTCTGCTTGCCCCCACACGGAAGAACCAGGAACAGTGAGGGTAAGTTGTTTAGAATCAGACTGAAGTTCTAACCATCAGAACTATGCCCAAGTATCACAGGGAAGCCTCTGGAGTTAATAAGTTCTCCCTCACTGTCAGTTTTCAGGTAAAGATTAAGTGACCACTTCCAAGTACATCGTAGAGGGAACTCTTGTTTAGGCACACATAGGTTGACTATATGGACACTAATATCCCTTTTTTCTCAAACTAGATTACAATATCCTTTGAAGGCAGGACTGTGATTTCTCTTTCATCCCCTGTAATACCTACCCAGCACCATCCTGGACACAAAGTCTATACTCCAAAAATATTTAATTCTCAAAGAGTTGGAACCAGTCGTCATCCAGTCAAATCAAATGTTGACTGCCTCACATTCCATTCCCCCATGGTACCAGCCCATTCTTTTCCTAGGGCCATGAAGCCCTGGGGGAAAGTATGGTAACTATTGTGAAAGCAAGGAAATCTTTGACAAATTGGGGGTCATTGTGGAATCCTGGCTGTCTGGTGTTTGTCTGCTGTAGAGAACTTTCTTATCTTAAATTTAGAAAAAAAAATAGGAAGAACTTTTTTAAAGGAAGACAACTCACCCAAGAATGATTTGAGATTTTCGCAGAATTCATTTTCCCACCCAAAGAGGAGGTGATTTACAATAAAGCTAGAAGTAGTGTAACTACTTTGGAAACCAGACTGATGGGGTTTGGGGGTAGGGAATGGGGAAACACTGTCAAGAAAATTCCACATGGCTCCTTTTTAATTAGTAGAAAGAGGCAGAGTTAAACTATTCTGCTCATGACTATTGTTTGCCAACATTTGGACAAGGTCTACCCTGACTTCCTTGACTATAGCTTTGAATTTTCTTAGGGACTGCATAGCTTCCTGCCCCACCTCCTCCTCCCTGTCTCCCCCACCCGCCACGGCCAACTTTCCCAATTTCTATACCTGTTCCTAATTTGGTTTTAACTACAGGGCTATAGTCTGGTCATTGTCACCAAGCTCCCATTTCCTTGACTTCCTGGACAGTCTTTCCTGATGAGAGCCCCAAGCATCTCCAAATTTCATTCCTGGGTGTCCATGTCATACACTGGAGACTTGGGGGGTTGGGGGAGGCATTTGACAAGTAGGGGTTACTAATGAAGGTGAATGTTCATGTTTCAGACATAGTCTAACACGTTTTACCCATTCTATACACAACAGATGCTCATTGTTAAGTCAAGGATGGGTTAGTGTCAGTTTCTAGGGTTAAAGATTGATGACACTTTTTCTTGATATTTATGAAATAATGTAATTTGAAGATGAATTTAAATTCCCTGTCATAATTATCTTCCTTGGATTTCCTTAATGAGAATCTGACAAGGAACCACATGATGATAGAAAACTGATTTTCATTCAGTAAAATTGATGTTGTTGTTGAGTTGTTTCAATCTTGTCCAATCATCTGTGACCTCATTTGGGGCTTTCTTGGCAAAGATACTAGAATTATTTGCCATTTCCTTCTCTAGTCCATTTGACAGAGGAGGAAACTAAGACAAAAGGGTTAAGTAAGTTGCCCAGGGTCACACGACTACTAAGTTTCTGAGGCTGGATTTGAACTCAGAAATGTGAGTCTTTCTGACTCCAGGCCTGGCACTCCAGTCTTTCTAGCACCTAATTTAACTTAAGATTCCTCTGGTCTTCAATTTGAGGAAGAATAGCGGATTGTCATCAAATAGTGGGTTCAAGGGGAAACCTTGGGTACTTGGATTGGTCATTTCACAGAATCACAAAACCAACAGAAACTCAAGAGTTTAAACTTCACCAAAGAGTATTCTTTATGGACCCCCCCCCCCAGTCACCAACACTCGCCCCTACCTGCCCCAGTTAAGTCATCATTTAATCAAAAATCTCATTGGAATTCTTCGGAGACCACAGCCATATTCACAGTTGGTAACACCATAATAATGGAATTCGGCAAGTTGATCTACCAATCTGCGTGACTTTTGTTGTTGTTCAATAATCCACTGTTAGGTACAGTTACTATATAGGCAGGGGTTGTTCTAGATGCTGGGGATTAAAAGATAAAAATGAAAAGATTCTCTGACCTCAAAGAGTCCCCACCCCAATGGGAATGGTTCATTTCATTGAATAGATCTGTCACTTCAATCAGAATGGTCAAAACCCTTTCCTGGGGTTAACAGAGTTTAGTTGAATTATTTTCTTTGCCTGATAAGAAAAGACTGAGGTTGGCCATATTCATTCTTAGAATGTGTTTTATTTTGTATTGTTTTCTGTTTTGTCCAATGTGTAAGAGTTTAAAAAAAAATGAACCCAAGATAATAATGCGTTAATCCAACTAGCAGCATTCTGCCAATCTCCAAGTTCATTTTCAAGTTTGGGATGAAAGTCCAAGCTAGATTTCTGTTTCATCCAAAAATATTTGCACATAGACATTTTTTTCATCACTAGAATCTGCATGATTAACTGAACAAAATCAATAGGCCCAGGAGTAGCTCGTTCCAGGCTCTGGTGAAGGGATTTGCACAACTTTTAAATCAGTGACGGGCAAGTAAGTGAGTATGTCTTCAGCTGCTCCCACAGTTCAGCTGCTTAAGAAAGGTTATTGAATTGGGTGATAAATATAAAGCCTTTTGTTAAAGATGAAAAGGCCTCTAGGTGCTTAGCACTGCAACTCTTTAAAAGCTACGTTATTTTTACCTCATTACAGAAATATCTTAATATTTCATTTCTGACATATGCTATGTTCCAAAGCAGATGCTTTTTTTTAATTGCTCCAAAAAATTGAATTTGATAGACTAAATAAAATTCCAGAACCTTCTAGGGTTTTTTTTAAAAGAGGATTTATTAATTTATTTTATTTCTTCTTGTTGATTCTCTTAAAAGGTGAAAGGTACAAAGATATCATCCCCAAGCCTTATCTTTGAATCCTGTATACTTATGCTTATTAAAATCAATAGAATCCATTAGCCTACATTGTTTCCATTTTTAATAATCTATTGATATATGGCCTGTGCTTTTACAGGACTAAACAAATTTCCTCTTTATGTGCCCTGTAATAGCTCGAGGTCAGGCTGGCTGAGAGCCGTCGCTGCATATAAATGTTTATTTACAGCCTGACTACTGATTGAGAACATATCTGGTCCACGGGCTTCAGATGGCTTTTAAACTGGAGATTTATGATCTACTTCCTGTTTTCCAGACACAGCACACCATTTTTAAGCAAAGTAATGAATGCTCAATATTGTGGAAGGAATCGGCTGGTGCTTTACCCAAACTGAGAGTGGAGAGTGTGCAGTATCTGCAGGTTCCATTATTTATTTATTCATCCATCCATTCATTCATTCACTCCCTGGTCCAGGATTGGGGGGAAGGGGAGTGATTCAGGACTCCTTGAAAATCTCATCATCTGGCATTTTCTATCACCATTGGCCCAGGAAATTCTCAGCTTCTGCTGAGACTCTTTGAGAATATTCCCCCTACATTCAGCCCCAGTCATTCATCTCCACTCCACCCTGGAACAGCCAAGTGAGCCTTAGAATGGACATTGAGAAGCTGGAGAGCATCCAACAGAAGGTGACCAGAAGGCTGAAGGGCTTGGAAACCATGCTGTACGATTGAATGAATGAATGAATACACATTATTAAAAAAAAACCCACCATGTATCAGATAATGTTGGGGATTTAATCCAAAGAATGAAATAATCTCTATTCTAAAGGTGCTTACATTCTAATGGGAAAGATTTGTTGAAGGAACTGGAGATATTTAGCATGAAGAAGAGAAAAAGTGGTGGGGAAAGAGACCATGATAGCTGTCTTCAAGTATTGAAAGGGCTACCAAATGCAGAAGGGATTATACTCACTCTGTTTGGCCCCAGAAGGAAGAACTATGAGCAATGGGGGCAAGATGCAAAGAGACTGATGACAGGTTTGGTTGTCCCAAAGTGGAGTAGGCTGCCTCTGGGGAGATAGCATTCACTAAGGGTCTTTAAGTAAAGGGTGATGATCACCTCTCCTGTATTCAGGGGTGTGTGTATGTGGGAGAGAGGGGGGAGATTCCTGTTTTAGTATAGGTTCACAATAAGAATGAGAAACTATGAAAATGACCAGACATAACGAAATTTCTGGAATATAGATAGAGCAGTGCACAAGAGGAAAAATTACATTTCTAAAACTATATATTAATAAAGTATAGAAAGAGAATTAATGAACAGAATGTGAATTCATTTTTAAAAAGATTAAAAACTAACAAAAATAAGTACAATGGAGAAAATGTTGAAAATTAGAAGAATCAACAATTTGGAAATCAGAGTAATAGGAGTGATAATCCAAAAAGTACTTGCTGGCAAAAGGCTAGCCTACCTCCTCCTCTTCTTTACAAAGATGGCAGACTATGGATGTGGAAGACTCTATATAATGCCAGTTTTTTGCACTGGTTTGTTTTGTCAGACTTATTTCTTTTAAATATGGGATAACCATTTAAAGGTGGCCTCCAAGGCCTCTTCCAATTCTGAGAATCTATATTCTCAAGACAAATGTCTTTCTTTCCTCAAGTTCCACTGTTATCATTGTTCTAGCTTTCCAATTAGAAGACAATGGCAAGGCAATTTTTGTGGCTTGCTAAATATAATCTTAGAATAAGTGTTCCCCTGCCCTGAGTAATGTGGATTTGTAATGGAATCTGGTGGAAGACTTCTCCTCTCCAATTTACTCATTCACTTCAATTAATCAATCATTTCTTAAGCGTCATTTGCTTTCCAGAGACCTCGCTAAGCTATGTAGATACAAAGGGATGGGGTGGGAGGAGAAGAGAATGATGTCTTCTGTCTACAAAGAATATAACTCTATTGACTCCACCTAAATCCTCACTGAACATTGACACTAGCCCTAGGCTGACTTTCTGTAATCATATCTCCCAATGAAAGTCAAGAGTCAATGTAGAAAGTTTCTTCTCTATACCTCAAGGGAGGAACATACCCAGGATCTACCCATGACTGACAATTGCCTGTTTCTAGGAGCCAGCAAATGAAGGTCTTTCCAAATTGGATGTAAATCTGATGCTTGTGAGTCTCTGAAGTTACCCCATGTTTCATGGATGCTAGTTTCAACAGCAGACGGAGCAGCTTGGTTTCCCGCAGATCCTGTTCTTCATTCATCCAGACTCTTCCAATTGCAAATCTCCCTCGTCTGAAAGTTTCTTGGCAGCGAATTAGTTTTGGACACAAGTGTGCTTGACTCTAACTGCCCCCTGGGGAGAGCGTGATTTTTCCTCAATCTTGTAAATAGTAGATTTACCAAGGCGGAGAGTCCACAACTGTGTTAAATACATGCTTGGGCAGATATTTGGGGCTGCCTTGGAAATTAGAGGGCTGAAAAGATAAATAAGGGAGGAGAAGATGTTGTTTATTTTTTAAAAGCTTCAGGGGAAGAAGAGAAAGGAGGAGTTGTTTCCTACCCTTCCTCTCCACAAGGGCTCATACAGCTATGTTTCAGGAAAAGCTGGGAGAAGGTGATCCCAGATTCTATGAGATATCTATGAATTTGATGCTGGTTTCTCAGGGACCCATTAGTGTGCTGCTAGTACTAAAGCAAAAACTTAATGCAAAAAGTATCAAGAGTCTCTCAACATTTCTTTGCTGTGGTATGGAGGCAGGGATAGATGATCTCTAGACTCTGTTCTCAGTCTAAGGCTCCTGGGAGATACTGAGATGGCACATGACTTAAAATCTAAGAACCATTGATAAGAGCCAAGACATTGTCTTTGACTGAGGTTAGCCTTATAATGACCATGCTCTGATGGGATCTGATCTTTTTTATAGCAATGTAGAAAATTCTACCAACACCAAACCTCATCCTGGGAAAAGCATCTCTTGGATCTTTCCAGAGCCTCATGATAACACCTTATGAGGATGAGGAGAAAGAGCTGGGGATGATTCCATGTGAAGTTACTCAGTGGATAAAAGAATCTGTTTTACAGATAATTCAGAGGAAGTCGATCAGTATGGTGAAAGGCCATATGAGGACTGATGGAAGGAACTGGAAATGTTTGGATTGGGGCTGGGGGAGAGATTTGAAGAGTCAAATTTAGGGTCGATATAAGGAAATGCTATCAAAGAGAGCCATTCCAAAACGGAGCGTATTGCCCAGGAGACAATAACATTCCCCTTCAGTGGAGGCTTCCAAGCAGAAACTGAAGGACATTTTGTAGGGAATGCTATGGAGGAGATTAGAGTTCAGTTACATCTTGCACTAAATAGCCTTTGGAGTCCCTTAAAGCCATAGGATGCTGAAGTTCTGAGATTGTGGAACAGGACCACACAGAAAATCAAGTTAAGTCGAGAGACTCGAGCTAAATTCAGTTCAATTCAACAAGCATTCATTGAGTGTGCACCACATACCACGATGTTTGCTACATGCCCAGGACACCGAAACGAAAAGAATTCGGTCTCTGCCCTCAAGGAGCTTACACTCTAATAGAGGCAATACATCTTCACATACAGTGGCATGAATAGATTACTTAACGGCTCGCTGTATATATTCGGGGACGTAGAGATGCCCGTGGCCTTTCAAAGCAGCATATGAACATGCCCCCAAATTTGTACAGACATTCAGGGGGCCTTGGATACACACAGATGCTCCAAGTCACTTATAAGCCCACACCTACAAGTGGGCATGTATACAAACACACACACACACACACACACACACACACAAGCAGGCCTCTTCTGCAGGTTTTATGTGCATTCTTAATCTGCAGCCTCATAAAATGCCTTGGAATCAAAGTCACACATGGCATGGTGAGCAACCACTGAGACTCAGGGCTCTGTCATGAAGAAACATGCTTGTTAAAGTGTGTAATGAGAGACATAACCATTCCCCAATATTGGGCAAAACCATCATTAAATCTCTTAATTATAGCAGAATTTTCCCTGCTCCGCCGTGTGTCTTTTCATAAACATGATTGGCAGGAAGCCAAGAGTGCTGAAGGAGTGGCTGGGGTGGGATGGAGGGCCCATTTGGAATGTCTCTGCCTTTACCTTTCTCCTGGCCCTGGGCTAACAGAGCTTCTCTCCATTGAAGGGGCTCAGGCATGATAAGTCATCACCTCTAGAACAAAATTTAAGAGTCAGAGAGAAAAAGATACCTTATAGGTTACCCAGTCCAACCTTTTCGTTTTACAGAAAAGGAAACTGAGGCACAAGGAGGTGGCAATGTGATTTATCCAAGGTCACACAGCATTTGATATCCATTTTCTTTTCCCATCTCTCCATCCTGCCACTGCTAGGTCACAGAATTTGAAAGTTGGGAGGGTCCTCAATAGTCATTGATTCCAATTTATATATGAGAAGAATCCTGCTTTTAAATATATTGCACAAAGGATCTCCAGCTGTTGCTTAAAGACCTCCTCCCTGAGGATCTTTCCCTCCCACTTTGATTTTTTTTATTTAAAGGACCATCCTGTGACTCACTTCTTAAAGAGGCCTATTCACTGAATGGGCACTGCCTCACTTAAAGTGAGAACTTGAAAAGAATTTAACCTACAAGGGCCAGGGGCTCCCGTTGCATCCAGGGTCATTTCCAGTCATCCTGATGGATATCTGGTCACTGGACCTCAATGGATCTGGAGGAGAAAGTGAGGCTGGTGACCTTGGGCAGCCCTGCCTCACTTAAATCCAAGTCAACTGCAGGTCATGTTGTCATCATCTCCCTGACGCCATGGTCCTCTTCAGGAAGGAAGGACAAACTACCCACAAGTGAAGGGAAACCCAGCACCTCCAGAGACAACTCATGTCTATCCCACCCGTGGAGGGCTATTATTGCTGGGAAATGTTTCTTGAGGCCAAGTCTAATTAATTTGAATTCCTCCAGAGTTGTCAGTGGTCTCCCACTTAAACACCCAGAGATCATTTTGCATTTTTTGTGTATTTATTTTTTGTATATGTTTTGAATCCTTCCATGTCTGAGTGGAATATAAGCTCCTTAAAGACAGTACCCAATTTCCATCTTCTATTTTTGCATCCCAAGTGCTAGGCACAGTGACTAATATGGTCATAAGATAATAGTGTGACTAACTGAATAATGACAGAGATAATAACAATAACTAATATTCATATGGCACTATGTGCCAGCCACTGTACTAAGTGTTTCATAATTATCTCATCTGGTCCTGACACCAACCCTTGGAGGTAGATACTATTATAATCATCCCAATTTTACACATAAGTAAATTGAGGCAAATAGAATTTAAGTGACTTGACCAGGGTCACACACCTAGTAAGTGTCTGAAGCTGGATTCAAACTCAGGTCTTCGTGACTTTGATGCTCTCTCTACTACAACACCTAGCTCCTGAATGAATGAATGACTATAAGAATTAAATAAATGAAAAACTATTGATTAAATGCTTATTATATGCCAAGCACTGTGCTCAATACCTTGGTTACAAATCCAAAAGTGAAATGGAACTTACCATTCAGGAGCTTCCAACAAAGCTAAGGGACTGTGATCAGAGATCAGGGTTTGGTTTTAGAAGACACAGAGTCTGTGGATGGAGCCAGAGGGAGATCTATTTACAGATCCTTTTCAGTAGCAATGACAGGGCTGATCAAATGATGGTTCCAGAGTTGAAAAGTACAGGGGTTGGGTACAGGAAGGAGATATTAGATGTGGAAACCACTGTAGAGAACATCTAATCCAACTACTTTATTTTTTATGTTGATGCATAAATGATGAGGCCAGAAAAGCCAAGTGCATGTTGTGGCAGGACTGTATTCAAACCCAGCTCCTCTGACTTGAAATCTACAGCACAATGTAAGGGAAAGCTTGTGATAATTTAGAAAAGGAAACAGTAATCACCAAGAGTCAACATGGTCTCTTCAGAGAACAAACCATGTCAAGTAAACCTTGTTTTCTCTTTTGATGAGCTACCAGATTAAACCATGGGTATGCCATAGACACAGTCTACCCAGAATTCAATGGAACATTTGGCAAGGACTCTCTTGCCATTGTCCGGACAAGATGGAGATTGGCACTTTAGATGCAAATATTTTAGTTACCAAATTGAGAGCTGCTTGAATGATTGGAGGATATGAGTAGTCAATGAGGAATCAATGACAATTTGGAAAGAGATCTCTAATAGAGTGTCCCAGGGATCTGACTTAATATTCTCATTGAGGTAGGTGATGGCAAATGTGTGTTGAACTAAACTGAATAGCTAAAAAGGCAAACTTCATTGTCTCAAAGAACTAGGTGTCATTTCAGTGTGAGAAAACTCTGACTCAGGGCATAGCATCATTCTAAATACATGGGTGCCCACCTATCTCCTCTTTTTCTACTTTCTCTAAGTTATGTTATGAGAGGAAGCCATAGCTTCACTCAATCCTTTTTCTTTATGCAGAAGAATATGAATTTCTGTTGGAGAGAAACTCAAGAATCAGCCCATCCAGGGATGTCAAGCTTACATATAAAAGGGGAAAAAATCCATACATGAGGATCCCTGAGAGAGCACATTGATTTATTATTAAAATGGAATATTATCTGTTTTATTATATTTTTACTCCCTTAGTTAAATATTTTTCAATTACATAATATAGTTTGGGCCACACTTGGGAGGGTTTTGGGCCGCTGGGATGTGTGTTTGACCCTTGGATCTAGACCAACACTTTCATTTTACAGAAGAGGAAGCCAAATACCAGAGAGGGAAGTGATCTACCCAAAGTCACACAGGGGTAAAGTAGGGGCTCAATGGGATTACATATCCTTCAGTCTTTCCACCGGCCCATATTGATGTCTTCCTGAAAAGAGAGGAAGAAGTCAGATTCCTACAAATCATCTTAAGCATACAGTCAGTTTCTTTTCTTTTTAAGTGTTTATGATACCATTTGCTTTATATCACAGTCATTTCTGAACATTTCCCCCAAGTGAGCCTTTCTTTGCTAAGAGGAATTTTTTTTAATTGTAAAGAAAAGGGGGACTGTAACTACTGTGTGATAGTGTATGTCACATTCCACACCCATAGGCACCCCCTAAATCTCCAATAAAAGGTGGGAAGTAGGAAATGAAGGTCTTAGAGGAAAGCCTCGTTTTGAGGAGTGAAGAATACTTTTGTAGAGCAAATAATCACCCATTAGGTTTGATAAGTCTCAGTTGTCTTTTTTTTTTTTAAGTGGAGCCCACCTGTATTTGGTTAGCACCAACTGTTCCAAGCCCATTGCCTCCTGTACTTTCTACCGTAGAAAGCAATTGAGGGCAGTGAGGAAAGGTAGGAAGTGTGAAACCACACACAGAGCAGGGAAGTCTTCATTACAGATTTACCTCTGACTTCTTGGCTGTGAAATGGGCATTTAAGGGAGCCAACGTGTTGTGGTATTTGACCTGAGCCCCAAAAGCTTAATTATGGAAAACAGCTGAAAGGGGGAGGTGGGTGGGTAGGTAAAATGTGCGCCAACTGCAGATGGGTTCATGGGCTAACAAAGCAAAAGAATTCTCTCCTATGAGATTCTGTGGATACCACTAGCTCTCTGTGTGAATGCTCAGGTAAATTTCCTCCATAGCCTCAGTTTCCCCATCTGTAAAATGATGGATTTGAATTATATATTACAGTGGAAAGCATATTGCTTTATGAATCAGAGTTCCCATGTTGAAATCCTGAGATGGGCATTTGCTACTTGGATTACATTAGGTAAATAACTTAAACATCCGTGCCTCAGTTTCCCCAACAGTAAAGTGTAAACATTGAACTAGATGGCTTCTGAAGTCCCATGAGGATCTAGGTCAATGAATTTAGTTATCTCTGCATTTCTTTCATTCTACTCAATCCCCCCCCCCACCTACAATATCTGTTGCCTGCCATTTTCTACTTCTCAAAATCCCACTCACCCTTGCAGTCCTACTTCTAGTCCCACCTACTCCAGGATATTTTCCCAGACCACTCCAAACCACAGGAATCTCTCTCCTCTGCATCCCTACAGCACGTACATATTGTACCACATGACCCACTAAAATAATCTCATTGTAAGATTACTGAATAGTCTCCTTCCAACCCAATGAGTTTTGCTTTCAATCCTCTTTTGGCACCAGAATTTCCTAACCGTCCCAGACTAGGTAAATGCTGTCTCCCACATTAGAAATGTAAGATACTTTATGACAAAGATTGAATTGCTTTTGTATCTGTAGTTCTATCATTTACCATAGAGTCTGGACTCATTGTTTTGCCAGTAAGCTTTTAAATGCAGTCATTTACCCTTGAATGGGATGCAGACTTTGTTAACCATATCACTACCAGCCTCCAATATCTTGATGCCAATATCCTCTGTTACACTTTGCATCCCAAGATGGGTTTCCTGTTCGTGGTCATAAAGGCATAAAATCCAAGAGATGGGTGATCTGAACTGGGATGGAACATCTTCAGCAAACAACCATCCATTCAAACACCTCTAATGATGGAGACATCACTACCTCCAAAGGCAGCCCATGTCCACATTGGAATAACTCTGATTCTTATAAAGTTCTGCCTTCCATCCAACTGAAATATGACAGCCTCTGCAGCTGTCCCCACTGTCCCAGTGTCTGATGCTCTGGGGACCAGCAGAACAGGCCTATTCTTTCTTCCATATGGCCATCCTTTGATTAATTGAAGACAGCTTCCACATCCCCTTTGAGTTTTCTCTTCTCCAGGGTAAATATCCTTTTGCCATGGGCTGCTCAGTGTCCAGCACTTAGCATGATTCAGAGACATGAATAAGAAATGACCAAGCCATGTGGGTAGTTCAAGGAAGAACCATGAACTCCATTTTTTGATTCTTAGAACAAGGTTTTTATAGAGCAATGAGACAAAAAGACTCAAGTATTCTTTTCATTATCTTAGTCTGTCATATCCTAGAAGTAGCATGACAATAATGTTTTTGTTCTCTAGGTGCCAGAAAGTCTTAGGAAGAGTCAGTTAACTCCTTTCATATGCAGTCATATTACAAAGGATGCTCTCGAGAGGTGGCTTCAAGGCCTAAGCCAAAGCCACAATCATTGAGGGCATTTGCATAGGAGCCAACCATCCAAAGTCTTGGGGAAGAGCCTATTGGTCTCAGAACTCAAACAACATCCTTATAAGTGTAGCCCATAACAAAGAACTCAGGAGCTAACTTAACAAAAAAGTCACATCTCAAAGAGGTCTTTAATTAAAGTCCACTATTCGGATTTAATATCTGAGTCCTGAACCAGGCCTCTTTGGCTCCCCACATCCTCTGCTCTCTCAAGCTTTCCTCATTGGTCATAGACATTCTCTACCTGTGCTGGAGGGGTGCAAAAGAACATGTTTTTTGTCACCTATGGTTCCTCCCCAATTGTGCAAACAAACCAGGACTATATCAAGCAATAGCTGGGGAAGGGGAGGAGATGAGAAGTGACAAATGAAAATAGTGGGTTACTTGATCCCTGCAATATCAAACTGTTGTCTCTCAACTATTTCAACCATTGTTGTCATTGTTGGTGGTTGTTTGGCGGTGCTGGTTGTTGTTTTAAGAAATGAAGTGATTCATTGTTTGGCCAGTTAAATCAGGAGTTCAATATCCATAGGAAGGATAAATGTAACGTCCAAGATTTGGGTTCAAAAAATCAATAGTAGATGTACAGGATAAGGGAGATGTTACTAGAAAGTCATTTATAGGGAAAAGAGTCATGGAAAGAAAGCTCAAATGTGACCTCATAGCCAAAAAAAGAAAGTGATATTAAGGGAAAGGGAATAAGCATTTATATAGCACCTACTATTTGTCATTGTTGTTGTTTAGTCCTTCTTTGGTCCTGTCCAACTCTTTGTGACCCTATTTGAGATTTTCTTGGCAAAGATACCAGAGTGGTTTGCCATTTTCTTCTCCAGCTCTTTTTACAAAAGAGAAAACTGAGACAATTCAGTGGCAACCAGACTGGCGTACCCAGGATGGCTGTTAGCACAGGGTCTTAGATCTGCTTTACTAGGAAAGTTAGCTGTTGAAGGAGTCAAAAATCTTTTTAAATTGCATTCACTGGTTCAGGGGAAAAGTCAGCACCTTGAACTTCAGAGAAAATACAAACAGAGAAAATACAAGCAGTGAAATAAAGGCCAACAGTCAAGGCTCTGACTGCCTGAATCAACTACATACTTTACCTACAACCCTGGATTGAGAAAGCTTTTACATCTGAGCAGTCAGGGAGCTCTGAACACTCAGAATCTCGACCAGGGAATCACAAGAACCTTCTCATGAGCAAGCCCCCAATGCAAAATACCAACTTGGAATATATATACACTTCTCAGAGCCAGACTCAGTGCCTAATTAGAAATTAGCAAAAGGTGTGAAAGCCTTCCTACAAGTCAGCCTCCCCTAAGCAAGCTTCCCTTAATGGGTTTCATATGAGTCCTATTAATGGTTAGGGAAGATTTTAAATCCCATTACCATTATAGGCAAACAGAGTGAAGTGACTTGCCCAGGGTCACACTGCTAGGAAGTGTCTAAGACCAGATTTGAACTCGAGAAGATGAGTCTTCCTGACTCCAACTCCAGCACCCTATCCACTTAGCTGCCCCACTATGTGCCAGGCACTGTGCTAAGCACATTACAAATATTATATCTCACTTCATCCT
Organism: Petaurus breviceps papuanus; assembly: GCF_028583685.1. Lineage (NCBI taxonomy): Eukaryota > Metazoa > Chordata > Mammalia > Diprotodontia > Petauridae > Petaurus > Petaurus breviceps. The sequence continues at coordinate 35,200,794 of NW_027187400.1, read as the reverse complement.
CACAACAACCCTGTGTGGTAGATGTTGTTATATCTCCATTTTACAGATGAGGAAATGCAAGTAGGTTGAAGGTTAAATGACTTGCCCAGAATCACACAGTTAGGAAGTGTCTGAGACCAGATTGGAACTCAGGTCTTCCCAATGCCAAGCCTGGTGCTCTATCCACTATGCCAATTAACTACCCATAGTAGATTGTATTAATAAAATTCTAGTTTCCAGAAAGGGAGAGGAAATTGCCATGTTTTCCTCTGACCTGCTCAGAACACATATGCAACATGGCATTCAATTCTGGGTGTTACTTTTTTTCTTTTTAAAAATCTTTTATTTTTATGACATTTTCATTTCCCAATACATTTCTCTGTTTCCCCTTACCCAATGAGGCATCCTTTCAAAAAAAGAGTAAAAAAAGAGAAGAAATGTATTCAGCAAAACCAAATGACACACCAACAATTTAGCAGTGTATACAATATGCTATATCCATGGTCTCACCTCTGTAAATAAGGAAAAAAGGTTGGCCACTCTATTTTAAAAGGAACATTGATAAACCAGAATATTTCCAGTGGCTCCTGAGAGGATGAGGGCTTGGAGTCTATGCCTTGTGAGTCCAAGGAATAGGGAAGTTTTACAGAAGGATCTCTCTTGGTCTGTCCGGGTGAGGAGAGGGGAGGCGGGCAGAGATCAGGGGCTCTGACTTCAAAGAGTTTGCAAAGCTATTATAAGGAAGAGAAGACAGGTTTCTCATGTAACTCATTCTACTATAAACAGGTGAAAGTCACAGGGAGATTGATTTTATTCTTATTTCAAGACCATCCCAACAAGTACTACAAGTTAGGGAGAAGCTAGTTGGTACAGTGGATAGTGTGCTGTGCCTAAAGTCTGGAAGACTCATCTTGAGTTCAAATTCAACTTCAGATGCTTAGCAGCTATGTGACCCTAGGCAAGTCACTTAACGCTGTTTGCCTCAGTTTCCTCACCTGTAAAACAGCTGGAGAAGGAAATGGCAATCCACTCCAGTATTTCTGCACAAGAAAACCCCAAAATGGGGTCACAAAGAGTTGAACACAACTAAACAACAACAACAAACATAGACCTGACCCAAGATGTCCTGGACTCTCCATCGCTTCAAGGTTTTAAGCAGAGATTGACTGGTACCTTGCCTAGAACATTTCTGAGGAGGGTGGGAGGTCAGAATACATGACCTCAGGAGTCACTATACCAAGTAAAGGGTTGGAAAACACTTTATACATATTTCTCATTTGTGTTATCCTTACAGCCGTCTTGTACCATTGTCTCTATTTTACAGAAAAGGAAACTGAGGCCAAGAGCAGTCCAATCAGAAATAGAATTTAAAATCTGACTCCAGGTCTAGGACTGTATTCTTAGTCATCTGTCTCTAATCTTTCAATGTGACCTTCCTTTTTCTTCCTGAACAGAAAACAGTTTGGAAATAGTTTTTCCTATCCATGTAGAAATGTCCTCTCCCCCTCTAATAATCACTTTGAGGGCAGGGATTTCTGCTCCACCGACCCTTGTCTCCACACAGTGCCAGGGATGACAGTTCCACACTTTGCAGCTCCATCATTGTTTGGCTAACACAAAGTCCCGTGGCCTGAATGATCTTAGCTAACTCTCCCCACTTGAGCCAATGCTTCTCATCCGCTTCAGAAGCCTGCCTTCTTTGAGACTTCCTATTCCTTTCTACACTGACCCATTGATGTTGATCGAGCTTCTCCTAATTGCTGGACCCTACACTAAGACTTTGGGATTCGAAGATATTACCAAAGGAGTGCCTGACCTCCTGGAGCTTATATTCCATCAAAGGACAAAACACACACTTATACAGTGTCAGAACTAGAGAGTGGACCAATCATTTCATTGGGATAAAGAACTCCTTAATGAGAAACCTCCCTCCACCAACGTGGGTTGGCACAGGACCAAGGCTTCCACCTGATCTCTATCGTCTCATAAACCAGACCTGAAGCCCATTCTTCCTGGGACTGGTGAAAGGGAGGCCATTTGAATGTTGGCATCACTGGAACTCCACAGGCTCCCTTTTGTTTGGATGTTAATTTGATTATCTAGTCATCAAGGAGATCATTGATTTTTACAGCCTAGTGTGGAGCAGGGAGGAAAGGATACAAGAGTCTAGATCTGGTTTGGGGGAAAACCAAGCTAGCCCCATTTTCTCTGAAGTTCTCAATGCTCCCAGCTATGCTACTTCATACCAGCATGGCTGGAAGGAAGTAATATAAGCTCTCTGGGACTCAGTTTCCTCTTCTGTAAAATGGAGTGTGTGTATAGAGGCAGAAGGGACTAGATGGCCTTTTCTATCCCTTCCATCTAAATCTGGCAGTTACAAGAAATCAAGTCAAATAGCAAATACTCTGGATGAGGGAACCAAAATCAAATCTAACAAGGGAAAGTTTTTCTTTCAATGCTCCAAGGATCTGTGATCTCCCAGGTGTGAAAATTCCCTCTCCCAATGTGGATTGCAACCTCTCCCCACCTCAGTAAACCATTTCATGAGTTCCAGTGGACAAAAACAAATCAAAACAAACAAACAAAAATTCTCTGATTTCCTGAAGGTCATGCCAGCCTGGCAGAAGCTTTGGCAAGGTGTAAAATAAAAGGTTGAGTAAGAAATGCACTGAGTCACAGGATCTCCAGAGTCTAACCCCTACCTGAAAAGGAATCCCCACTATGACCTCCAGGGCAAATGGCCAAGTAACCTTGGCTTGAAGATCTCTGGTGAGAAGAGGAAGTCATAACACCAGTACAGACTCATTCTATTTTGAGGCAGCTCTAATTAGTAGAAAAGTTTTGTTTGATTTTGGTTTTCCCCTTCAATCTATGGTCAAATTTACCTTTTTGCTACTTAGAATAAAAAAAATTGAGGCTATCTAGCCCAATCTCCTCATTTTACAGATCAGCAAACTGAGACCCAGGGAAGTTAAATGGTAAAGGTAGAATTTGAACCGAGGTCCTCTCATTTCAGAGGCAGGTCCCTTTCTTCTATATCATACTATCTCTACACAGACATTTACCCATTGCTGCTAAGTTTAATTTTTATTTTGCAGGTCAGATCTTCACATGAATTAAGTTTTATTAATTCATATAATTGTTCATTCTTTGTTTTCAAAGAGGTCCAACGACATCGCTATGTTGAGGTCAGGATACCATGTGTTTGGCTCTGGCCAGTCAATCCAATAGGAATTTGGAAGGCTCTACCACAAGTCTGGCACAAGTAGTCCATTGGAATATTTGTGATTATCTCTGAGGATGTCCCTGGATTTGTACAGCTAATGTTTCCTTTGTGCCATTGCAATTCTGCTTTGCTCATACAGTGCCTTCTCTGATGAGAGCATGAGATCTCTGATGAGAGCACCATGCTGGGTGGTCTTGTGCCAGCATCTCTCATGTCTCATAATCAATTCCAAAGTTTTTCAGAGAGACCTTAAGAGCGTACTTGTACCTCTTCTTCTGGCTACTATGTGAGTGCTTGCCTCTTGTAAGTTCTCCAGAAAACAGTCTTTTAGGCAAACATATGTTTGGCTTTCAAATAACAGGGTTAGCTCATTAGAGTTGTACTCTCTCCAGTAGAGTTTGAATAGTTAGCAGTTCAGCTCAAGAAAGGACCTCAATATCAGATACCTTATCCTGACAGGCAATCTTCAGAATCTTCCTAAGGCAATTCAAATGGAAGTGATTCCATTTCCTGGCATGGTGCTGGTAGACTGTCCCATTTTCACAGGGATACAACAATGAGGTCAGCACAACGGCTCTGTAGACCTTTAGTTTGGTAGTCAGTCTAATACCTCTTCTCTTCCACACTTTCCTTCAGAGCCTCCCAAACACTGAACTAGCTCTGGCAAGGCCTGCATCAACCTCATTATCTATGTGTACATCTCTAGAAAATGTGCTCCCCAAGTAAGTGAATTTATCCACAGAATTCAATTTTTTTCCACTTATTATAACCGATGGTTCCACATATGGATGGTGTTGTGCTGACTGGTGGAAAAAGTGTATTTTCTGGGTCTTAATTGTTAGGTCAAAATTAGTACAAGAAATACAGAATTGACCCATACTTTGTTGCTTCTAAACCTCAGAGGCTGCATTGAGCACATAATCATATGTGAACAAAAAGTCAGGTACCAACACTCCTTCCACTTTAGTCTTGGCTTGTAGCCTTTTCAAGTTAAATAGTGGTCCATCTCTATAAATGAAAAGGAAACAGGTTGTCCTGTAACAAACACAGGAGGATATCTCTCTTAGTCATTGCTGGCAAGATTCTTGCCAGAGTCCTCCTTAACCGGTGATCCTTCACTTAGAAGATGGTCTTCTATCCAAAAGCTCTTCAGAAAGGGCCAAGGAACAGTTGACATGATGTTTGCTGCTCAACAACTCCAGGAAAAATGCCAGAAGCAGAACAGAAGTCTGCACACACAACATTTGTGTATCTGACCAAAGCCTTTGATACTGTCAGGAGTGAGGGCTCATGGAAGATCACAGTGAAATTAAACAGCCCAAGAAGTTCATCAGTATTGGATGCCAGTTTCCCAATGACATGCTTACATAGTTTCTGGATGAAGGATGATGATCTAACCCTTTCCCATCACCAGTGGAGTGTGCTTGCTCTCATGCATTTTAGCATGATCTTTTCCATAAATCTATCTTCATGAAGAATCTTCCTAAGGCAATTCAAATGGAAGTGATTCAGTTTTCCGGCATGGTGCTGGTAGACTGTCCAGGTTTCACAGGTGTACAACGATGAGGTCAGCACCATGGCTCTGTAGACCTTCAGGTGGGTAGGCATCCCAATATCTCTTCTCTGCCGCACTTTCCTTCAGAGACTTCTGCTCTGCAGACCATCTTCCTTCACTGAGGAAGAAAATGGCATCAAGGTCAGCCCCTCACACACTTTAAGACTGCCATCAGATCTCCACTAAACCTTCTTTTCTGAAGGTGAACACACCCAGTTTCTTCTCTGTTCCTCATTTGGCTTGATAATCCTAACTTTCAGTATTCTAATTTCCTTCCCCTGGGTACTCTCAAGACTATCCATGTCTCTCAACAAAGGACCAGACTCTCTGCATCTGAAAAGAGGCATCTCCAGAAGGGTGACCATTGAATGACGATTTTTTTTTCGGTTGGGGAGTGAACCCTTGACATTATAGCAGAGAACAACCAATCCAGTGCTCACTATATCACCTGCGCGCGCGCGCACACACACACACACACACACACACACTGAATTTTCCCTCCTTTCCAAATCAGCAGTTAAACAAGCCTATGGAGAGCCCAGATGGTTTATTTTTTAATAGCCTGTGACCTACAATCTACTTTACTTTGGGTGTTAATGGCCAAATGTTTTGCAAGTAAATTACCAGAAAGAACAATCCCTGAGAGGCGAAGAGGTAGGTAAGTTTGTTGGGGGGAAAAGGCAAACTCCCCCTTCAGACAACCTTACATTGCTTGCTTGCTCAGATTCAGCCATCATCACTGGAACCCTGGGGCTGAACAGAATAGGGAAACCCCATGGACAAGCCCTGCTTCTCAAAGGCCAAGGCCCAGTGACTTTGGGGTTGGCCAACCAGACAAGTGAGTGGCTGACAGGCAGACAGAGAGTAGGAGCAGCTGTCTGCCTTCAATTGTCATTCCCAAAGGAGGAGGAAAAATCTGTTTCACAGGAAAGTACAATGAGGTGGGTAAAAGATCACTTGAACAATTCCTCTTGCCCCTACTGAATAAGGCTGGGGGAGCTAGGGAGGGCAAGTAATGATCCCTAAGGAATAAGCCCTCACATGCTTCCTTTGGGAATCATTACTTCCCCTGCTTACCCTCCCTCAGGGATGGATAATAGATAGAGAGATATAGTTATAATCTATTCTATATTTATCATCCATCTATCTATAGTATACACACACACACACACACCCGTGTATGTGTGTGTATGTGTGTGTGTATGTATGTAAGGTCCTGTAAGTAAGTAGGGTCAAAAGCAAAATTCAAACTCAGATCTCTCTGTTTCTCTCTGTCTTTCTGTCTCTGTCTCTCTCCTCTCTCTGTTTATCTGTCTCTGTCTCCTCTGTCTCTCTCTGTCTCATATACATACATATATATCTTACATATACATACACACCTATCTCTGCCCAAATATGTATATTATCACCTGTATATCATACATATCTATTAATTTTCATGTTGTCTCTGCCATTAGAAAGTAAGCTTCTTGAGGTCAGGGCTTGTTTCTGTCTTTATTTTTATCTCTAGAACTTAGTACCCAATACAGTAAGCATACAACAAGTGCTTGATAAATGCTTATTCTTTGGCAGATTAAGCCCATCACCTGGATGGCTCTCTTCCTATCAGTCTCTAAGTAAGGTCAGAATTCTGGGCCCCTAATCCAGGAAGTCAGCAGTTCTGAGCCTTCTAGAGATACCAGGTCAGGGAGAAGCACCAGGCAGGGAAACTTCCAAAAGTCAAGACTGGTTTTGCAGGGGGCTGAGTTCGCCGCTAGGGTTCAGTTGACCCATAGAGAGTGGGGGACAAGGGAGAAGGGAGGGACTTTGGCATAAGGTTCTAGCCCTAAAGCATGGAAAGTTTGCCAAGAGGATATTTATAGCTCTTAAAGTCATACACACACACACACACACACACACACACACACACACACACACACACA
>NW_027187400.1:35185336-35194102 GCF_028583685.1 Petaurus breviceps papuanus | reverse complement strand
ACACACACACACACACACACACACACACACACACACACACACACACACGCACTGCCAGCCTGTTTAACAGTTTTAGCTGATTCGGGCTTTTTCTGCTTCTTTGTTTTATGTTGAATAAGAAAAGTGATGGAGGTGAGGCCGTTCCAGGGGCTAATGATGAGCCTGACTGGTATAGAGAGGGCAGCCCCTGGCTGGGCTATGGTGTCTTCAGAGGTCTTCAGGGCTCTCTGAGGGCTATAGAGGAGAAGGGTTACTTGAAAGATCCCTAGTACCTAAACTTAGGGAGCTGTGAAGGAAGGAGCCAAGCATGAGGCAGACACTTAGGTCTTCTGGTAGAAAAGAAGAAGCTGGGAATGGGGACATCTGGGTCTCAAGCCTTCCTTTGCCAAAGGGTTTGCCAAGGGCCTTCAGGCTCGCCAGGAAACCTAGCGACCTTGGAAGAAGTTAGAGGGCAGGATGCAGTCAGGAGGCCGTCCAAGCCAGCTGGTCTTTTGTACCCATTTGTACCTGGACTGAGTTTGTGGAAATAAGTAGTACTGACCACCTCGAATCGCCAATAGCCTCTCCTGTTTCCTGGAGCTGGCCACTAGGATGTCCCCACCGGGCACTCCTTCCCCAGTCCCTCAAGGCCCCTGTAATTCATGACCTCTCCTCTCCCTCCTCCAACCCCCAAACTGTTGCCAAGAAGGTGATGTCGGGGAGATGTTAATGTTTCCTCCTCTGAGCTCAGCAATGGAGCCTGACCGTGTAATACCTGTTTCCATTAAGTCGCTGACCCAGTCCGTCACCTAGGCCCCTTGAAGGCCTTGGGAGCTGGTGGAAAAGATCAAAATGGGTAGCCAAGCCAAACATCAGGCCTTTGAGGTCAGAATATTAAAGCAGGCTATTTTGTTATCCGAGGAAAAATAAAAAGAATGCTATTGGCTGTTACCAACTTCACCCAAACTTTACTCCATCCCAAGGCCTGCAATTAAAGTGACTACTGTCCCCATGCCTGAGCCCCAATTCCCACCCACCTACTTGGAGGCCTTAATGAGGAAGAAATGTTGATCAATAAGCATTTCTTAGGTACCCACTGTGTGCTAGCTGTTGGAATACAATGACAAAAACAAAACCATGCATTCACTCAGGAGAAATAATATGTATAGGTAATTCTGGAGATAGGGAGATGGGGTGGGGAGGAACTGACTAGCAGCTGGAGGTGGGCTGAGGGGATGGAGGAAGTGTCCCATCCATGGAGAGCCTTTGGACCTAATGGAAAAATCCTCTTTGCTTTTAGGGTCCAGCTCCCCAAAGGGCCTGAGATAGCACAGAATCCAAAGGGACAAGTGGAGGGAATCAAGACAGAAAGCTCAGCTCATAACTCAGTAAAGTTGCCAGGCCTTCAGGCGACCCTTTTGCATATACGATGACTGGCCTGTGCACTGTGTCTTTAAGACACTAATGGGCCCTCTTAAAATAAAAAAGACAGTTCACTCACACACTAGCAGGTTCTCATCTGACATCAGTAGGGAATCAAAGATATTTTATTATTTGGAAACTCCATATAGGGGAAGGCAGCCTTGAAAATCTGTCATTACTCCAAAAACCACACCTCCCCTGGGAGTTAATTATTTTCTTAAAATGCAACTTGTACTGTTAGCTTAAAACATTCCAACTGTGTTCACACTCTTTAAATCTTCAGCAAACCTTAGAGTTTAAATCACTTGCAGATAAGGGTAATTCTATTAGGGAAAGGGGGGGGGGAGCCCTCAGAGGAGGTGAAATCGAATGAAATAAAAGGGTATTGAGAAAGGTTTCCTCTGGGTGTCCGCTGCCCTCTCCCCTCAAGAGTCTGGCAGACGCTGAAGTCCTCAGAAATTTTATAGGCCCCAGCCCTCCATGTAACCCAACCTGGGCTGCCATGTTGTCCCTCACCCCCCTCCCTCCAGAAAATCCAGCCAGCAGATTCTGCCCCTCCTTTGTGAGAACAAAAGGTACCATTTTGAGGGGTTCAAGTTCTAGGGTTTTGCCCAGTTCTCAGTTGACTGACACCTGAGGCCTTTTCTTGGAGTTGCTTTTGAAAAGAGAAATGGGGTATGACCTGAAAGCCCCAAGGCCTGGGCGATGGGTCAGGGGAGGCAGGGTTTCTAGAATGAAGGTGTCTTGATTAGCAAATGTAACTAGAGGTAAGGGACTCTAGGTGTGGAAGGGTGAGGGTGGTATCAGCTGGGTGGGACCTCAGAGGTTGTCTAGTCCAACCCCCTCATTTCACAGATGATGAAATCAAGTCCCAGAGAAATTAAATAATGCGTCCTTTCTGGTTCCTAGATCACCCCCAGAGTAATAGGAAGCTGGCTTTCTCCTGTCCTGTCTTTGGGACTCCTGCTTTCTCTGTCTTTTTTTTCCTTTCTCTCTTTCTATGATAGGGAAACTGAGACCCAGAGAGGGAAAGTGACAAAGCAAGCTGGAAGGGTCCACGGAATAACGAGAATGTAAGCCCCATGTCTTTAACCTTTCTTTGTCGCTCTAGTTCTTAGGAAAGTGCTTCATAATCTGTCTGGTGAATGAATGCTGATTGGGGCCTCTGGTGCTATGCAGACAGATTATATTTTTCTGCTTTTTGCCTTCTTCCCCAGTAGAATGCAAGCTCCTTGAAGGCAGGGATAATTTTGTTTTTATCTTTCTATCCCTAAAATCCAATACAGTGCTTTCACATAATAAATACCAAATAACTGTTTCTCAAGTGCAATTGATGGCTGGAAGGTGCTTCTACATAGGCAGCTAGGTGGCTCAGTAAATAGAAAGCCTGGTCCTGGAGTCAGGAAGACCTGAGTTCAAATCCAACCTCAGACGCTCACTAGCTGTGTGAAACGAGCTAGAGAGGGAAATGGCAAAACCACTCCTATATCTTTGCCAAGAAAACCCATGGACAGGGTGGTCTAGGGGGTCACAGAGAGTCAGGCATGACCATACAACAACGGAGCAGAAAATCAAGGTCACAAATTGTCTGTAAGTGGCCACACACAGTTGATATGTCGAGGCTAACCTTTTTGGATCCAATGAAATAATGTGGTAGAACATAAACTATTAGAGGGCAAAAACCATTTTATTCACTGTCTCTCGGTATCCCTAGTACTGAGAACAGAGCCTGGAACATTGCCCCTGACTTATAAATTCCTATTGATTGATTATGGATCTATAGCTCTTTGTAAACCTTGGATTGCTGTACAAATGTCACTATTAGTCACAGTGGCTGTTACCATCCATTATTGCTCTGGGAATCAGGAGTAATTCAGAGATTCTATTTTGGAGCTAGACTGTAAGAAAGGTGATCAGGGTGGAAAGGCAGTGTATCAAGAGATTAACTTGTCTTTGTCTCCCTGGGGCTCCCCAGACATCGAGGAATAAGTCTTTCATCTAGATTGACAGCTATGGAGAAGGGGGATATCATTCTCAATTGTCTATATGAGATTTGGGCCACTTGCTCAATGAGCCCAGGCTGGCTTTCCCTGACCCCCTCCTTGTGCTCTGTCCATCATCTCCAGCATTCCTGAAGGTTACACACACAGGGACCACACAGTTAGTACTTCTTTCTATAGACTAGGCAGGCCTGCACCCAAAAATTGTGTCAGGTGTCAGGGGAAGGATGGGAAGATTCTGTGGATTGAAGAAGAAAGGGAACTCACCTGGGGCTTAGCTGCCAGGCAAAGGAAGTTAACCCCCAGGACACCATCAAGCTTCTATGACCCTTAAGGACATTCCTCAATGGGGAAGCATGGAAGAGGGAGGAAGAAAGATTAGGATGTGGCCCTCAAGCCAAGTCAACTTGACAAACATTTATTAAGCTCTTTCTAAGTGCCAGGCACTGTGCTGAAGGAATACAAATACAGGCAGAAAAAACGATAACCCATGCCCTTGAGGAGCTTACATAATTAATAATGGGAGAAGCCAACACACAGCAGGAAGCTGGAAAAGGAGCTGAAAGGAGAAAGTACCCGTATGGAGGCATGGCAGGGAAAGTTCTGAAGACAAGGCTGACCTGCACCTTAAAATGGAGATTCTAGGAGGGGCCAGCTAATCAGAGGGATAGATCCAAGTAGGGGAGGAAGTCCTGGGACAAGACCACTATCACCAAGGGTGTTGTAATGATGTTGTTCAGTCTTTCTCAGTCGTGTCCAATTCTTCAGGACCCCATTTGGGATTTTCTTGGCAAAGAGAGTGTTTTGCCATTTCCTTTTCCATCTCATTTTACAGATAAGGAAACTGAGGCGAGCAGGGTTAAGTGACTTGTCCAGGGTCACACAGTAAATCTCGGAGCTGGATTTGAACTCAAGAAGATGAGTTCTTACGGATGTCAGACCCAGCACTCTATGCACTATTGTGCTACCTAGCTTCCCTGGGGTCAGGTAGGGATGGGCTAATAGGGGAGAAAATATGTCCCAGGATGGTGTTCTTCCCACTCTCTAAGTCTCAGCCCCTTGAGCAAAAGCCCCAGTTGCCCATCCTAGTTGTGACTCTGAGAGCAAGAAATCAGAAAGTCCCAATTTGGCTATACTTGGGGGGGGGGGGGAAGAGAGAAAGTAATAGAGAGAATGGTCCATAGCCAGTCAGTCCAAACCAGGTGACAACCCAACCAGCCCACTGAATTGGGGAATGGAAAGGGTTACAAAGAAACACGTTCACATTAACCCAAGTAGAAAGTAATTAAGAAGGGAAACAGCTACCTCTTGCTGCCTCAGACAAAAGTAGAAGCAAATCTACACCCTGCAGACATGATACCATGTTGGCTCCCTATTAACCCAGAGAACCAGTTCTGCTTCATCAAGCTTCCACTTCTCAAGCACAGGTCATTCTCCTTCTCAAGAAGCTCCAATGGTCCCCCATTACCCCCAATACAAACTCTCCCAGTCAAAGCCTTCCACAGTTTAGCTTTAGCTGACGTTTCCAGGCTTATCTCACACTTTTCTCTTTCACGAAATCTACATTCCAGGCAAACTGACTTCCTTGCTATTCTCTTCATGACATTCCGATATCCTGACTCCATACATTTGCCCAGGCTGTGCCAGATACCTGGAATGCTCTTACTTTCAGCCCATAGAACCCCTAATTTTCTTAAAGTCTCTGGTCAGACTCCAAAGTGATACTATGGTTTTCTATGATCACTTCAATTGTTTGCACCTGCCCTCTGAAAGTATCTTTGTTTATTTATATATCCCCATGATACATATAGAATATAAGACTCTTTTTTTTTACTTTTTGGAGGGAAATTGGGGTTAAGTGACTTACCCAAGGTCACATGGCCAGTTTTTGTGTTAAGTGTCTGAGGCCGGAATTGAACTCAGGTCCTCCTGACTCCAGGGCTGGTGCTATATTCACTGTGCCACTTAGCCACCTGGAATATAAGACTCTTGAGGGTAGAGACTTTCATTTTTTGTCTTTGAATTTTCAGCCCAGAGGCCAATGCCTGATATACTCTTGTTCAGTTGTTTAATCATGTCTGACTCTTCATGACCCCGTGGATCATAGCAAGTCAATGATGTCTATGGAATTTCCTTGGTAAAGAAACTGGAGTGGTTTGCCATTTCCTTCACTGGTGGATTAAGGCAAATAGAGGTTAAGTGACTTGCCCAGGGTCACATAGCCAGTAAAAGTTTGAGGTCAGATTTGGACTTGGGTCTTCCTGACTGGTATGTAGTTGGTGTTTAATAAAGACTTGCTGAATGAATGAGGAAATGAATGGATCGATGGATCAATGAATGAATGTCACATGGGTTCATTTCAATTCAATAAACATTTATTAAGCACCTACTATATGCCAGGCATTGTACTAAGTGCTGGAGATACAAAAAGAGATAAAAGACAGTACCTGCCCTCAAGGAGCTTACAATCTAATAAGAAAGACAACATGCAAACACATTATATATACAGCAAGCCATAGGCAGGATCAATAAAAAAAGAATTAACAGAGGGAAGGTACTGGAATTAAGAGGGGTTGGGGAAGGCTTCCTATAGAAAGTGGGATTTACTCAGGATTTTGTAGTAGCAAGCACCCCAGCATCCCCAGGATGGCTACCAACACAGGTTCTTTGATCTACTTTTTTAAAAGAAAGCAACTCAAAATGGGCTAACAATCTTGCTTTAATCAAACATATATCATTTACCTAGTTGGGGGGAAAAGGTCAGCACCCCAAACTTCAGAGAATACAGAGGTTACAAGCAGAGAAAAAAATACAGAAAGAGAAACAAATCAGCAGACAGGCTTCCAACTGTCCAACCATTGCATCCATACCTAGTCAGTTATCAGAAAGGGAAGCATCAACATCTAGGTTTTCAAAGCCTGGGGACTCAGGGGTTGCCCAGAGTCTCTTCTGGTCAAATCACATACAACTCTTCTCAAAGTGATCCCCCAAACAAAATCTCACATCAGGGATATATAGAGAATGTCACAATCCTCTTGACCCACTGCCCAACCACACAGCACCAAGGTGTGGGCACTTCTGAAAACCAAGCCTCCTACCACAGGCTCCAGGTGACTACATCCAGCCTATTAAGGGGCAGAGTATATTTTCAAATCAAGGAAGGTTCTCAGAGTCACTTAAACCTATCAAAGGGCCTAGGGACAGGGAAGATCTTAAATTCCCATTCCCATAACAGACTTAAAGAAAGCCAGGGAGGTCAGTAGTCAGAGCGCAGGAGGGAGAGCACATAACTGTCAGAGAAAATGCCCAGAGCTGAGATGGAGGGTCTTGTTCATGGAACAGCTTAGAGGCCAGTGTCACTGGATCAAGAAGCATGTTTTTTTTGGACGGGGGTAAGGTGTAAGAAGACTGAAAAGGGAGGAGGGAGCTAAGTTATGAAGGACTTTGAATGCCAAACAGATAATTTTGTGTTTGCTCCCAGAGGCTATAGGACACCTGAGATTATTGAGAAGAGGCATTCTCCATACAGAAACCTGCACTGACGGGCACTCGGTCAGGTTACCTCTCCAGGTCCCCATTTCCTACCTTTCCCTCCCTCTCCCAGCCTCCATGCCAGCCAGAAGGCAGAAGACGAAACATCTGGAGCCCAACAATACAGCCTTGTTGGAAAAGGGGGGGGAGGACCTCCCAGAGCGGGCGGCCTCCCTGCCCAGCCTCTCCTTCGTAGCGGAGTTTCTGAGATTAGCTCATGGCCGTTTTGACCCTCACCGCCAAGTCTGGCGAAATGAAGTCAGGAAGGCAACGAGAGTTGCTCAAACAGATGTAGCCTTTGGAATCAGCACCATGCCCCCCTCAATAAAAAGACCGCCAGCCTGCTGCCTGATCAATGACAGCTTTTTTCTAATCCATCTCATGGAATCAGGGCGCCCACAGCACTGACCGAGGAAGCGAGGAGCAGAGAGGGATATTTGTAGCGGTTTGCTTGTCTCCAGAAACAGGAGTGGACTCGCGATTTCATTCGGCCTCGCCTAATGAAATGTTCAGAAAATAGCCTTTCGAAGGAACCCTGTAAATGACCAGGGAGCGGGCCTGGGGAGCACTCTTTTGATTACACTGAGAAGGAACCCGCTCAATCCGAGGGCACGTTTCCGTTGCACCAACCTCAGAACTCCATAACGAGACACCAGAGCCTACTGAAAATAATAACCTGTTAAAGGGATAGGCAGTTAATATAATGAAAAGTTGCCCCGTCTCATAAAGAGGTAAACGCAAAAATGTCCCTGGATCTGTTTACAATAAAGAAACAAAAGGGAATAGATTGAGAATAATACCGAACTTAAGGTTTTCAGAGCCAAGGTAATCAGTGTGGGGGCAGTAAAAAGGGAACCGTTGAGGGCTTGGAAGACCCGGGTTCAAATCCTTAACTCTCAATTACTTATGTTTCTTTGGGCAAGTTAGCTTCCCCCAATCTGAGCCTCAGTTTCCTCCTTTGTAAAAAGGAAGGTGGTTGAGCTGCATAATTTGGTGTGGTGGAAAGATCATTGGTTATGAAGTCAGAGGACCAGGATTCAAATCCAAGCTCAGATATTTAGCACGCTTCCTTCTTTGTAAACAGAGTGGTTAGCTTGGATGAAGTCTATGGTCTTTTGGAGCTCTAAATTGAAGAGATGACTGTATTTATGGGAAGTCCAATTCCATTTGTCAGAGACCAAGGACTCAATGTGGCCCCAGAGAGAAAAAGCTCCTTGAAGACAGGGGTTGTTATGTTTGAAACTTTGTAACACTAGGACCCAGTATAGTAATAGGCACATAAGACCATAGAACCCTAGATCTGGAGTTGAAATAGACTTCAGAGGCCATCTAGTCTAATCCCCCCCTTTTTTTTTACAGAGGGAGAGATTGAAGCCCAGGGAAGTTGTCAAACATCAAAGGGGGAATTCGAACCCAAGCCCCAAGACTCCAGAACCAGAGGAGGCAGCTAATAAATAGTATGCGGGTTGAAGTGGCCTGGAGAGAATTCCTGAAAAACATCAGGAATTCTGATATAGTTCAGGATAATGGGACTGGGTCAAAGAGTCCTACACATTTCACATGCTTATATGACTCCCCTGACATAGATTATAAACTAACCCTCATTGTCATTGGGACACATTGAGCTTCAAGGCACTAGATGGAACATATTGAAACCATGTTTATCTCAAATAAAGGTCAATGTATCCACATTCATTCACCTCTAGGCTTTGTTTATGTCTGTTATTCCTGCTGGATTATAACTAACAAGAATGGAAGGAAGGAAGGAAGGAAGGAAGGAAGGAAGGAAGGAAGGAAGGAAGGAAGGAAGGAAGGAAGGAAGGAAGGAAGGAAG
>NW_027187400.1:35181134-35185326 GCF_028583685.1 Petaurus breviceps papuanus | reverse complement strand
AAGGAAGGAAGGAAGGAAGGAAGGAAGGAAGGAAGGAAGGAAGGAAGAAAAAAAGAAAGATGGAAAAAAGAAAAGAAGGAAGGAAACATTAAATGCCTGCTATGTAATAGGAACTGCACTAAGCTCTTTATCTCACTCAATCCTCACAACAACCCTGAGAGGTAAATATTATTATGATCATCATTTTAGAGTTGTGGAAACAGAAGCAAACAGAGGTTAAGTGACTTGCCCAGAATAACCCAACTAGTATGTGTCTTAGGCTGGATTTGAACTCAGTTCTTCATGACTCCAGCTCCAGCTTTTTATCCGCTGCACTTCCTAGTTGCCAGTAATGCAGGACAGTGACACAAGGCCGAGAGTCCCAAAACCAAGATGAATCGGTTAGAGTCAGTTACAGGCTCAGCTGCTAAGGAGCCATGTGAGTTTGGGCCTATCACATCATGGTGACTTTAGAGGCCAAACAACCAACAAACATTTATTAAGTGCCTGCATAGCCCAAAGACAAAAGTGCTTGCCCTCAAAGAGCTTACATCTGAATGCAGAAGATAGCATTTTCATATATACATAAAAATATAATGAATCGAAATGAATGTCATGCTGTTTTGGGAGAAAGGGGCCTGGTATCTGAGGCAACTAACAGATACTTCATGTAGAAGACAAAAGTTTTAATGGAAACCAAGAATTCTAAACAGCAGAAGTGAGGAGGGAGTATATTCAAGGCATAAGAATGGTCAGTGCAAAGGTACAGAGATGAGAAAAGGATGATCCATGTGTAGAACAGTGAGTAAGCCAGGGGAGATGGTGGACAGTTAGCCTTGCCCCCAACTAACCCTGGATTTTTCCATCAACATCCCTAACATATGGTCACCCCATTTCTGCTTGAACATCCCCCATAACAGGGAGGTCATTATCTCATGAGGCAGTAGATTCCACTGTTGGGCAACTCTGATTGTTAGGAAGTTTTACTGAACCAAAAATCTTCTCACCATCCTCCAATTTCCACCCTCTCTTCCTAGTTCTGCCTTATGGGGGGACCCAGAACAAGTTTGAATCCTTCCTTCAACATGATACATTTTAAAATACATTCCCAGCATTGCCCTGCCTGACCAACCAAATCTCATGCCTGAAACATTCCCCTTTCTTTTTTTTTCTTTTTTTTTCCTAAAGCAATCAGGGTTAAGTAACTTGCTCAAGGTTACACAGCCAGTTATTTCTGGGAGTGGTGCTGAGTATCTGAGCCCGGATTCGATCCCCAGGTCATCCCGACACAACATTCCCCTTTCTTACCAAAGCCTTTTACAATCCCTAATTTCTTTCAAAGTTCAATTCATTCAGTCAATCAAATACTTACTAAGCTCTTACTGTGCGTCAGAACTGTGCTAAGTATAAAGATACAAAGAAAGGCAAAAAGCAAATCAACGCTCCCTTGCAACTGCTTATGCATACAAATATACAGAGGAGATGGAATTTAAGCTGCAAAGGGAAGGCTCCAGCTCACGGGGATAGAGGGGTGGGAAAAGGAGAGGTCGAGCTGACTCTTGAGGGAATTTAGAAGCTAAGAGGTAGGAGGTGAGGAGGGAGAGCATCCCTGGAGTGAGACATGGTCAATGTAGATGGAGTGCTGGGTTTGAGGGTCTGTTAGAAGTCCAGTAGCTGAATTGGAGGCTATAAAGGGTTTTAAATGACAAGAAGAGGACTTTAACTATGATTCTTTTTCTCCTCCTTCTCCTTCTCCTCCTCCTTCTTCCTCTTTTTGTTCTTCTTTTTCTGCTTCTCTTCTTCTGCTTCTGCTTCTTCTTCCTCCTCTCCTCCTCTTTCTCCTCCTCCTCTGGGTCAATAACAGAAACAGCTGGCACTACATAAAGCATCCAAATTTGCCAAGCACTTTGCCCACATTCTCTCATTTGAGCTTCACAACAACCATGGGAGCTGAATATTGTGGACATTACTTTACCCTTTCACAGAAGAATAAACTGAGGGTCAGAAATGCTAATAGCCACATAGCCAATCAGTGTCAGAGGCAGAATTTGAACCAGGGTCATCCTGACTTTGTTGTACCAAGGCTTTCTGAAGTTTGACAAGTAAGGATTCAGAGCTGTCTTCTGAAGGTGAGAAAAATCAATCCTTTTACAAGCTTCTAGGTGATAGTCCTCAAGTAGTTCTGGAGTGGAGATAATAACTCATAAACTTAAATTTGAACCTTAATTTGTTTGTAAATTTATAATATGAACAATGGTAGATTCAGCTAAACTGGAGGGAACAAACCATTAACCACAGTGAAAATTCCCTCAGACCATTTAATATAGATTGGAAGAAAAGCCCAAAACAAGTAGATGTGTCCCATATTAGAATGGGCTGCCTCAAGGGGTGTTGGGTCCACCCTCCCTAGATATCTCCATCTGGAGGCTGAGAACCCATGTGGGGATTCTTGGTCAGGTACCGGTCGAACCAGCAGGGCTTTGACACCTCTGCTAGCTCAGAGATTCTGTGATTTTGAGATTCATTTGAGTTAAATGTTGGAACTGAGCTCAGAGCCTCTTCCCCAGTCTGCATTTCTTCACATGTGGCATTTCTTACCCAACCCTTATGAAAGAAGACTCAAAGGCAGCCCAGATAGTCTGACTCTTAGCACATAGCACTTAGATGAGTTAGGTGTCTAAGGATCAAGAATTTAGCAATTAAATGCCCCCTCTAGAATCACTGGGATATTCAAATCAAGAGGAAAAACACTGTGGAAACATTTAGCGGAATTATTGTACCCAGAGGGCTTTGAGAGGATCTGGCACATCCAGAGAACAGGAACCCAGGTCACCTCTTACCCCTAGATCAGCCTATATCTCCTTTCAGAGGTGACATAATTATGACAGGTGATATTCTCTTACCCATCCTTACTTAGGTCTCTACTTAGTAGAAAATAGGCTTGATGTTTTTAGCTTTCTAGGAAGAAAAGAAGGAAGAGAGAGGGAAGCATGAAACAAGCATTTATTTAGCACCTACTAGTTTCTGAATCTGTAAAATGAACTAGAGAAGGAGATGGCAAACCACTCCAGTGCCTTTGCCAAGAAAACCCCAAATGGGGTCATGAAGAATAGGACGTGGCTGAAACAACTGAACAACAACAAAAATGTGCCAGTCACTGGGCTAAGCACTTTATAAATATGACCTCCTTTGACCTAACAGCAACCCTGAGAGATAGGTGCTATAATTATCCACAGTTTTACAGTTGGGGAAACTGAGGCAAGCAGAGGTGAAGAGACTTGCCAAGGATCACACAACTAGTAAGTGTCTGAGGTCATATTTGGTCTTAGTTCTTCCTAACTCTGGTCTCAGTGATCTAACCATGGTACCACTCGGGCCACTAGAAGATACGTAGTAGAGGGTGAGTGAAGATGTGGCTTGGGTTTTACATGTT
Organism: Petaurus breviceps papuanus; assembly: GCF_028583685.1. Taxonomy (NCBI): domain Eukaryota; kingdom Metazoa; phylum Chordata; class Mammalia; order Diprotodontia; family Petauridae; genus Petaurus; species Petaurus breviceps. The sequence continues at coordinate 35,181,914 of NW_027187400.1, read as the reverse complement.
CAGTGGGTTTGGGGGCACGGCAAGTGGGATAAAGGAACCTAAGAAAAGACTTCCTTCCAATATCTGGATTCTTTATTTAATCTGGGCATAGAGATGCCTTGGCCAACCTGCCCTCTCCAGGACCCAGCTGGCTTAAGGTAAACTCCTCTGGTCCTGATGACTTATTAATAATAATAGGGGTAGGGTCTGGACCTGCAATTTTATTAGTATATGGAATTTCTTCCTTTTTTTTCTTTTTTGAGCAATCAGGGTTAATTGACTTACCCAGGGTCACACCGATAGGAAGTATCTAAGACTGGGTTTGAACTCAAGTCCTAATAACTCCAAGGCTGGCACTTAGTATAGGGAATTTCCAGATGAAACTCTTTCTACCACTGCTGTTGTTACCTTAGAGGTTCAGTGATACAGCAGAACAAATGATGGATTTGATTTCAAAAGCCCTGAGTTCCAATTCTGACGTTATTATCTACTTATTGCGTAACTTTTGGCAAATCATTTAACCCATCTCAGCTTCCACTTTTACATCTGTAAAATGAGGGTCTGGAGTAGGTAATCTCCCAAATACCTTCCATCTCTAAATCTCTTACATTGCAGTTTAATGGTCTTAGATTCTCCCTAGAATTGCTTGGGACAGTGAGAGGCTGAGTGACTTGTCCAGGATCACACAGCAAGTATATTTCAGAGGTTGGTCATCCTGGTCTTCTTCCAGGTCTTCCTGTCCCCAAGGCAGGAGGATGATGATGATGATGATGATGATGATGATGATGATGATGATGATGA
>NW_027187400.1:35180209-35181124 GCF_028583685.1 Petaurus breviceps papuanus | reverse complement strand
TGATGATGATGATGATGATGATGATGATGATGATGATGATGATGATGTTGATGGTGGTAGTGGTGGTGGTAACAATAATAGCGTTCGTAGTGTTGGTGCTGATGATGGTGGTGGTGGTGGTAGTGGTGGTGGTGGTGGTGGTGGTGATGTTGATGGTGGTGGTGATGGTGGTGGTGGTGATGACAAAGACGAGGACAACAATAGCAGCACTACCAAATGACTGATTTACATAGCATCCTCCTGGCCTTGCCTTCTGTAGCCCTCACTGGTGAGCTTGTAAGTCACATATCCAAACAGCAAGCATTACAAATCCTACCCACCGATAATAAGATGAGATAGGGAGTGCCTGTTCAAAGAGCTCTTCCCCTTTTCTGTGTTCCAGCCCTCTTTAGCATCTTGATGAAGGCTATGGACCTATTTTCAGAATCTTTCAAAATGTACAAAATCAAATACATGAATTTTCAAAAGAAACTAATTATATTGAACTATAATTATAAAAAAAAAATTAAAGTTCGTGGACCGCAGGTAAAGAACTCCCAATAGATGTCCTAAAAGTGTTCAGGTCAGCAGATTCAGAAGAATTAGGACATGTCCAAGGTTAAACTCAGCCCTTCCCCAACCCCTAAACTCACCCCTCCTCCTATTTTTCATGTTTTTATTACTTTTACTGTCATCTTCCCAGATGTCTTCCTTCCTTCCTTCCTCCCTCCCTTCCTTTCTTTTTGTTTCTTTTTTCTTTATTTCTTTCTTTCTTCCTTTCCTTCTCTTCCTTCCTTTTCTCTTTTTATCTTTCTTTCCTTCTTTCTTTTTTTCTCTCTTTCTTCCTTCCTTCCTTCCTTCCTTCCTTCCTTCCTTCCTTTCTTTCTTCCTTTCTTTCTTCCTTTCTTTCTTTCTTTCTTTCTTTCTTTCTTTCTT
>NW_027187400.1:35153622-35180199 GCF_028583685.1 Petaurus breviceps papuanus | reverse complement strand
TTCTTTCTTTCTTTCTTTCTTTCTTTCTTTCTTTCTTTCTTTCTTTCATCTCCAGTGCCTAACTCAGTGACTGATATAGTAAGTGCCAGAAACATTCTTGCTGATCAATCTTTAATTCTTTCATCTCCTTTACTCCTGCTCCCATATTCATGAAGTTTCCAAGTCTAGATGATCCTGCTTTCACAGCATCTCTTGTACCTGTCCTTTCCTCTTAATTCTCATGTCAACTACTCTTATGCATATTCACTTAAAAGAATATGCAGATGTGATGATCAATGGCATCTGAAAGGTTGTAGAGAATGGAAGAGGTGGCATAGGACTGGAGAGGGCATAGGTTGCTCTCTCTATCTCTTTCTCTCTGTTGTCTCTGTCTCTCTGTGTGTCTCTGTCTCTCCCTCCCTCCCTCCCTTCCTCCATCCCTCCCTTCTGTCTCTTTTTCTCTCTCTCAAATTGGAAAGGGGTGATTTACATGATAGTATAATTAGATAGATTTGAGCTTGGTTGAATGACTGGATTAAAAATAGCAGGCATTCATGTGCCAATTTCAACATGGGGGTAGTGTCCAGCAAATTGCCCCAGGGATCTGTTCTTGACCCTTTGTATACAACATTATAATCACTGACTGTAGTAAAGGCGTAAGTGAAATATTTATTTTTTAAGGAGGGAGGCAGCTGGGAAGTATAGCTAAAGAATTGAGTTCCAGGGTCAAGATCCAAAAGGGTCTTGATAAGATAAAATCCTGAGCCAAACTCAATAAGATGAAACTCAACAGAGATAAATATGAAATGCCACATTTTAATTTAAAAAAAAATCCAAAAGTACAACATGAGGGAGGTGTGGCTTGATAGCAGTATTTCTTCTGAATATAGCTTGTTTGTATATATTTACTTGTCTGCCCTACATAATATTAAATCATAAGCTCCTTGAGGGCAGGCACTGTCTTATACAACTTTTTGAAGCCCTGGCTTGGCACAAGGTAGGTACTTAACAGATGTTTCTCGATTGACTGTTTTTAGTGGATTGTAAACTGGGGAGTAGTCAATACAATGACACCATAGCCAAAAAAAAATTTAATGTGATAAGACATAGGGCCAGGGAAGAGATAGGTTTGCTGTCCTTGATCCTGGTCAGGTCAATCTGCACCACTGTGGCCTGTTCTGAGTGCCACAATTTAGGCAAGGAAATTGTGAAATTGCCAGAGGAGGGCAGCCAAGATGATGAGCAACCTTGAGGCTGTCTTAGAAGCATCTATTGAAGGAAGTGGAAAGTTCTAGATGTTTGGATTCTTTATAGAATTGGGAGACTGACTTGCCCTTTCTGGGGTTGTCAACTACCTCTGACCCCAGCAACATGATATTAATAATGATAATGATAATCAGAGAGCCAATGAAGCATAGTGGACAGAGAGTAGGTCTCAAATCCAGGAAGACCTAGGTTCAAATCTTGCCTTTGACACATATAGATTTATTGACCCTGGGCAAATTATTTAATCTATCAATGCTTTAAGCAACTCTCTTAAGTTACAGAGAAGTTACAAGCCTGCGATGAGAGAGGGAGTTTCCTCACATGAAGTTCCCTGCACCAGTATAATCAGAGGTCCAGTGAGGATGACATTCTTATGTGGCACATTTTGCTACTCTGGAAATGACTTAACTGGAACATAATGACTGGTTTCAAGAATTTGAAAGGCTGTCAGGTGAAGAAGGGGCACCTAGATAGCACAGTGGATAGAACACTGGACCTGAAATCAGGAAGACTCATCTTCCTGAGTTCAAATCTGGCCTCAGACACTTCCTAGCTGTGTGACCCTGGGAAAGTCACTTAACTCTGTTTGTCTCAGTTTTCTCATCTGTAAAATGGTCTGGAGAAGGAATTGCCAAATCACTCTAGTATCTCTGCCAAGACAACCCCAAGTGGGGTCGTGAAGAATCAGACATGACTGACCTGAATGCATGTGTAGAATGAGTTGTGTATATTTTTCTTGGTCAAAGGGGACTAGATGAAAAAGAATGGACTTCAGGGATATAGATTTTGGCTCATTGGCAGGAAAAGTTTCTTAATCCATGAGAACTATCCACAAGTTATAAGGGGAGGTTGAGGGCTCCCCATCAATGGAGCATTTTTGGTCAAGGTTAAAGGAAGACTTATGTTCTATGTTATAGTAGGGATTCATATCCAGGTATGGCTTGGGCTGGGTGGCCTCTGAGGTCCTTTCCAGCTGTGAGACTCAGCAACCATGTGAAATTTGCTCTGTGTGTGTCCTTCAGAGCCAGTCATCATTTCCAGTAGATGCTATAAAACAAACAGCCGGGAATGATCAAAGAGAGTAGTTGGCTTGAACCTTGAGAGAATCTCCCTTTAAATGGCTCCATCTGTTTTCTCCACCTAACTTCCCAAGAGTGAGATTCTTCATAAATGTAATACAAAGCAGCTGTGATCATCCCAAACAAGAGGGGCAGGGACAGGCTCCCATCAGCACTAGCTCTTCAGGGAGATAGCATCAATTGACTCAACATGTGGAAAATACTTTGCAAACTTTGAAGTTCTGTATAAATGAGTTTATTATTATCATCTCCATCACCACCACCACTCCTCTCATCACCATCGTCATCATCATCATCATCATCATCATTATTATCATTTCAGGTGGACTGTGAATGAGGAATTTTTTATATTAACTGAATTGCAATGTAATCGGTTTCCTTTCTAATCTCGTGTATTTAAAAGCATGATTCTGAGAAGTGATCAATAAGCTTCACCAGCCTGCCAAATGGGGTGAAGAATTCCCCTGTCCTGGCTCCTAGACTTCCAAATCAGGTTACCTCACCTTAAAATTTCCTTTAGAGTCAGGCGTCTTCCCATTCTGAAACATGCAACTATTCTTCACCCTTCTCAACTTGGCATATTTCTTCTGTAAGATCCACAATCTTCTTCCATTCCTGAGTTCCTCCTGAAGCCTCCATTTTGGGGGAGGGGCCTGGCCTTGTTCCCAACTTCTGGACTTACTTTCCAGCTCACCTTTCTTCCCCTGCACCACAGTCCCTGCTTTTGAACAACATATAAATAGATATAGAGATAGAGATAGATATAGATATGTAGATATAGATTATAGATATAGACACAGATATAGAGATAGATATAGATTGATGTGGTCTTCCACATAAGAAAGTAAGCTCATTGAAGGCAGATGCTTTCTTTTTCTTGTATTTATAGCCTCAGTGATTGACATAATGCCTGGCACTCACAGTAAGCACTTAATACTTGTATCCTTTCTTCTTTCCAGGAAGGCATAGGGATTGTGAGTTGAACCATAAGGCAGTTGATTGATGCATCTTTCCAATAGAAATGTGTTGATTATTGTTCCCAGAGGAAGAATTGGAGAGGCAAGGTTGGGAGAAGAGTGGGATATTGACTAGCTTTGTTCTGGGGGGGTATATGGGGTGCACAGGGAGGACTAATACCTCTGGTGTGAGGTCTCACTGAGCCCTTTTCAGAGCTGCTCACCGCCCCCTTTGTTGTCCACCTTCCACCCAACTTTCACCTGTGGCTCCAAGAATTTATAACATGTACAATAGTCACATAGTAGTAAAACCATCTGGGTAGATGGGCTAAACCAGATTGAGGGTAATCAACATGTTTCAAACCCATTGGTGATTTAGGCATGAGTCCATCCCAAGCTTGTGAAGACTTCCCCTATTGGAATGGGCTGATAAGAACAATTTGTTCCAATGGCCATGAAGGTGGCTGAAGCAGCTGCTGTGGAGCCCTAAGAGGTTGGTCAGACATCGAAGATGCCAAGGTCACCCACTGCCTCCTGGGCCATCGCCAGTTGTCCTGACTTGTCAGTCACTGGACTTTGATGACTGGAAGAGAGAGCAAGTCTGATGACTTTGCACAACTCTGCCTCACTTAAATCCAATTCATGCTCTAGTCAAGATATTACCCTGTGATGTCATTGGTCCTTTTCAAAAGGAAGGATGAACAACAATGAAATATTCTGGTATAAAAGCAGCAGAGGGTAGTGGGAAGGATGCTTCATTTGAATTCTTGGTCTGTTACTTACCACTAGTGTGACTTGGAGCAAATCGTTTCACATCCCTGCCTAAATATTCTCTCTTCTGTAAAATTAAGAGGTTAGAGTCTATGACACCTTGAGGCATTTCCAGCTCTAAAGCTATAATCCCATGAATATAGATGTAGATATATGTATGTATATATTGTGCATAAGTACATGTGTATATGCACATGCATGTATTATATATACACTGTGTGTGTGCATGTGTGTAAGGCTAGGAATGCAGAGGTAAAAGAGACTAGAGAAACCAGAAAGGGATCATCCCCAGAAAGAAACCTGGGATAGAATAGAAGCCCCTTGAAGGCAGTAACTGTTTTACTTTGTCTTTTTGTCTTTAGCTGGCACTTAGTACAGTGTCTGGCTCATAATAAATATTTCCTAATTAACTGCATGTACTCTCAGAGTTAGAAGGGGCATAGATCCTAGATCTAGTTAGACACAGGTCCTCATAGACCATCTACACCAAACCCCTCATTTTACGGATAAAGAAGCTAACCCCCAGAAGAGTTAGTGATTTGCCCAAGGGGGTTCACACAGGTAGTAAACATCAGAGGTGAAATCCTTTGACTCAAGAGACAGTACTCTTTCCATTTCTGACTTAAGCCATCCTCTTACCAAGGATAGTGTGGCATTGTCCCTGACCAGGGGCCATTTGGCCTCTGGCTCAGTCTTTCTGGACTCTCAATTTGAAATCTCATAGTTGAGTCCGACAGAGAGGCTCAAAGGTAGACCTCTCCAAAGCTGAGTCCAGTCTGCCATGGTTATGTGGAAACACCTTCCATTAGAGACAGCCCTTTATATCCGGACCCTGTGTCCAGCAATCCTCTTAAGGTGTAAATATTTTACCTTGGAGCTGAAGCATTAACTTATTAACACCCATTAGCCTTAGGAATGGGCTAGAATGAGCTTCTCTGATGAACTGAAACCTTGAACTGACCAGGGCAGAGAGCCCTGAGGGAAGGAGACATGGAAACTGGCACTCCAGGATGGGGGAGGATGGAAATTTCTGGAATGAACTCTTGCTGTTTGGTTGGGGGTGGGGAATAGGAGCCAGGGTGAGAGGGCCTGGGCAGACAAAAGATAGTATGAGGTCAATGGGACATTGCCCTCCCTCACCCACATCTTGAAGCAATGTGGTCTGTGGGGAAAGTCCTATTTGGAGATTTAGGGGAGCTAGGTTTGAATTTGGACTCTGCTCCTTCCTATTTGTAGGATTTATAACTCACTGGACCTCTGTGGGACTCAATTCAATTAAACTAATTGATTTCCAAAAGTCTTTGCCTCCCATTCCACATCCCCATTGCCCAAGATGCTTTTCCTCTTACCTCCTCACTGGAGGACCTCATCTTCCCTCAAACGATCAGCTCAAGAGCCTCCTCCTACAAGAAAACTTTCTGGATTCTTCTAGTTTCCCACCATGAAGATTTTTGTCATGCTCTGTATTGACTTCTCTGTATACCTATTGGCTCTCCTAATAGAAAGTAAGCTTCTCAAGGGGAAGGACCATTTGACTTTTGTTTAATAAATGGTTACCTTCAGCTAAATTCACTTACAACTATAACTCTCTCTCTGATCCCCCACCCCATCCTCCCTCACCCTACCAGAGGAAATCTTCCTTACTCTGCAGTCTTTTCTTTCTGCTTCAGGTTTCCAGAGGAGAGTTATGGGTGTTAAGTACAGAGGATATGTGGGATCCTAAAACAGGGTTTTGCAAACTCCAAGGCCAGGAGTGAGGATTAGATGGCATCAGCCACCTGAGGGAGAAGAGGAGAGAGAGCAGGGAGAGTGAGTGGCCTCCCTTAGCCCTTTCCCAGTGACCTATTCTTTACCCTGGTGGGTACAACAGTCGAGACCATGCCAACTCCAATTGGCATCTGTGAGAGCACTGAGAGCTATTTCATGGGGTTGAATTTATTTAATTTTCCCCCCCTAATTGGGCCCAGGCCAGGACCCATGAGTATATGAGGTTGCAAGTAAAGTGGTCTTCTTTGTTTCTTTAATTTTGCCAGTTGGAAAACTCTTGAGCATTAATATTTATGAGAAATGACCTAATATTCATCTTGCCTGCCTTGTGTTTATTTAACATATTTAAGGTGAGCTAGGGGCTGTGTTTACTTTTTAACAGCCTCCACAAGGGAGGACCAACCTATCTGGGGTTGGAGTGTTTTTCACTATCGAGGAAAAAAAAATATTGGGGGGGGGAGGATTGGGTAACTTTTCTCTGAAGTTGCATTTCATGCCTTTGACAACTCAGAAAAGGTGTTCTTGCCTTGGCAGGCCTTTGAGAGAAGATGCCTTTCATCTCTCAGCTGCTTTCCACTTCTAAACTCTGCCACTCTAGATACCTAGTCTTCCTTCCCTCACTCGCTCTATTTTCTCCATTGTTTTTAGGATGATGAATCTGGAATAGAAGGGACTTCAAAAGTCATATTGTCCAATCCCCTCATTTTACAGAGAAAGACGTTGGAGTCCAGGGGAATCAATAGGTGTTCCCTGAGGTTACACAGGTAGTGTCTGAGTCAAGATTCAAGACCTGGACCTCAACTTCAAAACAGCTCTTTTTCAGTGGAACCATATTACCTCTCTTCCTTCTTTTTTCCTCTTCCCCCTCTCTTCCTTCCTTCCTCCATCTCTCCTTCTCTCCTTTCTTCTTACTTTTATTCCTTCCTTCCCTCCCTCTTTCCTTTTTTCCTTTCCTCCTTCCTTTTTTCTCTTTCTTTTCCTCCTTCATCCCTTCTCTCCTTTCTTCCTTCCTTTCGTCCTTCTCTCCCTCCTTCCTTCCCTCCTTCCTTCCTTCCTTCCTTCTTTTCTTCCTCACTTCCTTCCTCCCTCCCTCCCTCCCTCCCTCCCTCCCTTCCTTCCTTCCTTCCTTCCTTCCTTCCTTTCTTTCTTTCTTCCTTTCTTCCTTTCTTTCTTTCTTCCTTTCCCTCCTTCCTTCCCTACTCTTTCTTTTCTGCCTCCACAACCATTTATCAAGTGCCTAGCCTTCCCAAAGCCTCCACTCTAAGTCTCCTCTGGTGCCTCCTCAACCAAAGACTCTCAGAATCAGAAAGCACCTCTAATATCATCCAAACCCACCCATACTCAAAAATAATCCTACTAAAATACACCTGAAAATGGCTCTCCAGTTTTTGCTTGAAGATCACTAGTGAGCTGCCTCTCTAGGCAGCTTATTCCATTTGAAAGTACACCCAAAGGTTAGAAACTCATTCCTTATTTAAAAGGATCTCTGATTTTTTTTTCACTTGGGCATTCCGTCTACAGAGGCAGACCTCAGCCCATCCATGCTTCGCCAAGCTGTGCTACTATTCTCTTCCATCTCCTCCTACCCAATACGCTAGGGGGTCTTGCTTTACTTGATCTCTGGACTTAACTTTCCTCTTGATGCCTTTCACCCCTTATTTCTGATTCAGTCCCTCTGGTTCCAAATAGAACAGATCTGGTCCCCCATTCCCTATGAAAGCTTTTCAAATAAGCTGAGAGAAGACTTGGCCAAGAGAGGAAATATTCTGTTCATTCCTGCCCAATTGGAAAGATTTTGAGTACAATTTGGTGATGAATCATAGATATTAGTTGGGAAATATTTGTCTATTGTGGCTATAGGGGCTCTTCCCCCTCCCCCACTCTTAGAGACCATCTACTAAGTAGTGAAAATCTGATCTTTCTATTGGTAGAGAGAGAATAAACACCAGCAAAATCATATGTCTTTGAGGTGCTTAAGTGTGACCAAAATTCTACATCAAGAGCTGGATAAAACATAAGGTGTCTGGCTTCAGAGAACTTATGATCTACATAGGGAGAATGGGACATGTTCAACATTCCTACCCTCATTTCTAATGTCTCTTGAAAGCAGTGTGAATTTTCAAAAGATCACACATTTAGAGTTAGCAGAGTTTAGAGTTGGCAGGGCCATGTTTTGCTTGATTTCATATGTATAATTAATATCACATTTCTTGCCTTCTCAAACAGTGGGGGAGGAGTGGGAGAAAAGGAAGAAGACAATTCAGAACTATTTTTATATGAATATTAAAAATAAATAAATGATTATTTTTTAACCGAGCTGGAAGGAACCTAGGTACCATTCTGTTCAAGCCTATCATTCTACAGGTGTGGAATCTCGAATCCCAGAAAGAGGAAGACACTCACCTGGGAGTTCACGGGTAACAAGCCTCAGTATTGAGACTTGGGTCCAAACTTTCCCACCCCAAGTCCAGCAATGTTTACATTGCATCAGCTGCCTCTGGAGACAGTGTTTGCCCTAGCATGTTGACAAGTATTTATTAAGAGCCTACTGTGTGCTAGACACTGTGTTAGGTACTAGGACATGAAGAGAGGGAAAAAATCGCATAAGGATATTAGAAAAGTAGGAAGGGGTCATGTTACAAAGAACCTGAATAAACAAAGGAAAGAGCTCATATGTGATGTGAGAAGTAGTGAGGAGACACTGGGACTCAATGAGCAGGAGAAGGGGTGGTGGTGACCTAGAGCTATGCTTCAGAAAATTCATCTCAGCAGCTGAGTTGGAGGATGGATTGGAGTGAGCTGAGAATTCAGGCAGGGGAAAAGGTTATTGCAGGAATCTAGGACATAAGGGTCTGAAATAGGGTGGTCACAGGGTAAATGGAGAGAAGGGGGTGGGGGTAGAAGAGATATGGTGAAGATATAAAAGACAAGATTTGGCAACAGATTGGATATGGGGCTGGTGAGTGAGGAGTCAAGAATGATGTTTGGGTTTCTTGTCTGGAGGACTGGGAGCATGCTGGGAGCTTTGACAGTAATTAGAAAGTTAGTAAAGTGGGAGGGTCTGGGGAGAAAGTGAATGAATTTATTTTGGACTTGTTGAGTTGGAGATGCTTTTTGGAATCCAGTTTGAGATGTCCCAGAGGAAGCTGGTGATGCATGAGTGGAGTTCAGGTGAGATCCTAGGGCTGGATTTATATGATCTATGAGGCAGACAGGCAAGATAGTAAGTAGATTTTTCTAGATAAAAATAACACATCTATTGATCTATCTCCCATTATCTATCTCCTATTATTTGCATAGACAGACAGACAGACAGATAGATAGATAGATGATAGATAGATAGATAGATAGGTAGATAGATAGATAGATAGATAGATAGATAGATAGATAGATAGGTGGATGGGTGGATGGATGGATAGATAGATAATAGATAGATGGATGGATGGATAGATAGATAATGTATGAATACATATATCTACATATATCTACATCTATATGTATATCTAAATAGATCTACATATTTCTCAATATATCTATATGTGCATATATCTATATATACCTATGTAGATAAATCTAGATCTCTCTATCCATCTTTACCTATATATCTGTAGAAAGATATCCAGACATATATATATATATACACACATATAATATAGATCCATAGATCTACACACACATCCACATATATTTCTACATATACATCTATATATATATATTCATATCTCTATCTAGGTAGATAGGTCTACATATATATTTATAGATACATATCTGTAGGAGAGACAGAGACAGACAGAGGCAGAGGACAGAGACAGAGATACAGACAGGCACTGGACCTAGAAGCAGTAATCTAAATTTCTTAACCCCTCTGTCTGTGTCTTAATTTCTTCATCTGTAAAATGGAGATACTAATCTTGCCTACATCCCAGGGTTATTGTGAGGATAAAATGAAGCAATATTTGGGAAGCACTCTGCAAGCCTTGAAGTACTATATCAGTGCTAGTCATCATGTGTTGATCTAGGAATCCTCTGCAGAGGAAAGATAACTGAATCCCTGGGACATGCTCTGTGTTCTGGTCTTCACTCTTGCTCATTGACCGGCTATTGTTCTTCATTCAAGAAGGGGACCAAAATGAAATCATTCTATTAGAGTCAAGTTATAATGCATCCCACTGTGGCTGATCAGACCATTGTGAGCTCAGAATAGCTTCCATGTTGTAATACCAGGGAGGGTCACAGACGTGCCAGGCATGAATGAGCTCTGATCCCTGAGCCAGCCTCAGCCTGGAACTTTCCACGAAGTCAGAGACCCCAGGACAATATCTGCAGTTCAGAAGAGCTTTGAATCAGAGCTCTTTTCCAAATGCTTCCTTGAACATCAGGAGCTCCTTAGTGCCTTTGGGAGGAAGCACAGACTCCGTCATCTGGCATTTCAGGTCTTCCAGCATCTGCAGCCTCCCTACTTTTCCAGCTTAATTTCAGATTCGTATACATAAGACCATGTTCACTCCCGGAACACTTTCCTGCTGACTTTTCCCTGTACGTGACATATCGTCTTTCCCCTCCATGCCAATGTCCTACTGGTTCCCAGCATCCAGAATGCAGTCCTTCCTCGAAGAATCCTTACTTTCCCTCAAAACAGGGCACAAGGACTCTTACAAAGAGGCCTCTCCTGATCTAGTCACCTACACCCCAGTTATTAAACTCCCTTCTGTTTATATCATTTTAAATTTACCTACATGAAATAGACTTTTGGTTGAATATAAGCTCCTTAAACCATCACATTGCATCACAGAGGTAGAAGGCATATCAGAAGTTCTCTAGCCCAGCAGATGAGGAAACTGATGCAGTAAGTAGCAAAGTCACGATTTCAACCCAGGTATTCAGATTGCAAACTTGGCATTCTTTTTTTCCACTGAGTCATAGCACCTCCTCTCTTGTCTTTGTACCTCCAGCACCTGGCACAGCTGTTTGATAAATGCTTCTTGGAGTTGAATTGTTGAACCCGTTCTTGAGACAACTAAGGAAAGCCATAATGCACAGAGCACTGAGCCTGGAGTCAGAAAGACCCAGATTCAAATTTGTCTTGGGTGACCTTGGGCAAGTCACTTAAACTCTGACTCAATTTTCTCAGCTGGAAAAGGAGGTGATAATAGCACCCACTTTCTAGGGTTGCTTTGAGGATCAATTGAGTTATTTGTGTGTATAGGGGATGGTAATCATCTGCAAACCTTAAAGAACTAAATAAATGCAAACTATTATTAAAAGTGAAGCTCTAGGTAGCACCATAGAGTTAAGAGTCAGGAAGACCTGAATTCAAATCCAACCTCAGACGCTTGCTAGTTGTGTGACACTGGGTAAGTCATTTAACCCTGTTTTCCCCAGTTCCTGGTCTATAAAAAGAGCTGGAGAAGGACATGGAGAACCACTCTGGTATCTTTACCAAGACAATCCCAAATGGGGTCATAAAGAATTGGACACAGCTGAAATATATCTTCTGATTCCACACCCAGTGTTTTATCCAGTGTGCCACCTAACTAGTATTTTACCCAAGGACAAGAAACAATGACCTAGAAGGCCTAACCCTTCAGATGCAGAATTCCTGCTTTGTCCACTGTACCCCAATTAGAAAGTGCCTCACGTGACCCTAGTCACACTTCACATTGCTCCCTGGGCATCTTCTCACCAACTTCATTGCTGACCTAAGTACTCCCATCTCCTTCCATTTTCCAGTTAGAGAACAATAATCCAGTCAATATTGATGCTGCCCCTGGAAAGGGTGTGCCATTCTACTTCCCTCTGGCTCCATTTATCACTGCTAGAACTTTCAAAACCAAAATACTTCTCTCTGGCCAAGATCCCTCTAGATAGATTCTCCCTCCTACTGCTAGAATGTAAACTCCTTGAGGGCAGGGACTGATTCTACTTTTACATCTGCATCTCTAGCACTAATAATTGGTAAATGTTTAATAAATGCCTTTTGAAAAAAAATGTTATCATAGACCCTGAATGTGTCACAGTTCTTCAGTATAGTGATATAATAGCACCTTATATCCGTGCCTAAAGACTGGTAAGTTTTCTAGTCCCAGGTTGGCTGCTGGTCAGATCACTGACTTTCATTGGCATATTAAGACACTTCAGGACTCAGGGAGATCTAAGTTCAAACCTTCCTCAGACATTAAGTCGCTTCATGTTTTTTAGCCTCAGTTTCCACATCTGTTCAATAGGAATGAAAATAACACCTAACTCACAGGGTTGACATGAGGAATAAATGACAAAATGTATGCAAAAAACTTTGCAAACTTTGAAATATAGAAATGTCATCTATTATGATTATTTTTTGAAATGAAATTAAAAAGCCCTGACCTCTATGCCTGCTGTGGAAAAACCACAGTCCATGAAGTTGGACTAGAATGAAAAAAATCCCACTTCAGTTAGAGCATATTGAGACAGACAGTTCATTTATCTCTGCTTTGCTGCAAAGTCAGCCCATCCATCAAAATTCCATATCTAATTAGCTTTGGTAGAGTTATATTCATTTGGAGTTACAGAAGTTATGAAGATTTCTTTTCAATTAAAAGACTCTGAAATTTAAGACATTTCATATGAAACTGAACTAACACTTAAGGGTCCATGTAATGCCACTCTGTGTGTGTGTGTGTGTGTGAGTGTATGTAATTCATAAGATCATAGGGCTATAGACATAGACTTAGAAAGTCTACAGTAACAATTGTTCTAACCCATTTATTTTATAGGAATGCAAGGGAATAAGTGTTTATATAGCATGTAATAAATTCCAGGTACTGTGCTAAGCACTTTTAAAAAAAAAGTTAATTGAATAAAGTAACCATTATTGTGACATATCTTGACAATTTCTTTCTTTAGGATGCTATCATGGAGGAAGGATTCCACTTTGCCCTAGTTGACACCAGAGGGTAGACTTGGGAAGTTGCAGGGATATATTTGGATTTTTGTGGGAGGCAAAACTCCCCTGGCAATCTCAAATAGCCGTAGGTGACATGGGCTACCTGGGGAGGAGGCAAGTTCTCTCTCCCCAGAGGCCTTCAAGTAAAGGCTGGATGACCCCTTACTGGGTAGGTGGTAGAGAGGATTCTTGTTGAGGGCTAAGTTGGAGAAGAGATCCCTTTTAAGACTGAGATTCAGAGACTTTGTGAATTCATGTGTATAAGGTTCTGGGGAGAAAGGGGTGCTTGGAACAATTTGGGATTAACCATAGTGGGCTTGTCCAGCTATCTCATAATAACACCTCCATGCATTTTATTCTCCCATGAAACTGACTTATCCTTGAGTTGGTTTCAGGTATTTATTGTAAGTATTTGGAGTCAGAAGGTCCGGGTCTGAATTCTGACTGTGTGGTCCTGGGCAAGTCACTAAACCTCTCTACTTCTGTTTCCTCATCTGTAAAATTGTAATAGCAATTGGTTTATTGTAAGTAACAAACAAGAGACACTACATAAAGAGCTATGCTATTATAGCAATTAATAAATTATAGCAATTGATATTCTTTCTGAAGAACACACAGAACTACTGTTCCCTCTGCCTGAAAATATACCTGGCACATAGTAGGCACTTAATAAATGTTTATTGACTGACTGTTAGCTTGTCCCCAACCTTTAAATTATTAATTTCTTCAAGTATTTGGAGTGACCTATCCTTTACAATCAACCAGAAATGTGACCTTCTCTAAAAATTCTTTTGTGACTCCCCTGAGCCGGAATGATATTCTCCATCAAGACTTCACAAAGTATATTGTAATGCTTTACTTGCTCTTCTCTTGTATGTGACTTGTATCCCCAGGAGCTAGCATGTAGTAGACATTCAATAAATGATTGATGACTGATGGATTCCTGCTCCAGCCTCCATACCTCTGCACAAGCTGGTTTCCATGTCTGGAATGCACTTCCCCCTACTCTATGTCTTGGTATTCCTAAAGCCTTTGAGAGCTGAGCCCAAGTACCATCTTCTATACCTTTGCTGCATCCTCCCCACTTCTTACTCAAAAATTTCTTTGTATGTATGTTCTATTAACTTCTCTTCATAATATTCCCCCTCCCCAAGTATATTGTTAGCTCTGTAAGGACAATGTCTTTGTTTTAGTATAAGGGATGCCAAACATGGTACTTAACTCTGAATAACTGCTTACTGCCTCAAGGAGGTCATTGATAAGAAGAAAGTCCTTATCTGTACCAAAATATTTATAGTTGCACTTCATGTAGAAGCAAGATCTGGAAGCAAACCAGAAACCCATCGATTAAGGAAGGGCTAACAAACTGTGATGCATGAATCAAATGGAATGTCACTGTGCTGTAAGAAACAATGAACATGATGAATACAGAAAAGCATAGAAAGAATTACATGAACAGATGCATTGTAAAGCAAGTAGATTCAGGAAAATGATATATACAATAGCAAAACAATGGAAATGGACAGAAAAACCAACTCCAAAATAAAAATAATTAGTATTATGAAATTATAAAGTACAAGGGAAGCCCCATAAAAGAGGAAAAGGAGATACCTTCTCCCACTTATTGTAAAGATAGGAGGTCTGTGGATGGGCAATACTGCATGTAATGTCAGGTTTTTTTCAATATATTGCTGTTTTGCCCGATTTTCCCCCTTTTGTTCTTTCTTTCTTTCTTTCTTTCTTTCTTTCTTTCTTTCTTTCTTTCTTTCTTTCTTTCTTTCTTTCTTTCTTTCTTTCTTTCTTTCTTCCTTCCTTCCTTCCTTTCTTTCTTTCTTCCTTTCTTTCCTTTTTGTCATAAGGAAGGACTTTGGGGAGGGAGAGGAAGAAGGAAAAGGATACAGAGAGAAATTCTAGGAAATGGAAAGTCAAAAAATGCAATAAAAATCTAAAATAAAAATAATAGCAATAAGTAACATTTAATGGCATTTTAAGGTTTACAAAGTGCTTTATAAATATTATTTTACTTTATCCTCACTACAGCCTTTAGAGGTAAATGCTGAATTGCTTACTTCCTTGCTTGTATCCTGTGTACTCACTGCAGTACCTAGCAGTAATAAATACTTAATAAAAATTTTTTTTCATTGCTTCAATTCAATATTGTCCATTATTTTTCTGTTTCTGGGTCTTATCCCCCTACTAAACAGTAAATTAACTGAGAGCACAGACAGAACTTTGTGAATCTTTTTTTCTGTCACTTTTAGCACAGGGCTCAGCACACAGTAGGACTTTTACGACTTTGTTACTGATGTCTCCATGGGACCTTGCTTCACATCTCTATATCTGTGATCATCTTTAATATTAACCCTGCCTGCCCCACCAAGCCACATTCCCAGGTCTGTCGTTTCAGCCCCTGGTCCTGACTTTCCCCTTTGTTAAGGTAAACCCGGCATGATCGATGGGGTCCAGGCTCCATTTGTCACTAGGCAAGAAAGTCCTGCACGCCCAGTCCTTCCTTCTCCCTCCTGCTCCCCCAACACATGTTCTATGTTAACTATTTTCATTGACTATGAATCTATAAAACGCATGTGGGACAGGCACATACAGTTGGGTCCTTCGGCCTCCCCCCTCCCACCCCCTAATTGGGCAGCACCGCTATTTAATAGAGTCTACAGAGTCGTGTTTAACTGCATACAGACGGAGCACAATACCCACTATTCATGTTGTGAACAGACCACTAGTGAGCGGACTAATATCTTTAAACTAAAAAACAAGGCTTAATTGAAACAGATGCTGCAAATTCCAAAGCGAGCGACCAACTCCGATGTGATCTAAACCAGGTACAACTCATTGATTTGATTTTAATAGTGGCTTTCATTTTTTATTAGCAGATACAAAATTCACTAATACCACTCACAACAAGCTAGCAACACATTCCCAAAGAAAACCTCCTTGGGTGCAAAACGCCTCCGGGTTCATACTGTTGTGGGATTTCTTTAAGAAACTGAAAAGGTTCTGTGTGATTTAGAAAGCTTTCTGATTTCCTGGGGGTAGATGTGGGCCTTTTAGGGGAGGCAGGGAGGGAAGATCTTTGGAGCCTCTCTTCAGTAAGGGAGGCAGGGCCGTTGATCTGCAGGGCAGGAAGGCAGCAGCTGGCACCAATACCTCTAATGAGGGCATTGGTCTCTTGCTCCTACTCTGAGGCTGCCCATTGTCAATCGATAAAAGAGAGCCCCTGGACTCTGGCTTTGAGGTTGGCTCACTGCAGCGCAGTGGGTAAGCAGTGTATTTCACGAGGAAGGAAAGGAAGGGAGCCAGGTGGGTGGGTTTTGTCCCTCAGGGCAACTCAGAGAAGTTGGGTTACCCAGGTGCCATTTTGGGGTACTCTCAAGTGCTGAGCTGGCTGCTGGCTGCCTGGAGATCTTAGGCACAGGGAATGTAAAACACAAGGACATAGTGACCCTATGTTACAAGGTCAGTAGAAGCTATCTATGTCCTGGACAGTCTCTCTTGGGTCCTTCCCCATTCTCTCAGGTGTGGCTGGATCAGATATCATGGGACCCTGGCAATGTCTGCTTTGTATTTCAAGAGTCCAAACGTTGACCACAGTAATTGAATGTCTGGTCCCTCAGTACCTTACCCATTGTAACTGCTTCCAGTTGGAGCTCTACATTTAAGACTGTCTTTGGGGGTTTTGTCTCCTGAAGAAGACTGTAAACTCATGGAAGGCAGGCACATTTCGCTCATAGAGTCTAGCATTCTATACTCAACATTAGCCATCCATTAATGTTTGACAACATCATGGCTCCATAAGCTCTAAGACAGGCCACTTAACCTCTTTCCCTTTGCTCCCCATCTGTAAAATGAGAAGGGATTGACCTTGGTGCCTTCCAAGCTCTCTCTGAGATCCAAATGGGGAGGTCAGTGGAATGAACTGAAAGAGCACCTTGAGACCCAGAACAATCGACCAGAACTCTCACCTGACAGAAGGGGAGTCTTTGTTTTCCCCCCCCCCCCCCCCCCCCCCCCCCCCCCCCCCATCAAATCTTAAAAAAGCATAAATTCCGCAAACGGCAGGGCAGCCTCGCCCCTGGCCCTATAGCTTCAGGGCTTAGCAGGATTTAGGACCTCACTAATTGTAGGTGAGTAAAAAATGTTTGAGCTTTGATTTAAATGCATGTGTATGCATATATGTATATATATGCATGTTTATACATATGAATATACACATTGATATGTAATCACTTACCATATTATTTTTATACTTGTACTGTATATATATTCACACACATATACCTTTCCCTATGATATAAAAGTAAGTTCTGAGTGATTGGGTAAACTTCAATTTTTCAATTTATGGAAAAAGACAATTAGATGCCCCAGTTCAAGAACAAATGGTCTAGTCATAAGGGCATAGATTTAAATGGGACCTGAGTGGCCAAAAAGCCCAACCATCTCATTTTATAAATGAGGAAGAGATAAAAAAAAAAAGGACTTCTTCAGGGTCGTATGGCTAATAATTGTCAGAAGCAGGATTTGAAAACTGCCTTTTTGCCACCACCATCATCATCACTAGCGTTTACATAAATTTAAGGCTAGGTGGCACATTGGATAGAATAATGGGCCTGGAGTCAGGAAGACCTGAGTTCAGATCTAACCTCAGACACTAGATGTGTGACCCTGAGCAAGTCACTTAAGCCTGTTTGCCTCAGTTTCCTCATCTGTAAAACTAACTGGAGAAGAAAATGGCAAACCATTCCAGTAGCTTTGCCAAGAAAGCCCCAAACGGTGTCACAAAGATTTGGACACTAATGAAACAACCCAAAAACAAAAAAAAAATGTTTGAAAAAGACCTTTACATTAGTAAACTTATATTAATAAAATGTTATCTCATTTGACCCTCTCAACAACTCTGTGAGGTAGACACTATTATTATGCCCATTTTACAGATAAAGAAACTGAAACACAGAGAATAAATGAGTTGCCCAGGTTCACACAGCTAGTAAATGATTGAGGCTAGATTTGAACTCGGGTCCTCCTGTCTTGAGGTCCAGCACTTAATCCACTGAACTACCTAGCTGTCCCATAAGTAGAATAATGGCCAATGTTTACTTAGCACTTTGAGATTTAAAAAGCACTTTGGAACATTCACTTGTGCATCAGGGCAATACTCATTTTACAGCTATAGATCAGTCAATCTAAGAACTTACTGTATGCAGATCATTGTGTTAGTGATGACGGGGAAAAAGGAGAAAAAAAACACTCTGCCCTCAAGTATACATATAGAATATAAGGGGGAGGGCAGGGAAGGGAGGAGGAGAGGGAAGGTGACAGCAGGGGAGGGGAGAAGAGGGGACGAAGCATTTTGAATTTGGAGAGGGCTTGAGGGGAGATTGGGGTGGGGAAGTTCTACAAGTACATAGACTCAGAGAAAGGTTTAAGAGGCTTACTCAAGACCACACACCATGCTCATAGAATCATCGTGTCTGAGTGTCGAGAAATGGACTTAGAACCAAGATGAATCCAATCCTCCCTCTGACACTTACTAGCTGTGTGACCATAAGCAAATCATGAACTTCTCTGAACCTGTTTAATCCTCTGAAAATGGAGGAGGTTGAATTATATGGCCTCTAAGGTCCTGTCCAACTATAAATCTATGACCCTATTAACTAGTAAAGGAAAAGAATGAGCACTAAGCCCCAGCATGGTTTTGTCAAGATCGAGTCATGCCAGACTAACTTCATTTCCTTTTTGGACAAGGCTACTAGATTGGCAGGGGGAGGAAGGCTGCAGACATCGTGCACTTAGATATTTGCAAAGCATTTGACATTTCTCAGGTTTGTCCTTGTGGCTCAAATGGGGAGGGATGGATTTGATAACAATATAGTTAAATGGATTTGGAACTGGTTAAATGAGCAGATCCCCAGAGTTATCATTAATGGGTGATTGTCAAGTTGCAGAGAGTTCTCTAGTGGAAAGCCTCAGGGCTAAGAAGTCACTCTATAAATCAGAATTGGTCTTATAATCTTTCCCACCAATATGATTTTCATTTTTACAGAGATGAATCACTTGAGCCCAGCCAAATAACCTCCAAACTAAATACTTTCCACTCTCCTTTGTTCTCGTTCATTATCCTTTTCCCTGTGACCCCTTTATTTTCTTTTATCTTATTTACTTTTTAAAAAATCAGTAGTGTTTGTTGCTGTTTAATATCGGTCAGTTAGCCAATAAACATTTTTTAAGTGCTTATTATATGCCACACACCATGCTAAGCACTGGGGATGTGAAGAACGGCAAATGACAGTCCCTTTTGCTTTCAAGGAGCTCACAGACTAATGGGGGACACAACATATCACTGTCCCTTCCCAATATCTCCACCACACAAATACTCAGAAGCCTCTCATAACAAAGTATTAAAAACAACAATACATTGGCTACATCTGTGATGCATGCCTCTTTCCAGACCCATAGCCCTCCACCTCTCTGTCTCAAGAAAGCATGTGTACTTCCACACCAGTCCTCTGAAGTCCAGATTGGTCCCTGCACAGAGCAGAATTCCTTCCATGTTGTTTTCATTTACATCACTGGTTACTTTGTAAATTCCTTTCTCCATTCTGCTCACTTTACTCTGCATTAGTTCATAAATTCTTCCTAAGTTTCTCTGAAGTATTGCTCCTCACCATTTCTGGAACAATGATTTTTCATTCACATTTGTAAGCCGTGATTTGTTTGGCCACTCTCACTGGGCTTGTTGTCACAGGCATTTTGTACATTCCCTCTTTCACACCTGAATTCTATCTCTTCCTCTCCCCTTTACTGTCCCTATTTCCCCCATACAGATATCCACTCTCACTCCACCATCTTCCCTTATAGGTTGTCTCCCCTATTAAAATATAAAGTCCTTGAGGGTAGGGATTGCCTTCCTTGCTTGTATGTGTTTCCCTAATGCTTAATATAGTACCTGGTACATAGTAGGCACTTAATAAGTGCTCATTCAATCTATTATATATCTGCCTCCATACCTATCATCTATCTATCCATAACCTATTACCTATCTACCATCTATCTACCTATCATCTCTCTCTGTCTTCATCTCCCTCTATTTCTCTTCTGTCTACCTAAATCTATCTATCCATCATCATTATCATCATCATCTCTGTCTCTCTCTGTCTCTCTCTGTCTCTGTCTCTCTCTCTGTCTCTCTCTCTCTCTCTCTCTCTCTCTCTCTCTCTCTCTCATCATTCTATCCATTTATCTCTTGACACATCTATCTACCTCTCTTTGACTTCCTTGGAGATATATCTGTATACATGTCTAGTACTGGTGTTGTTGAGTCAAAGGATCTGTATGGTTTAATGACTTTTCTAATATCAAATATAGATGGAGGGTCCCAGTGCCTAGCAGAGAGCCTGGCACATAATAGGTGCTTAATAAAGGCTCATTGATTAATCAATAATTACAAATTGTTTTCCAGAACAGTCGAACCAATTCACAGCTCCTCCAAGAGTACGTCTGTCTTCCCACAGGCTCTGCCTCACCCCCACCCCTACAACAATTACCAGGTTAATTTCTATGAAAAACAGCCTTGCAAAAGTTACTTCTCGGGAGATTGGTCAGCTCAGATGGGCTGAGCTACTTAATTCCAGGGGAAGTGTGAGTCAGGCATCATTAACTCAGGACCCCTCCTGAACACAGCAATTTTCTTCCCATCCGTTTCCTGTAGGCTCTATGGAAGTCTCTCTTGGTGAACAAATGGGCCTCATCTTTTTTCCTTTACCAAGGCTCCAGACCCAAGGGAAAAGGACAAATGACCCAGAAAGGAGCTGCCTGAAGGTACAGATCCCTGACCTTGCTTGAAAGGATTCTAAACAAATCAATTCATCAGCAGATAATTACTGAGTATCTATGGGCTTCTCAGTCCTGGGTCTAAACCACAGGGAGCCTAAAGTCTATTTGTAGGTCAAAAGCAGATTATTAGAGGTAATCAGGATATTGGCAAGATAAAGGTGGTACCTGTGAGGTACAGAGGTGATGGGAGCCAAAGCATTTAGGGGAGAGATCAATGTGGAGTGGAGTCATTATGGAGGACTTCTCTGTGTCCCCAGCACTTAACCCAGCACCTGGAACCGTAGGTACGTTTAAAATGTTTGTTGACTAATTAAAGGTGTAGAGACAGGACTGATGTATTTTGGGGTTATTAGGGATATTAGCAGAGCATTTCTGAGACAGCTGGTGGCTCAGTGGATAGAACACTGGGCCTGAAGTCAGAAAGACCTGAGTTCAAATCTAGCCTCAGGCACTACCTAGCTGTGCCACCCTGGGCAAGTCACTTAACCTCTGATTGTCTGACAAAATGGAGCCCCTGGAGAAGGAAATGGTAAACCACTCCAGTATCTTTGCCAAGAAAACTTCAAATGGGGTCAGGAAGGGTTGGACATGACTAAAAGGACTGAACAACAGCAGGGGAGCATTCCTCCAGTATTGAAATTCAATATTTCAGAAAC
Organism: Petaurus breviceps papuanus; assembly: GCF_028583685.1. NCBI lineage: Eukaryota > Metazoa > Chordata > Mammalia > Diprotodontia > Petauridae > Petaurus > Petaurus breviceps. The sequence goes on along the minus strand of NW_027187400.1, from coordinate 35,158,958 downwards.
CTAAAGAGTTCACCACTATGGGTGTTCTGCACAATGATAAAGATCATAAGCCCTTTGTACACTGAGAGATGGTCTGTGAGAGACCTCCCATGTGAGAAATCCTCCTCTACAAGGATAGGGTAGCACATCCCTCAAAGCCTGGGACTCTGAGATGGTAAATGGCTCCTCCAGAATCATACCATTGGTATATGTCAAAGGTTGGACTTGAACCCAGGCCTTTGTGACTCTGAAGCCAGTTTTCTATTTGTCAGACTATAGTGCCTTCCAAGTTAGTACCCCCAAAATATGTGAAAAATAAATGCAAAGTGTTTATTATAATAAATTTTATTGATTGATTAAACATTTATTATACACCAAGTACTGTGCAGAGTTCAGCAGACATAAAGACAAAATTAAAAAGTTTCTGTCCTCAGGGCACTTACATTTTACTGAGAGGGATGTAATAATTAATTAAGATAATATATTTTATCAATATGTCATATAATAAGTGTCACAGTACTTAGCACAAAGCCTGGCTTATAGTGAGTATTAACAAATATTTATCAGATTGAATGGAATTCCCTCGACAAACCAGTATTTGGGCACACTGGGTCTGTCTGTGCCACCTGTTGTCTTTGTCTGTGGTCCTCAGAATGGTGAGAACCCTTCCTTCACCACACTCGCCCAGCCAGCCACAAACAGCCAAGGCCAAGCGCTGGCCCTCCCAGACAGACTCTTCCCATTCAAGTGGGCCCCACGCTCTTCCAGACAGAACAAACCCGGAGCCTCCTGGCCTATTGTCAAGGTCCTAGGAAGGGCCCTCCTGAGGCTTTGCCCCACTGTACAGAAAGAGCCACGTTTCAGTTGGCCCCTTCAGGTGTGTTGAAAAGATCTGACATCTGAGGAGGGCTGGGGGATTGGCCTGATGAAAAGAGCCCTTTGCCTTGCTACCTACCGCAGGAGCAGACAGAGGGGATATGGGAGAGCCCAGGCCAGGTCAAATTCAGGAGAACTAAGGGTGATGGGTCCCACCCCCCCATTCCCGGGCCTGGATTTGAATGTCTTTCAAAGAAGAGGTTTGTCAATCACTGCTTGCTTCCCAAACCAGTGAAGGGGATCCTTTGGCCAAGGACTCCAAGCTTGATAGGATGGGAGGATTCAGGGCTACCAAGTTAGAGAAATCAGACGGTAGATAACTAAGCAACCTGGGGTACATGAATGTGATATTTCTACTCTACAAGAAATACTGATTATGAAGAATTCTGAGCAGCACGGAGAGTATGGATAGCTACAGAGTGGGGCTCCCCTTGGACTCCATCCCCATTTTTTTTTCCTGGAAAGTGCTTTTAGAAGTTCAGAAAGAGCCCCACCAGCATCTAAACCCCTTGCAAAATAGAATTTTTCCCCAAGCAGTTGGGTGAGCATGGCCTTGGGCTGATGGAGAGAGCTCCATATACCGTCATACTTAGGTCCCTATCTTCCTCACCAGTCTCTCTTACAAAGTGAGGGTGATCTCATCAAACCAGCAAAAACACCAGTGAGCTGCTGCCGCCTCTGAGGACTGGCCCTTTGAGGAAGGTCAGCGGCAGACCCAGCAGCCTTGGGAAGGGCACTTAGCTTCACAAATATCCAAGTGTTGACTTTTATTTTTCTTTCCAGGGCAGTCATAATTTTAGGAGTAGAAATAAACTTGAGGAATTCACTAAAGAAATCTCCTGGGGGTGTTTCCAGGGCTGAGACTGAGGGGGGATGAAGATAGAGGTCAAGGGGAGGTCAGGGTCAGTCATGGCCAGACTAGTCTCAGCCTCCCTCCTGTGCTGCATTTATTTACCTGCCCTTTATGGGGAAGAGGGGGGTGGGGTGGAGCAAGCATGGGGGAGTGTGTCCACACTCCCACCATGAGCAATGCAGTTAGTTAGCTTGCTCTCCAGCCCCTATTCCTCTCTTTTTCCTCTTCCTTTTCCTCACTTCATCTGGCCACACTTCTCTGGAACATAAGGACAGCTATCACGCTTATGACTTGGTGCTTAGAGTACTGGATTCCATGTCAGAAGGTTCAAATGCCACATCTGCCTTTTCAGTTACTTTCCCTCTCCAGGCCTCAGTTTCCACTTATGTAAAATGAGGGGTCTGGCGTCTCAGAGCTGAAAAGGCCACCTGCCCATTTCACACCTGAGCAAGCATCTCCTCTCCTTCGCGGGTTTGTGAGTTGGTACAAGAAGAGGAATGACCCAGGAGGCAGAATATTTAGCTTGGCATCCTGGCTCTGCTACTTGCTAATTGTAAGTCACTCCATCTCCAAAAGCCTTGGTCTCTTCATCAGTCAAATGGGAATGATAATGTCTACATTACCTATCTCACAGGGAGGTTCTGAGGGGGAGGCATTGTTTAGGCAGGCAGCAGGTGCGTCTTAGTCCCTTCCTGTGTGCTGGGTTCTTCTTATTACTATTACTGTATTAGTATTATTGGTAGCAGCATAATTAGTGTTATTAATATTAGCATTATTGGCCCTGGGCAGGAGCCAAAGAGAAGGGACAAGGAGTGGAATCCTGACACTGGGTGCTTGGAAGCCTTAGGGCCTTGAATGTCAAACTCTGAAAGAAGTTATGAGGTAGAGGGTATGGTGAGGAGGGGGTTCTTCTTTCTCTTCCTTTGTATCATGGCTGGCTCCATCTGTATTACCAGGATTCAGTATGGGACAGTGGATAGAGAGCTAGCTCTGGAATGAGGAAGCCTGGGTTCCAATTCTCTTTTTGCTACTTGTAAGACTTTGGGTTTGTGACTTCTCTGGGCCTCAGTTTTCTCATCTATAAAATGGTGAGGCTGGGCTTTATGGCCTCTAAGGTCCCTTCCACCTACCTGGAGTCAGGAAGACCTGAGATCAAATCAAGCTTCAGATACTTCTTAGCTGTGTGACCCTGGGCAAGTCACAACTTCTGTTTGCCTCCGTTCCTTTGATTGTAAAATGAGAATAATAACAATATCTACCTCTCAGGGTTGTTGTGAGAATGGGACAATAACTGTAAAGCATTTAGCACACAGTTCCTGACACAAAGTAGGTGCTTAATAAATGTCTATCCCCTGTTTTCCTATTGTAGCCCAGAAACTGGCCAAGGAGGGCCCAATTCTTGAAGTTTGCTTGACTTTGCTCTTTCTAGAAAGCTATACAGTGCATGCCTGGGTATGTTCTGCCTGGTTGCAATCTAATAATCAGAGGGGTGGAGAGACTACTTTTCATCCCAAGTGCCTGAGGGGTTGGTACCATATGGCAATGAAGAATCTTCTGGTTGACTGAGGAACTAAGCCTTCATTAAGTGTGCATCCCTTTTTCATTTTGCTTCTCTCCCTTTCTGACAGCTAGCAAGAAAGAAATCCTGTGTGTTGTGGGGTATGGGGAAGGGCTTCTCTCCTACCTGGTCACCATGTAGATGTGAACACATGGAATGTCTGGGACTTTTGTGTTTATTTTTTCCTGATCTTAGATTGATGAGCATTCCAAGGCCACCAGAGATCTCCATGGCAACCAGAGTAAACACTGGGGGTGGTCAAAGATAAGGGGAGTGCATACAAATGGAGGTAGAAAGAGATTGGTCCAGATTCAGGAAGCATGACCGCTCCTGACAGAGAAGCATGTTGGCTATGGACTCCAGAAAGTCACCCATCCTTAGAGTCTAGCCAAAAAGGTGGCATGGGGGAGGGGGCAGGGAAGGGCTCCCACAAGCAAGAGTTCTGAGATAGCTCTTGGTTTCATGTGTTCTCTTTGTGTGGACTTAACTCACTTTGTACTTAAGTTTGAGTCTGTTCTCCTCCAGGAGCCCTGTGCAGGGGAGGAGGGTATGACTCTGGGCTCAGGGTTTTTGCTTTTCAATATATATAATTATATGTATATGTATATATTCAATATATATATACATATAATAATATATAATTTCTAAAAGCTAATGTAGTTACACTGATTGATACATAATGGAGAGCATGCTGGATGGGGGCTCATGGGCAATAGTATTAAAACCCTGGCAATCTTCAGGGTTACCCCTATTACTTAGAACCCTGAGTAGTATTATTAGTAATCCAGCCTCTGGAAACCTCCCCCCCCAATAATGTGCATGCATATTGAGACAGTGAGCCCAGAGTATATGCTACACAATCATCATTTCCTTCTGATTTCCTTGCTATGAGTGATTATTTTCTACCTCCTCAACATATAGCCCTCAGGGCAGTTAATGTTGGTTGTTGAAAGGATGAAGATGATGATGAAGATCATGGACGAAGTGGAATTTTAAACATTGTAAGAAACCTTCCCTGGCTTACCTCGATTGCTCTTCTCTTCTCAGGTCATACAGCTCGATCTTGATCTCCCTTCATTCCCTTCATTCACTGATGGATCTTCTTTCTTTTAGGGTCACTTCCCAGAGTAAATCCTGTAACCAAGGGTCTTATTTATTCTGGGCAGTTTGCTTGCAAGAATCTCAAGATCTCAAAGTTCTAAGGGACCTCAGAGGGTCTAATCTGACAGGTAACGGAATAAGAATCCCGTCACATACTCAAAAGATGTGTATCATGTTCCCCTAAGCTTTTGTCCTTTCTAGACTCAATCTTGCCATGTCTTTCAACTTATCCTTGTAAGTTATGGTTTCTAGTATCATCTCTCTGTCTGCTCTCTCTCTCTGTCTGCTCTCTCTCTCTCTCCTCTCTCCTCTCTCCCCTCTCTGTCTGCTCTCTTTCTCTTTTCTCTCTTCCTCTCTTTCTCTTTCTCTTTCTCTCCTCTGTCTCTTTCTCCTCTCCGTCTCTCTCTCTCTGTCTCTCTCTCTCTGTCTGTTTCTCCCTGTCTCTCTCTGTCCCTCACTCATTGTCCTCTTCTGAATGTGTTTTTAATGGCCTCCATAAAATATTGGAGTGCCCAGTATTGGGCATAATAATATTCTCTGACCAGTCCAGAGTAAAGTGGGCCTATCACATTTCTTTTTCTTTTTCCTTTTGGAGGGCAATTGGGGTTAAGTAACTTGCCCAAGGTTAAACAGCTAGTGTTTTTTTTGTTTTGTTTTTGTTTGTGTGTGTGTGTGTGCGTGTGTGCATGTGTGTGTTTATGTGTGTGTTAAATGTCTGAGGCCAGAACCGAACTGATTCGGGGCCAGCGCTTTACTCACTGCGCCACCTAGCCACCCCTCCTATCACATTTCTTGTCCTGAACGTTGTAGTGTTTAACATGTCCTTCAGAGAGTTAACTTTTTTCACACTATTGTCCACATGAAACCTGTAGACCACTTAGCCCCTGAGATCTTTTTTACATAAAATGTTGTCCCTCCAGACCTTCCCTACCCTGTATTTGTGAAACTGATTTACCTAAGTGTAAGACT
>NW_027187400.1:35113622-35148622 GCF_028583685.1 Petaurus breviceps papuanus | reverse complement strand
GGGTCCTGCTTGCCATTCCAGAGTGGAGAGAAATACTTGTGGTCATTCATGGAGTAGGAACCCTGATCTCAATTCCAACACAGAGGGGAGCACACAGTCCAAGAGACAAGAGGAGGGTTAGCACTGGTGGTTACAGGAGGACAAGGTCCCTTTCTGGGTAAAGACCAGAGCACAAGTCAGGAGAACAGGGACCACATCTCCTTAGATCATACTACTTTGAAAGTACCTAAAACCTACAGACCAACATCTCACAATATATACTAGGATAAGTCAAAATGGGTACATGATTTATACATAAAGAATGATAACATGAGCAAATTAGGAGAGCATAGAATATTTTGTCTGTCAGATTTGTGGATAAGAGAGGCAAAAGATAGAGAACATTACAATATGTAAAATGCATAATTTTTATTACAGCAAATTAAAAAGGGATTACACAAACAAAACCAATGTAGCCAAAATTAGAAAGAAAGTGGAAAACTGGGAGAAATCTTTTGTACAAGTTTCTCTGATAAAGGCCTAATTTCTCAGATACATAGAGAACTGAGTCAAATGCAAGTCATTCCCCAGTTGATAAATTGTCAAAGGAAATGAAGAGGCAGTTTTCAGAGAAGAAATCACAACTATCTATAGACATTTTTAAATGTTCTAAGTCACTATTGATTACAGAAATGTAAATTAAAACAACTCTGAGGTACCACTACATACCTATCAGATTGGCTAAAAAGAAAATGACAAATGTTGAAGGGAATGCGAAAAAATAGGGACACTCATGCATTGTTGGTGGAGTTGTGATCCACTGTTCTGGAGAGCAATTTAGAACTTTGCCCAAAAGGCAATCAAATTGTGTATACCCTTTGACCCAGGATTGTCACTACTAGGTCTATACTATAAAGCTATAAAGAGATTTTTTTTAATAAAAGGGAAAGGGCATATATGTGCAAACATATTTAAAGCAGATCTTTTTGTGGTGACAAAGAATTAGTAATTGAGAGGATTCCCATCAACTGGGGCATGGCTGAACAATTTGTGTTATATGATTTTAATGAAATACTATTCTGCTACAAAAAATGATGAGCAGGACCTTTCTGAAAAACCAGGGAAGACTTTACATGAATGGATGCAAAGGTAAATCAGCAGAACCAGGAGAACATTGTACATAGTAACAGCAATACTGTATGATGATCAACTGTTAATGGCCTAGCTATTCTCAGCAATATAATAATCAAGAATTATTCCAATAAATTTACAATGAAAAATTACATCCACCTCCAGAGAAATAACTGGAGTCTGACTACAGATAGAAGCATACTGTTTTTAAACTTTATCATTCCTATTTTGGGGGTGTGTTTTCTTTTGCAACATGACTAATATGGATACATTTTGCATGACTGCACATGTATAATTTATATCAAATTGCTTGACTTCTCAGGAAAGGGAGTGGGGAGAGGAAGGAAAGAATTTGGAACTTAAATTCTTTAAATATTAAAAATTATTTACATTTAATTAGAAAAAATAAGATGAAAATTAAAAATAAAAAAGAACTGTCATCAATGCAATAACCAATAATGGTTCCAGAAGACTGATGATAAATGCTATTATCCATCTCCTCACCTAGAGATAATAAATTTGAAATGCAGAATAGATCATGTAAATTGGACATGGACAATTTGAAGAATTTTTTTGGCTTTACTCTGCATATTTGTTACAAGGTGATAGTTTTCCTTTTTTTCCTTTTCCTTTAATTTGAGAGGATATGAAAGATACATTCTTATTAATTTAAAAATTAAATTAAATTAAAATGAGAGAAAAAGAAAAAAATTCCTCACAATTGGAACCATCCAAAAGTGTAATGGATTGCCTCTGGTAATAGTGCTTCTGCTACTGGAGGACACTTACCTGCTGTGCTATATTAAAGATTTTTGTTTAGGTGTGGACTGAACTAAAGGAGTGAAGAAGTCCCTTCCAGCTCTAAAATTCTGTGATTCTGTGATAATCTCTTGTGTCTCCATCCCCTCTAATTACTTCTCTTGCTTTGCTTATTCCTATTTAGTCAACACAGGCCCTTTGAAACTTAAAAGAATTCTTGGTGTCCCCCCACCCCAGTTGCTAGTGAATTCCCTACCTCACCCCCCAAATGTCATCTTGTATCTTCCTTATATGTCTTTTGAGATAGTAAGACCTTTTCTCTGACTACTCTTTTCCCTCCCAGTGTACTTCCATTTCCCTCTTTTCCTAAGACTGTGAAAACAGAACAAAACTATCCCCTGAGCCTTTACCTGTCTTATTTTAAATATAGATAGGTAGATACATAGATAGATATAAAAATCTCATTCAATGTGCATTTTCCCCCATAGGATCAGTTTTTCCAGAAGGTTGTTCTTGATTCTAAGCATTTATCTTTTGTTGTTGTTGTTGTTTTAATTTGTATTCCAATATCTTTGTTCTTTTATGGTGCAGTTTTCAAATCTTGTGTGACACTATGTTTCTTTAGAGTAGAGCTCCTTCTTTTTGACTGCTTATGAGGTGTGTGTGTGTGTGTGTGTGTGTGTGTGTGCGTGCGTGTGTGTTTCTTTTACCTAGACACTCTTAATTTTGTCTTTGACATTCCTGAGCATTTTCATTTCGGAGTTTCTTCCAGGAAGTAACCAGTAAATTCTTCCTATTTTCCCTCTATTGTCTGGTTCTAATAAGTCTAGGAAATTTAATATATAATTTCTTGAACTATGACATTCAGGTCTTTGGGGGAGAAGTCATTATAAGATAGTATAATGATTCTTAGATATTCTTTCCTTGTTATTTTCAGATGAGTTGTTTTTAATACTATATGCCTTAGATTTTTTTTCACCAGAATCTTTTGGTTTTGTTTTCATATTTCTATTTGACTAATGGAGTCATTACTTTCTGTATGGCCCTTTCTAATTTTCTTGGAGTCTCATTCTTAAGTAAAGTTCTCTTACATTACTAAGCATATTATATACACATATATGTGTGTGTGTGAATGTATGCATAATATGTATACATTTCCTAAGCATATAGTAGATTTTGAATAAATTATTTTTGATTGATCAATCCCTTAAGCTTGTTAATGATCCAGGCAGTATGCAGCACAGTCACTAAGACCAATAGCTTTAGAGTTAGAAAAATCTGGGTTCAAATCCTGCCCCAGAAATTTGCTCTGTGATATTTGGCAAGTCTCTTAATGTATCTAAGCCTTGACTTTCTCACCTGAAAATGGTGATAATAATAGCAGTGACCTCACATTTTGTGGATAAAGGATATGTTAAGTTCTCTACAAACTTTAAAACATATAAATGTGAGTTATCATTATTATTACCTCTACTTTTTCATGATAATGAGGTGACTTCAAGGAAGACTCTTGGACCGATGCAGATCTCTTTGCCTTGACATTTTTTTCCTTTGCTTCAAAAGTCTATTTTTCAGTTGTGTTTAAGAGGGAATGTAAGGACATAGTATATTTCCATGAACGACAAAAGCAGGAAGAGATGAGATTCTGAGCAAGATAGATAGGTAGGTATATGTTATATTATATACATATCATATATGTATATATATTTATGTACACACATACATATACTATGTATATATCTGATATATATGGAGAGAGAGATAGAGAGAAAGGAGACAGACAGACAGAGAGAGAGAGAAAGAGAGAGAGAGAGAGAGAGAGAGAGAGAGAGATGGAGAGACAGAGACATGGAGAGATTGGAACAGATTAAAGGTATCATAATCCTATAAAGGTCTCTATTGTACAACATCAAAGGGGAAAAAACTCCCATGGTGTGACATATGAAGGCCATTGCTTGGAAGCATCATGCTTTCTCGTGTGACCTCTATTTCAAAAGCCTCTCACACAGATGCTACTAAGACAGTTATTGTCTCTTTAAGATGGAGAATTTTAAATACTACTTTTAACTATCATTCTATTAGATGCTACTGCCCATGGGAGTCAGAAAGTGTGTGTATCAGTTTAACTTTAATCTGTGAAGATCTATGAGATGAAGGGTGCATAGAGACAAAGAAAGAAAGTGAAGAGAAACTTCTTGTTTGAACTGTCTTAAATGTGGAAATTTTATGAAGAAACATTATGAAGAAAATTTTATGAGATGAGAGATTACTAAGAGTAAAAGTGCCGACTTGAGAAAAGCTGAAGATATTGTTTTCCTGTCGTATCTGGAAAAAGGCCAAGAAGGAAGAGTGAGAAAGAAGACAGATTATTCCTTTTGTTTTTAATATTCATTTGTAAAATTGAGTTCCAAATTCTCTTTCTCTCTTCAGGCCCCCCCCCCACCATCAAGAAAATCCATTCTTTCTTGATGAAACTATTTAACCTTTATCTTTCAAAGATACCTCAGTTTGCTCATCTATAAAATGGGAATAATGGCAGCACCTACCTCCCAGGGTTGTTGTGAGGATCAAATGAATTAATATTTGTAAAATTCTTAGTACAGACACATAGTAGGCATTTAATGCTTGTTCCTTTCCTTCCAAAAATGTTGGACCTAGAAATAAGATTATTCCAGATGTGGTTTTAAGGACTACTTCCTCTTTATTTCTGAAACTTTTGCTTCTCTTAGGGCAACCCAAGATCACTTTAGGGCTTTAGAGTTGGGGTTGGTTGGTTGGTTTTTTTTGGTTTATATCAAGCCATTGACATATATTGAGCTTGTGGTCCACTGAGATCACAAGATCTTTACCAGACTAACTTCTATCTAGCCACACCTCCTATGTATTGTGCTTTTAAAATAAGTTAATTTGAAACACAAGGTTAAGACTTTACATTTATCCTTATTAAATTTCAAATTTCATCTTTTTTGGATCACTCTCAAAGTTCTAGTCTGTTGAGATATTTTTGGATTTTGACTCTCATCCAACATGTTATGCTTCCCTCCTAAGCTTCATGTCATCTGAATGATGTCATCTGTGCATTTATCCAAGTCATTTTGAAAAATGTCAAATAACACAAGGCCAAGCACAGCTCCCTGGGAAACTCCAGTAACAACCTTCTTCCAAGGTAGCAATAAATGATTAATGACTGCTTCTTGGGTTGGGCCAGTCAATCAATTCTGAACCTCCTTCCCTGCACTGTGGCTCTGCACACATGTCTCCATCTTGTCTACAAGAATCAAATGAGAAACCTTATCCAATGCTTTGCTGAAATCCAGATCATTTATTTCTATAGCCTTCCCCTGACCTATTAACCCTGCTGGAAAAGGAAGTTGAGTTAGCTGTCATGACATATCCTTAAGAAAGCCATGCTGAGTTTCTAGGATCACAGCTTCTTTTTCTAAACATTTGCGAACCATCCCTTTAAAAATCTGTAATAGAATTTTGCTAATAGTTGGATCCAAGTTCAATGATCAAAGTTTGCAGGTGAAACTCTTTTAAAAATTGGAACATTTGCCTTTCTCTAATTTGGTGGATCTTCTCCCTTACTCGTTTTTATTTTCATCTTCATGACCTTCTACATCTTGTCTTCCAGGAAATCAGGCATGTGAATGTAGTCAGAAGATTGTGGAACTTGCCTTGTTAATTATGTTTGTATTTTTCTGAATGAACTTATTAGGTAGAGGCCAATGACAAATGTCCAGGAAGCATGTGATCTGTGATTCATCCACTGTGCATGCTGAATGTCTCAGCGACAGAAAGGTTGTAATATGAGAAGTGAGTGGCTCACTGAGGAGACGTGAAGGGAATTGGGGAAAAAATGTCTGTTACTGTTTAGACTTTTTACAAGTCAAAGCTTTCTCTCTGGGATGAAGGTTAAGTGGAAATTATCACAGGGTGGTGATTCTGTTCCTCAATGACTGGGGGCGTGTGTGTTTGCTCCAGTAACGGTCTGTCCATCTGTCCTCACCCAATCCTGGTGAATAACAATTCCAGCTCTGATTTATAGCCGCCTTCCAAAAGACAGAGAACATTCCAGGAAGATGAGGCATCTAGTTTTGTGTCACCCCTTAAAGGGCTTATTTGATGATGGGTTATCACAATCTTAGAGAAAGTCTGCTAAGAAGAAATCTTTATTATTGGATTATAGAGTTAAAGCTATAATATAATATACAATATATTATAAGGAAGGATCTTAGAGGCCCTTGCGTCCAATGCCACCATTTTATACATCATAGAATGATATATCTATAGCTATAAGGAAACTTAGAAGTCATCAAGTTCAAAGCCTTTATTTTACTCTTGAGGAAAATGAGGCAGAGAACTGTTAAATGACTTACCCTTACCCAGTGTCCCATAGCTAATAAGTGTCTGGAACAGTATCAGAATCCAGGCCTTCCTGATATGGAGCCCACAACTCTGTTTGTTATCTCTGGCTAGAAACTGAGGACAAGAGAAAGGAAATTATTTTCTGGTAGTAAGTGGCAGAGTCATGATTTGAAGCCAGGGTCTCTGACTCCAAATCCAGAGTTTTTCCTACTATACACAACTGCTTTCCCCTCTATGACTCCAGAAAGTCTTTTAGAGAAGATATGCAGATAGACAGTGTAGATTGGTGGATAGAGGAATGACCTTGGACTCCTATCTCTAACCCATACTAGCTGTGTGACCACAGGCTGAGTTATTAATCAGCATCCCAGGAAACTCTTTAAATCTTAAGCTGCTGAAGAGCATGTCTATTTGCTTCAGTGGAAGGCATTTCCATACTGGGAGTTCTCTACACTGGTGAAATCACAGATGCAAAGGGGATGGGAATTCTGAGAAGGCATCAGAACCTTAAAAGACATTGGCTATTTCTACCCCTTTCCAGCTGGAAACATAGGGAAGGGTGAATGTATCCTGTTTTTTATATTGCCCCTTCCTTTGCCCAAAAATTTGGGTTGTAAGAAGGTACCAATCTGATCTAATGGTGGGAATTCAAGAACTTTTGACAGAAGAGTACCCAGGAAATGCAGTAAACACTGGAATTCTGTATGTTTGTCTAGCACCAGTGGGTCTTCCTCCTGGCGAGTGAGAGTTATCATTTCTCATGGCATAATTAGGGTCACCAATTGGAATAAAACCAATGGATCTAGTTAAATTTGGGAGGTGGGCTAAATGAAGGTAACATGGAGAGGAGACTGAGGTGGAGAGGAGAAGCAGCAAAGGGAGGGGATCCCTGGAAGACAGGCAAAGAAAGACCTGCTTGTTGGTCTGAAACTAATCTGTGGACATCTTTTACAATGGTCCCCCTCATTCCTCCACAATCTCAATTGGAAAGCAATCGACTCAATCTGACTATGGGCATCTGAGCATTCACTGTGACATCATTCACTCTCACCTGGACCCAAAAACCTACATATTTTTATAACATCATGAGTCTCCTCTGTTAGAACCATAGCCACTGGCAAAACTGAGGTAGGCTGGACAAGACTCAGTATCACAGAATATTGGAGCCAGAAAGACCACTAGAGACCATTCAGGTCAAGTCTTTCATCTTATAGATGGGGAAACTGAGGCCTAGAGAAGAGACATGACTAGTGTGTGGATATACATACAACTGGAAGTGACAGAGATGGATTCGACTCCAAGACTTCTGTCTTAAATCCAACATTCCTTCCCCCATACCACATTTGGGAATTTTTTTCTGAACTGAATTCATTCATGTTCTTCCCATCAAACTTTGCTTCCCCACTTTGGGGAATTGGAAGAGAGGTGTTATTGCTGTTCTTTCCAAAGTAATCACATAAGATCTGCTGAAATGGTCCATTTGGGGCTTGTTGCTCTGATTCTGATATATAATAATTTTTGATATATGAATTGGATCAGGTGGCCACTGGGGTTCCATCCACCCCTGAGGTTCTGGAATTCCAGTTTTGTAATAATTCACATTGGAAAATGACAGAATGATGTTCATCAGCATGGGCCAGGTAGACTTGGGCTTAGGTCCCTACAGTTCTGGGAAAGGGTCAACAGGGAAGGATCTTCCCAAGATGGTTGTCGTTGTGATTGTCATCATCATTATTGTTTATAATATATAATAATTATGGGCAGTTAGGTGGCACAGTAGGTAGACTGTTGATCCTGGAGTCAGGAAGACTGGACTTCAAATCTAACCTCAGACACTAGCTGTGTGACCCTGGGCAAGTCACTTCACCCTGTCTGCCTCAGTTTCCTCATCTGCAAAATAAGCTGGAGAAGAAAATGACAAACCACTCCAATATCTTTGCCAAGAAAACCCCAAATGGGGTCATGAAGAGTTGTACATGACTGGAAATACTCAACTACAAACAACAAAAATAATAATTAAACACGTTAGTCATTTGACAAATATTTATTGAATTCCTAAAAATTTCTAATATTGTGTAATAATTGTATATGATATTAATGATGACAGTGATAATAGTGATGGTGATGATATGGTTGATGATGGACCCATAATATCACTGGTATAGGGAAATACGCAATGAGGAAACCCAATCTACCAATGTAGGTAGCACCTCTTATTCCATTCAGTCTTACAGAGCTCTCTAGAGTACTAAGATTACAAATAACATACCCATGGTCACGTAGCCAGAATATGTTTGGGGCAGAATTTGAATCCAAGTCATTCTGACTTTGAGGCTGGTTTTCTATCTACCGTACCATGTTGCTAGCATCATCATCATCATCATCATCACCACCACCATCATCATCATAACTCACATCAGTCGATCAATCTTCAAATATTATTAAGTAATTACTATGAGCCAGACACTGTACTAAGTACTGGAGATAAAAAGAAAAAAGCAAGAAAGGCCTACACTCAGGGGGCTTGCATTCTAATGGAAGAGCCAACATTGATATAAATAGTAAATATGTAGTGAAGGTGAGTAGACCTATAGGCACTCTCCCAGAAAGCATATACCCAGAACACCTCCAGAAATTTCTGGAGACCCCTAAGTATATGATAAGTACACTGATTGGGCCTTTTGGAGATGAAAACCCCTTGTCTTCTTCTGGCCATATGATGGTCCAGTGCTAGAAAGATTTGGTGTTTTAAAATGATGTGCCTGGCACTCCTTGAGTGTTCCATTAGATTTCCTGCTGTCCCGTGACAGCAACAGCAGCGTAGAGGGCACTGTGCCTATAAAATGAAGTGATGTTCTCTGACTGATCTTCTGTTGTTTTTCTTTTGACTCTGCAAGCATTACGTGATTCCAGTGAGGGATGCAGAACAACAGGTTCTTCATTAGCCCAACATCATGTTGACCTCCCTCATGTGGCCATGGCTGTCTCTCTTGTGTTTAGACAGATGAGTGTCCTGAAATGTGATTGTCAAGGAGAAGAGGCAACCTTACGAATTCAAGAGATCTTGAGGTCAGAAAATATTGCATCCAGTGGAAAACTGCCTGGCAGCAGGGAATATCATATGGGATAGCCCCCAACAAGAGGACTGGCCCAAACCTGTTCATTGAGCAGCAGGTATGTATCAGGATGGATGGTTAGGACAGTGCCAAGCAGAGGTGAAAATAAATGCTTAATTAGCAATCCTACAAATTTCTTTATATATATGTGTGTGTTCAGGTGCCGAAGCCTCTTTTGTTTTGGTCAAATGAGTGTTTATGAATCATTTATGTTGATTGTCCTATTTGTGTGTAGAGTCTGTGTGTCTGTCCCAGACCTGACTCATGTTGTACATAGAGGAGTTCTCCGTTTGGGGGGAAAACCCTAGATGTAAACCATAAGTAAAACTAACCCCGTGACACCAGAGTGAGGGACTAATGAGCCAAAAAGAGTGAGAAAAGGGAAAGTAGGCCCGTCTAAGACCAGGCTCCTCAGTACTGAACCCAGTCAAAACAGCATGCCTGGATACTAACCAGTATAAATCAGGGGAGGGAGCATAGTGTTTCAGCCCTTGTGAGTCTAGCAGTTTTCCTCAAGGTTAGACATACAAGAAACTTACAGAAGAGACAGAAGGTAATCTTTTACAGAAAATGCTTTGAGTTTGTAAATTACTGATATACACTATCCCATATCAATCAAGAGGTATTTATTTAGTGATAACTGTGTGGCAGATATTACAGATGCTGATGCTTAACCCCCTTTTTCCAGGAGAAAACTAGAGATAAAGGAGGTTCATAGATTTGAAGCACAAAGGGACCTCTTCAGAAGGCTTCTGGCCCAATCCTCCTCCCATTTTACAGAGTAGGAAACAGAAACCTGGAAAGGAGGAAGTGACCTCCCTGAGCTCACACAGGGAAAAAGGAAACTGAGGCTCAGGGACATTCATAGATTTTGAGCTAAAAGAGACTTCAGCAGTCTTCTACTCCTATCACTTCATTTTCTAGTAAGGGGACTGAGACCCCAAGATGGGAAGTAAGCTTACACAGGTAACAGGGAAACTGGAACTCAGAAAGGTTTATGGATTTAAAGCTGGCAGGAGGAAGAGGGTACTTAAAGATAGCCAGTAATAAAGAGCAAAGTCAGTATTTGAACTCATGTCCATTGATTCCAAACCTAGCTTATGTTTTACTATACCACAAGGTCACACATTAAGTAAGTGTCTGAGGTGGGGATTTGAACCGAAGTCTTTCTGATTCCAAGTCTACTACTCTATTTATTATGTTGGCAAGTAGCTATGTTATTCAGGGCCCTATGCAGTCATCCTGGACCCAAATGGCTCCAGAGGAAGAGTGAGACTGGTGACTTTACACAGTCCTGCCTCACTTAAATCCAATTCACTTGCATGGTATGGCATCACCTTCCTGATGTCCTGGTCCTCTTCCAGAATGAAGGACAAGCAGCAAAAGCAACAACAGCTGTGTTATTATAACAGCTGTAACGACCATGATAACACTAACAGAAGCTAACTTTTATCATTCTTTAAGACTCTCTTCTTTGGCATTCCCAACAGCCACATGCATCATCATCAGGAGGATGAGAAAAGCACAGAGTAGTAGCTTTAGAAGTGGAAGGAGCCGCAGAGACCTCCTAGTTCAACCCATTTCTTTTCCAGATGAAGAAACTGAGAACCCAAGAGGTGGAACAGCTTCTCCAAGGTCATAAAGAGAGCTCTCTCCAAGCTTTGTGGTTTGGATGATCATCATGAGTTGTCTACATAGATCAGCCTCACTAGGAACCTGCCTAGCCCCCACCAAACTCTGTGCCATACAGACTGGGCATCTGTAGCCAACAGGGTCTGGACAACCTTTGTCTTTGGAAGTGAGCTTTGGCCCCTGAGATGCTAAAGACTCAATGGACTTGAATTGGTGTGCCTGTGGTTGAATTGGTGCAAACCAAGAGTCGCAGATGACAAAGAGGAATCTGGTGTGGTTCTAGATGGCTCACACAGGACTTACACAGATGGCCACACTCTGTCTCAGATGACAAAAGGGAACTATTTCCCTCTGAATATGTGCGCAAGGAAAGCCCATCTTTGGTTGAGTTTTTATTCCATCTTTTTTCTTTCAGATTTTTCTGGCATTGGAAGGATATTTTTATATTCAATCAGTCAATAAACATTTCTTAAGCTTCTTCTATGTACTAGATGCTGAGGATTCAAAGGCAAAGCTAAAATAACCCCTGCCCTCAAGCAACTTATGTTCTATTGGATGTGACAACAGGTACACAGATCAGAATAATAAATAAATACCAGGCAGTTTTGAGGAGAGGCAGTATCAGAAATAGCTTCATGAAGGAGGTGACTTCTGGATGAAGTTTGGAGGGGAGGTAGAGATTCTCAGAGGCAGAGGTGAAGACAGAATGCATTCCAAGAATGAGGGACAACCTGTGCAAACACACAGAGGTGGAAGATGGAATGTCAATGTAAGAAACAGCATGGAGGCTGGTTTGGCTGGACTATAGAGTACGTGAAGGGAAGGAATGTGGAATATGCCTGGAAAGGTTGGTTGGAGCCAGGTTGAGAGACGGTTATATTGGAGCAAACCCTTAGAGGGGTGAGGTAAGGAGGCAATGGGCCAGAGAGAGATTTTGAAATTAAAGAAATCAAACCCTAAGTCAACTTGTGGAAGGGTTTTAATTTTCAGGAGAGAAAGGGCAAAATTTGGCCTTCTTTATTTGGTGTGAATCCAGGTTCTAAGTTTCCTCTCTGCCAGCCCAAACTGATGCATAAAAAGTTGGGGTTGCAGAATCCCAGGATCTGTGAGCTGGAAAGGACCTCAGAGGTTATATATTGAGAAGTAGAAAACAGCTAAACATAACCATGGTGCACAGAGCCTGGAATCAGGAAAGTTTGCATTCTGGTCCAGACTCAGATATTGACCAGTTCCATGTCAAGTCACTTAACCTCTGTTTGCCTCAGTTTCCCCATCTGTAAAGTGGGGATAATAACAGCACCTACTTTTTTTTTCATCAGTACCAAGTCACTTTATTGGGATGTAAATGGTGGTAGTTTTTTTTGTACAGATTATGGAAAGGTCAGATTACCAAAATATGCATGCACTGAAAGACAATAGGAGTGGCACCCACAGTTCCCAGGTGTGGGGAAAGCCAGGCATGGCTTAGCTCTCGTTATCAATGAGTCGAAGGGTGTGCTTGTCAAAAAGATATTCTGCCATTCCAGAATCAGAGGCCTCCATCTTGGCAGGTTGGTTATGTGATCACCCAGCTGTTGGATGAACTTGACCTGTTCGTCCAGGTAGTGGGTTTCGATGAAATCACATAAGTGGGGGTCATTCTTGTCAGTTGCCAGCCTCTACAATTCCAGGAACGAGTGATTGGCATTTTTTTTTCCAAGTGCAGAACACACTCCATGGTGTTCAGCCCCACCCTCCCAGTCATCGCGGTCCGGTTTCTCGTGTGCTGGGAGTACTTGGCGAAGTTCTTCAGCTCCACGTCATCGTGGTCGGAGGAGTAGGACATGGGCAGGTACACTTAGGAGGCCTAGAGCTCCAGGCTGATCTGCCGATTGATGGCGGCCTCCGAGTCCGGGGGTAGTTCTGTCGCTCCAAAGGGGGGCCGTGGTGGTCGCAGCAGCAGCTGCAGCGGCCGGGGTCAGCTGCTGCTCCACGGTAGGAGGGATGAAGTGTTGGTTAGTGGAGGTGAAGGCGGAGAGGTGGCTGAGAGGCTCCGGCCAAGAATCAAGCGGCGGGTTCCGTTCAAGTCCTGTTGAAGCAGAAACCGCATCGACTCCCCTTCCCTGCGCTTCTGGCCAGCTCCTACTTTCTAAGATTGTTATGAAGATAAAAATGAAATACTGTTTTTAAAGAGAGAGGGAGCTCACTACCATCTGAAGTAACCTAATTGTCCAGAAGTTTTTCCAAGCTACCAAGTCTAAATTTGCCTCTGCAACTTACACTCATTGTTCTTAGCCCTATCCTGCCTCCTGGGACCAAGAAGAATAAGGCTAATTTTCTCTCCATATGTGTGATAGTAATGGCATTTAAAGATTCCCCTGTATTGGCTTGGTTTTCAAATTGTGTTAAAATCCAGAGCTTGTTAATCTCACCTGTGGGATGGACTTTTTGATGTGAAAAGAAAGTCCTGAACTGGGAGGAGCTGGTGACGTAGATTTGGAGAGACTAGAGAGAGGCGGAAGATCTTTTTGGAAGCAGCACCTCGTGGAGAGAGAGAGACTAAGAGAATTGCTGGTGGCCGCTTTGAATTGCCCTGGACTTTTGAGACCTGCCCCCTGGCTGCCAAGGACTGAGGAGACATGGCTGTTTTGCTGGTACTTTGTCTGTCTGTTTTGATGTTATTTTGCCAGATTTGTCCACTGGTGAAAGACAGTCCTTTTGTTGAAGAAGTCCTGGAACCTGGCTGTTCGCTAAGAAGCCCTGAGACTGTCCTGCAGACAGAGAGTGAATACTGTCCACTGGTGAGGGACAGTGCTGTTGTTGCAGGGGTCTGGAGACTGTCCTGCAGACAGAATGAATACTGTCCACTGGTGAAGGACAGTGCTGTTGTTGCAGGGGTCTGGGAGCCTTTCTGTTGGTTCAGAAGCCCTGAAGAAGGATTTTCTTGTTGTATGTTTACAGAAATCCTGGGAGAGGGCTTTGCTAATGTGTTCAGGGGTTCTAGGACTGTTCTACAGACAGAGGATAAATTCATGAAGGGACTGGCAATGTATCTTGTGGCTTTGCTAAGCCTTGTCTCCCCAGGAACTAAGATTGCTGAGAACTTGCCTCATGTCAAGATGAAGAAAAGACCTCCATTTGGGTATTAAGTGCTGTGTTTAAACTTGATGTAACTCTGGGGTAGATTCAATTGTGATCCAGGGGTGGGGAACTTTTGACCTTATGTTTGGAAACTAATCTCCATTTGAGAAGAGGGGTTTTGTGGTGGACCAAATGAAGGTATAGCCTAGGGGTGAAGAAGTATTTAGAACAGATTCTTTGTAATTGATTGAATGATTGGAAGGTCCTGGGGTGGGGTAGTACTTGGAGATTATTTAATCACACTTAGTAAATGCTGTATTTTGAATGATGTCATGTTTTGATCTTCTCTGTTCTTGGTTTGTCACTGAATAAAATAGAGAGCACCTATGCTGGTATTTTGAACCTGGGAAGTTGCCTTCTTTTGGCATTACATTACAATATGACAGCACCTCAAATAATAGAGAAAACTTGGGATAGTGCCTTCCCACCCCCCAGTGAACAAGATCTTAATTTTAACAAAAAGTTCAAAGTCAAGAAATAAACTGGAAAAACTAGAAAGCAACACCCACCAACGGAACTTGACCATAAAAAAACTACCACAGAGGCAAAGGAGACCCGAGATATGGACTCAGAAGAAGACAACAATGTGAAAATAGCCAAAAACAAAACCTCAAAGGAACGATGCTAACTGGACCAAGTCCAGCAAGAATCCCTGGAAGAATTAAAGAAAGAGATAAGAGTGCTAGAGGGAAAAGACATGTATCAGCAAGAAAATTATGAAAAGAGAATTAACATCTTGATAAAAGAGGCACAAAAATATTAAAGTAAGTAAAACATTAAGAAAACAAAATTGACTTAATGGTAAAAAAAAAAAAAAAGAGGCACAAAAATGCACTGGAGAAAAGAACTACTTAAAAAGCAGAATTGGCCAAATGGAAAAAGAGGTATAAAAGCTGACTGAAGAAAAAAATTCCTTAAAAATTAGAATTAACGGGGCGGCCAGGTAGCACAGCGAGTAAGAGAACCGCTCCAGTGTCGGGACAAGCTGGGAATTGAATGCCAGGCTCAGACACTTAGCACCCACCCAGAAACACCTGGCTGTGTAATCTTGAGCAAGTTACTTAACCCTGATTGATTAAAAAAAATAAAAAAAAATTAGAATTAAGCAACTAGAAGCTACTGATTTCAGGAGACACTAAGAAAAAATAAAATCAGAAGAAGAAAATGTGAAATATCATTAAAAAAAACTGACTTGAAAAAGAGATTTAGGAGAGCCCATTTAAGAATTATTAGACTACCTGAAAGTCATGGAAACAAATGAACCTAGACATCATACTTCAGGAAATTATCAAGGAAAACTTCTGATATCTTTGATTAGGAGGTCAAAAGAGAGATGGAAAGAATTCACCATTCACCTTCAAACACGTCATGAACTCAGGAGTTTCTGGCAGCATTTGCCCATGTTGCATCCTACAACTTCACTGCAGCCTTGGTTCTGAACACAAAGCATGCACACTTTGCACTATATGTGCCCTCAGGCCAAAATGCTAAAAGGGGTTGGGAGTGGAAAAAATTTACAAAGCCCTGCATCAATTACTGGCTAAGTGCCAAAATTATTCCAGGCACTAAGAATACAAGAATGAAATAATTCTTATTTGCAAGAAATAGCCCTTATCCAGAAATGAATATTGCAAATAGGATCACTGATCAAATTGGACTCGTAACCTAGGCTGGAAGAGTCTTTGGTAGTTAGAAGCTATCAGTATTGTGGTTAGTTCCATTGGTACCCAAACTCAAGTCCTATTTTGTGAAAGAAATGTGTCTTCCAAGATGCCAACCTGAAGACTGGAACTTGCAAAGCCCAGCTCTTGTCCAGAGGGAGACTACTCAAACTCATTTGAGCATTCAATCAACAGATGAACAAGTATTCGTTGAACCCAAAATTAGCCCTAAATTCTTACCTACTTTGTGCCAGGTGCCAGAAGTAAATAGAGAAGAGTGAAACAGTTTCTGCCCTGAAAGACCTTACATTCTACCAGAGGTGACACTGTGTATCTATAAATATATGTATAACAAGGAACTGGTCAATGGGAGGAGGGGGAGTCCAGTCTTTGCATAAGAGATATGCTTCAAAGATTGGACCCCCATTGACCAGTGCCCCATTACATATACAAAATGAATCTGAGTTAATGGGGTGAGAGGAAAGAAGCAGTAACAATTAGGAAGTTTATTGTTTATTAGGAAGTTTTTTTCTTTTCTGAAGAAGAAAAGATCCTTTTTTTCTGAAAAA
The DNA here is from genome assembly GCF_028583685.1 of Petaurus breviceps papuanus. Classification (NCBI taxonomy): domain Eukaryota; kingdom Metazoa; phylum Chordata; class Mammalia; order Diprotodontia; family Petauridae; genus Petaurus; species Petaurus breviceps. The sequence continues at coordinate 35,132,287 of NW_027187400.1, read as the reverse complement.
AGACTAAGGGCATCACAGGGTGATGTCTTGATTTGCATGTGAATTGGATTTAAATGAGTCAGACCCACTCAAAATTGTCGGCCTTTCTCTGTTCTAACAAGAAATGAAGGGTCTTCCCCTCTCAGTTAGGAAGATAAAAAATGGTTTCAGGGGAAAATTGATATTTGAGTTGAATTGAGGTTTGAAACAAGGGATTCTAAGAATATGTGAAGAGGGAGTGCATTCCAGGCATGGGGGCAGCCAGTGCAAAGACATGGAGATGGGAGATAGAATATCTCATAAGAGAAACAATAAGAAGGACATTTCAGTGAGACTGAAGAGTGTGTGAAAGGGAAATATGTGTAATACGGCTGTGAAAATAGATTGAGAACAGGGTGTAAGGGGATTTAGCTGCCTAATAGAGTCTATATTTGATGCTAGAGACAATAGGAAGTCAGTAGAGACTGGGTAGCCTTCGAATTTACGTCCAACATTTTGTTGTACTCAGGGTGTTTTCCCCAGTGATGAGTACAAAAAAATAGAAAATGGCATAATTCTGTCCTTAGGGAGCTTGCTATCTAAAGAGGAGTGTGGCATATAGACCAAAAAAAAAAATGATGCAAAATAGAATGTATTGGAAGCAAAGGAGAAATGCAGACAAAGTACTGTTGGAAACTAGAAGGTGGTAGATGCTTCTATTGGCCTTGATTTCTTTTCTCCTTTTTTATACTGTTTTCCTACAATGCCAATACAAATATCAGTTAAAGAAGAGATGGCAAGACAATAGCTTATCTGAAAACAGTCTGGAATTACTGGTGGGCTGCAAGCTCAATCTGAGTCAATATTGCTATTTTGAGTTCATTAAGCAATGAGTAGATAATCCCATTGTACCCTGTCCTGGTCAGGTCACACATAAGGTATGTCCAGTTTTAGGAAGGATATTGATATGTCGGAGAGTCTCCAAAGGAAGGTGTCCAAGATGGTAAAGGGTCTCAAATTCATGCCATGTAAGAATTGCTTAAAGGAATTCTGCATGTTGAATGCAAACAAGAGAAGACAATGCATGATAATTGTACCTAATGTCTCTGGACCTCAGTTTTCTTATCTGTGAGAAGGGTGGACTAAATGACCTCTGAGGTTCCTTCTCACTTTATGGCTCTCAATTTTTGAAAGGTCATCATCTGTAAGAGAGGTTAGACCTATTCTGTTTGACCTCAGGAGGATAGAGACAGGATCTATAGGTAATAGTTATAAAGAGACAGAATCTGTCCCTATTGTTTCTAATACTCAAAGGTGTTCCAAGTAGACATGGACTGCCTCTAGAGGTGGACAACTTCCCTTCGTTGGAGGTCTTCAAGCAGAGTTTGGGTGTGTTGTAGAGACGATTCTTTGCAACATCTGGTTGGTCAAAATGGTTCCTGGGGTGTCTTCTGGTTTTAAAGTTCAGTGATGCTGTGAACATCTGCTATTCCCAACCAGGAGAGAGCTACTTCCATCCCTGTCCCCTTCATTTTTTCTCCTCTAGTTCCCCAAATTAAGTGGTGTTTGAGGTGTCTCCCTTTTAGACATAGGAGTTGGGAGGAAGAGTCTCAAGAGAGTTTAACATGGAGTCAGGAGAGGCCTTGATTCAAATCCCACCTTCTATACACACTAGTCATGTGACCATGGGAAAATCACATTTCCTCTCTAAGCTTCAGTTTTCTTATCTGCAAAAGATGACAATAGTAGTGCAAACTCACTGGTGGTTTTGAGAAACTAACGAGACAACATAGAAGTGTTTTCATAGAAAACAACATAGAAAAATGGTTTATGAAATGCAATATTATGAAGAATGTCAGCTGTGCCTGTATTTGCCTGGGTTTCCTCCTGTCTTAATGTTCTCTTCCACACTGTTTGGGGAAAGCACAGAAACTGGTCATATTCTTCATCCAGCAACCTATCCAAATGAAACTACACCAATTTAAGATGAGTTCTCTTCCCCAGGGATCAAGGCCCAAATTGTGGATTAAATTCTGGGCTCCTGTGTTTGATGCCTTAGTGCTATCTTTGACGCACCCTTGTCCCATCCAATCATTAGGCAAGTCTATGAGATTACAGATGAGCAAGATCTCCAGGATCCATCCCTTCCTCTTTGTTCCCACTGCTAGCACCCTAGTCTAGGCCCTCATTACCACCTGGTTATAAAAAGAACTTAGTAAATGTTCTATCTATCTGTCTATCATCTATCCTTCCATCCATCTATCCAGCTAACTAGCTTCCCATTCATCAAACCATTCATCTATCCATCCATATCTATCTATCCATCTATCTATCTATCTATCTATCTATCTATCTATCTATCTATCTATCTGTCTGTCTGTCTGTCTGTCTGTCTGTCTGTCTGTCTGTCTATTATAATAGCCTGCAAAAGGTCCCACAAACACCCTTATCCCAGACCCCTAATCTCTCCTTACTAATTCATCCTTCATACCATCAGATTTTTCTTCCTCAGGCACAGATCAAGCACACAGGTGCCACTCTTTCTAAAATAATTCACTTTAACATGACAGAAAAGGGAAATGACAAATGCTGGAGGGGCAAGGACCCTAATGCACTGTTGGAAGAGTTGTAAACTGATCCAACCATTCTGAACAATTTTAAACTACACCCAAAGGGCTATAAAACCGTTCATTCCCTTTGACCAAGCAATATCACAACTAGGTCTATATCTCAGAGAGATCAAAGAGAAAGGAAAATGACCTATACATACAAAAATATTTATAGAAGTTCTTTTTATAGTGGCAAATAGTTGAAAATTGAGGAGATATCCATCAATTGGGGAATGGATGGACAAATTGTGGTATGTGATTGTGATGGAATACTACTGTGCTGTAAAAAGATAACAAGAGGGGGTTCAGGGAACACCTCTATAAACTGACACAAACTGAACAGAGCCAGGAGATCATTGTAAACAGTAATAACAATATTGTAGAAAGATCACCTGTGAATGACAGTTAGTCTTATCAATACAAGGATCCAAGACCATCCCAGAGGACTTATGATGAAAAAGGCTATCCACCTCCAAAGAGAGGACTGATGAGCTCTGAGGGAAGATTGAAACATATTTTCTCACTTTTAAATTTTTTCTTGCTTTTTTTTGGAAACACTTCTCAGTGGGTGGGGGATGAGCAGGAGGGAGGAAAGAATTTGGAACTCAAGACCTTTTAAAATGAATGTTAAATAAAGCACTGCAGTCGTTCCCTACAACCTAATGAACAATGTGTAAAACATAGATCCTGGCAGTCAAAGCCCTTAGTAATCTGACTTCGACTCATTTTTTTCAGTTGTATTTCTTATTGTTCTCCCACCTCCACTTTATGCTCTAGCCAACTGGATTAGTGAAGAAAGTGAAATAAGAGACAAATTAAGTACCCTTTGCAGTTCTGTCCAACTCTTTGTGACCCCATTTGGGGTTTTCTTGGCAGAGATACCTACCATTTTCTTCTACAGCTCATTTTATAGATGAGGAACTGAGACAAGCAGGGTAAAGTGACTTGCCCAGGGTCACACAGCTAATAAGTGTCTGAGGCCAGATGTGAACTCAGAAAGAGGAGTCTTCCTCTTTCTAAGCCCAGTGCTCTATCCACTGCACCACATAGATGCCCCACACTGTTTATTTAGGGGATGGTTGAACAACTGTGGCATATAGATGTAGAAGAATTTAATTGTGCCATAAGGAATAATGAATGATAAAGATTCAGAGAAATCAGAGAAAACTTGTATGAATTGATGCAATTTAAAGAAAGCTGATCTGGGAAAACAAAATAAATAATAGCAACAATATAAATGAAAATAACATTTATTTTTTATAAAGGAAAATTTTTTGTCTATTGAGTTACAAATTTTCTCCCCATCTTTCCCCTACCCACCACCCCAAAATAGCAATCCTACTGAATACCTTTTCCCCCAATCTGATCTCTCTTATATCTACCCCCATACTTCCTTTGACTTTCCAGTAGGGCAAGATGGATCTCCATCCCCCCAGTGCCTGTATATCTTATTTCCCAGTAACATGTAAAATAATAAGAATAATTTTTAAACATTGATATTAAAACTTTAAATTCCAGATTCTTCCCATTCTTTACTCATCCCCCAGCCTTACTGGGAAGATAAGCAATTCAATATAGGTTGTACATGTGTAGTTACACAAAACATTTCCATAGTGGATATATTATGAAAGACTGACTATATATCCCTCCATCTATCCCATCCCCCACTTGTTCTATTTTCTACTTTGACCCTGTCCCTTTTAAAAAGTGTGTACTTCTAACTATCTTCCCACCAATCTGCCCTCCCTTCTGTCATTCCCCCTCTTATTCCCTTCCCCCCTAATTTCCTGTAGGGTAAGATATCCAATTTAGTGTGTATGTCATTCCCTCCTTAAGGAGAATTCAATAAGAGTAAGGTTGGCCCATTCCTTTTTGCCTTCCTGTTCTTCCCCTCCATTGTAACAATTTCTCCTTGCCTCTTTTATATGAGATAATTTACCCAATTCTCTCCCCATCTCCTCTCATTATATTCCTCTATCACCTCTTAATTTTATTTTTTAAATATCATCCCTTCCTATTCAATTGATCCTTTGCCCTCTGTCTATGTATACCTGTACACATATATACACACATTCACATATATATTCATACACACATATACCCTTCTATATAGACATATATATATGTATTGTGTATGTGTATATACATATATATATATATATTTACATTCCCTTAAACCATCCTCATACTGAGAAAAGTTTCATAAAATACAATTATTGTTTTTCCATGTAGGAATGTAAATAGTTCAACTTTGATAAGTTCCTTATGATTTCTTTTCCCTGTTTACCTTCTCATTCTTCTCTTGCTTCTTGTATCTGAATGTCAAATTTTCTATTGAACTCTGGTTTTTTTCATCAAGAATGCTTGAAAGTCCTCTATTCCACTGAATGACCATATTTTCCCCTGAAACATGATAGTTTTTCTGGGTAGGTGATTCTTGGTTTTAATCCTAGCTCCTTTGACCTCCAGAATATCATATTCCAAATCCTTTGATCCCTTAATGTAAAAGCTGCTAGATCTCATGTTTCCCTGATTGTGTTTCCACAATATTCAAACTATTTCTTTTTGGCTGCTTATAATATTTTCACCTTGATCTGGGAACTCTAGCACCTGGCTATAATATTTCTAGGAATTTTGTTTTGGGGATTTTTTTCAAGAGGTAATCAGTGAATTATTTCAATTTCTATTTTGTCCTCTGGTTCTAAAATATCAGGGCAATTTTCCTTCAACATTTCTTGAAGGATGATTTCTAGGTTCTTTTTTTATCATGGCTTTCAGGTAGTCCAATAACTTAAATTATCTCTCCTGGCTCTATTTTCCAGGTCAGTGGTTTTTCCAACGAGATATTTCACATTGCCTTCTATTCTTTCATTTGTTTGGATCTGTTTAACAGCATCTTGATTTCTCATTAGCTTACATATGTTCCAATCTAATTCTGAAGGAATTATTCTCTTCAGTGAGCTTTTGAAGTTCTTTTTCCATCTGGCAAATTCTGCTTTTTAAGGCATTCTTCTTCTCATTGGCTTTTGGGCCTCTTTTGCCATTTGAGTTAGTCTGCTTTTTTAAGGTGTTATTTTCTTCAGTCAAGTTGTTGACTCGCTTTTCATGATTTTCTTTCATCATTCTCATTTCTCTTCCCAATTTTTCCTCCACTTCTCTTATTTGATTTTCAAAATCCTTCTTAAGCTCCTCCATGACCTGTAACCAATTCATATTTTTCTTGGAAGCTTTTGGTGCAAGAGTTCTGACTTTGTTTTCTTCCTCCTGTTCCATGCTTTAATCCTTTTTGTCCCCCCAAAAAAAAGGAATCTAAGGTTTGATTGCTGTGCTTACTTTGCTTCCTTTGCTTGCTCATGTTGCCCCTCAATTACTTGACTTTTGAGCTTTTTGCCACAGTAGAACTCTGCTTTCAGAGAGGAGAGCTTTGTCCCAAATAGCTGGGGCTTTCACAACTGCCAGAGCTATTAGTTGGGTGCCCTCTCTACAGCCCCCCTCAAGGTCTGGCTCACTGGTCACACACCCCAGGACCTCCACCTGAGACAGAGATTCAGATTCAAGCAGGTTAAAGCAAGAGCTATTACCCTCTGAATGGTCACTTGGTCCCCCTACAATCTGCAGGCCAGGATCTCTGAAGCAGCCATGTGGAGGCAGCACCTCCACCGCTTTGTACCTTCTCAGCTGGGAGCAGTAGCCAGATCATGCTCTTCAACCCCCTGTTCCCACAAAGTTCCACACTGACCTTTTACTTTGCCTTTGGCATTTATGGATTAATAATTCTGGAAACCACCATAGCTGCTGGTGATTCACTCTCCCAAGTCTGCTCCAGCCACGGCTGATCAGGCAACCCTGGGGCTAAAACCACGGGCTCATGCAGGACTGGGCTCTGCTCCCAGCATGCTATGATGGACCTTTCCTGCAGGCCTGCCGTGCTGCCTTCAGCGGGAGATTTGTTTTTCTTTGTCCGTTTGGGGATTCTGTAGCTCTAAAGTTTGTTTAGAGTTATATTTTATATATATTTGAAGTGGTTATGGGGGGAGCTCATGGAGTTTTCCTGCCTCTACACCACAATCTTGCCTCTGCCTGAAAATAATATTTTAAAAGAACAGGATGAAGAGTAAATGCAATGATCAATATTGATTACAGATCACTGATGTTGGAACATACCACATTCCTCTTGGTAAAGAGGTGAGAGAAGGGGTGGAGTACTACTTATCTCATAGGATTGTCATGGGGATCAAATGAGATAATACATTTTTTAAACCTTAAAGTGCTAAATGCCAGTTATTTTTGTTATTAATAATTATTCATTAGTCACTATTATATATTGTTCTCTTTTGCTACACATTATTTCTTTTATGGAGGAGGGGATTGCCAGGAGATGGATATTTTTTACAAATAAAAATGAATCCATAAAGCATTTATTACTTCTAAAAAGTAAAATTGAGAGCAGTGATTGTTCTGATTTTTTCTCTGTATCCCCAGCACTTAACCTAATACCTGGTACAAAGCAGGAACACAATAAATAACTTTTGAATCCTTGACTGAATGATAAAATTTTCATTCTCAATTTTTGTTTTTATCCCATAAGTTATTTCCACTTAGTCCCTCCCCAATCACCGAACCCTTCCTTCCTCTTGACAAAGGAAAACATTAAATACAGTCAACCAACCCTGGAGACAATGCCTGAAAATGTTCCGAATTCTACTTCATTGGGCCCTCATCTCTCTACTGAGAGAAGGGAGATGTGGCAAGGCAATTTATAATGGATATTTCATCATTCTAGAATGCATACAATATATTCCCACCTTTGTTCTCATTGTACCCTATACCTGAAATGTCTTCCTCCATTCCATTATCTGTTGAATGACTGTGTATCCTTTCATGAGCATCCTTCAAAGGCACTGAAAAGTCTTTCTTGATTCTCACCCACCCCCACAAAACTAGTAAGGGACTTCCCAACTTGGAACTAAGCAATCAATATTCATTAAGCACCTACTATGTGCCTATCACTGTGCTAAGTGCTAGGGATGCAAAAAGAGACAAAAGATGGGCCCTGTCCTCAAGGAGCTTCCAGTCTAATGGACCGCTGTGTTTGTGCTTCTCATAAGAATTTGTTTATTTATTATTTTGTGTTACCATTATCCACAAATCTATCACCCTGTCTCTGTTCCTACTTGTGTGATCTTGAGTAAGGCACATCATCCCTGAATTGAATCTAGGAGAGTCTTCTAATGCTGTCCTGCCACGCACACACACACATACATGTACACACATGTGTACCTTTTGTGCACACATGCATTCATATGCACAGACACATGAGCACGTGTATGCAATACACATGTGTGTGCATACACACGTGCCTACTTGTGTTGCGCACGTGTACAGAGATATGCAGCAACACACATGTGCACATACACACATTCACACACTCGCTGCCTGGAATCACAAAGTCCAGCAGCTCTGGGCATGAATTATTAACAGAATGAAAAAAGAAATCATAAAATTTCACATATTATACCCAGGGGGGCCAAACCATTGGCAAAATGATGTGGGAAAATGTAAAAATCCAAAATGTAATATCTTGCCTTTAAAGAGAATTGGATTAGATTAGTTTATAACTTATTACTGAGTTTGGGAATGGAGTTTCTTTGGATCGGTGTGTTTATATGTCTCTAAAAATAGGTCTGCCTGCAGCTGATTCCCCCTCTTGCCCTCGTTCAGGAGGCTGAGGGAGCTTTATTTCCGAATGGATCTTCTGGTAATCGTCAATAGGATCATTCTGCAGCTATTTTCTTTGGAAAGGTGGCCAAGGCCCAGAGGATTCTGGGTGCCCTGAGCAAGCAGCCGGCCTGCTGCCCTCCTGGCCACCAGTTCCAGGTTTCTGTGGCATGAGGTCGTCCGGGACCAACAAGTGGGGAAACAACAGAGCCTTTAAAAAAATGCCTTTTTTAATTTTTTTGGAGGTGGTTTTAAATATTTAGAGAACATAGAATAAACAGCAGCAGCAAACAAGATTGACACTGATGGACCAAGTTAGAAGGATTTGTAAACAAATCCAAGAGAGAGGCTTCTGATGGGGTGAGGAGCAAGGGCGGGGGGAGAGCAGCCAGGGCTTCAGACTTTCCACTCAGGCCAGGGGCTGATGGCACTGTGGCATAGCCCAGGGAAATGGCAGTGTTTTTCATTAGTAAACTTTTCATAACCTCCCCAAAGGGCAGGATGGTGTACCGTCCAAGGCAACCCGCCAAGCTGCCAGCTGGAGGGGACAATTGGCACTCTGTGTAGGGCCCTGTTTGCTTAGCTGGGTTTGTGGGATATTCATGGGCAAAGAACTGGCCATGTGACTTCATAATGACCCTACACCTTTGGCCTGCATCCAGAGATGGATTCCCACTACTGGCCTATTTCACACCCTGTTGCTCACCTTAATATTGATAATAGACACCTTAGAAAATGTTTTACTTTTGACGGAAAATGTTTTTTAAAAATTTTGTTATCATCCCCTTCCCAATGAAGAAAAGAGAACATTCCCCTGCCTCCCGTCTTTGCAGAGGTGGGGGGCTGTGGGTCCACAATACTACTTATACTCAAAGACATGTCAATATTTCCGTTAGTTTAGCTGAATTAATTGCTGATGTTGTACTTTTTTCTTTCTTTTTTATTATTTCTTATGCAATCTGCTTTTAATCACACCTCTGGGGGCAGGATACAGATAAAAGAGATGGTTTCCTGGGGCATAGAGAGATATGGTTAGAAATGAAGGTGACGACATCAATAAAAATGAAATGTTATTTAAAGCATCACTAACAACCCGGGCCTTTGAAACACAACCAAAGCCTAGCTGCAATGGAGTTTGACTAGACCACTTGCCTGGAATGTTAGAGATGGAATCCTTGGTAAGGTACAGATCGGACTTGATAGTCTCTGAGGGATTTGCCAACTCTGATATTTAGTGATTCAATTCAATTCAACAAACATTTATTAAAATGTCTACTAGGTGATAGTCACTGAGGAGGCAAACACAAAAGCTGAATTGACCCTGCACTCAACAAGGTTACTTTCTTGATGTTCAATTGTTTTAGTTATGTACAATTCTTCCTAACCACATTTGGAGTTTTCTTGGCAAAGATACCAGAGTGGTTGCCATTTCCTTCTCCAGCTTATTTTACAGATGAGGAAACTGAGGCAAACAGTGACTTGCCCAGGTCACACAGTTAGGAAGTGTCTGAGGCTGGATTTGAACTCAGGTCTTCCTGATTCCAAGCCAAGGGTTCTTATCCACTATACCACCTAGTTGCCCAGGGTTTACTTTCTAGTAATAGATACAATATATAAATGGTAAGCAAGTAAAATAATCTATAAAGTAACACCAAATAATTTGGGAGGGGGGATGGAGGGGAAGACAAGGAGAAGTAAAGGTAGCTAAGTACCTGTAGTCAGGATGATCTGAGTTCATATCTAGCCTCAGACACTTATTAGCTGGGTGACCTTGAACAAGTAACTTCACTTTTGTCTCATTTTACTCATCTGTAAAATGTCAATAATAATAGCACCTACCTTTCAGGGTTATTGTAAGGATCAAATAAGAAAATAAATGCAAAGTGCTTAGTGTGGCCCTTGGCACATAGTAGGCACTGTAGGTTAGCTAGTAGTAGCAGTAGTAGTAGTAGTAGTAGTAGTAGTAGTAGTAGTAGTGGTGGTGGTGGTGGTGGTGGTAGTAGTAGTAGTAATAGTAGTAGTAGTAGTAGTAGTAGTAGTAGTAGTAGTAGTAGTAGTAGTAGTAGTTGTAGTAGTAGTAGTAGTAGTATTCTCATAGGATATAGTCCTTGAGTTGAGATTGGAAGAGAATTAGAAATGTTTAATCTAATAGGAAAAGCTAATAAAAAAGTGGTGTCCTCTGCAGAAATTAGGGGACAGAGGAGGAGTGAGTTTAGGGGGAAAGATGACAAGTCTTGTTTTGTACATGCTAACTTTGAGATGCCTGTGGAAAGCAGGAGAGAGAATGGTGACTCTGAGTGTAGACAGCTTTTTCCAGCCATGAAGGGGAAGAGAGATATGAGGTGATACTTAGTTAAGATAGTTGGATCAAGTGAGTTGTTTTTTAAGGTATGGAGGAGATGGAGATGTCTTTGTAGGCAGCAGGAAAGGGGCAAGTAGATAGGGAGAGACTAGAGATAAGAGAGAGGATGGTGATCATAGTAGGGACAATCTTCTAGGGAAGACAGAAAGGGATTGGATTAAGGATATATGTAGGGGGGTTGACCTTGACAAGGAAAAAGACCACCTCTTCAATAGAGGACGGAATGAAGGAGAAATTACTGGGAGGAGATGCTTGAATGGCTTGAGATGAGGAGGTAGAAAGGAAGAACAGGTCATGGGAATTGAGTAGTTTGAGGGACTGTAAAGTTAGGGTACTCGAGGGAACATGGTTATGCATGCTGATGTCCTTTAGTATGAGGTCGGGAGCTGGGGTATAAAGAAAGACTGTGAGTAAAACACGTTAAAGGAGAATGTCCCGAGGCTTGAGAGGCAACAGCAACTTTTGAAAATGGCAGTTAGACAACTATCAGGAGAAAGTAATCCATGTGGACAGTCAAAGTGATGTGAACTCCAAACTCCAAAGTATGACTTGGAAACCTGGACTACGGAGTTTGGCTATCTACACTGGTCATGTACCATCTCCTTTTTCTGACTTGCTAAGGTTGAAAACATGGTCCCAAATTAAGAGCACTGAGCTTGAATTCAGGACAGCCTGGATATGAATTTTTGCTCAGACCTAACTATATCCTAGCTATGTGACACCAGGACATATTTGGATTTCAGTTTCATTATCAACAAAATCAAGAACATAATAGCCTTATGTTGTTAGAATCATCTGAAATAATATATGTAAAGCACTTGGCAAGGCTTAAACCACCATTTAATATGAGATGCAATCATAATTATTATTTCTCTAGCAATTGTCATGGTTTTTTTTATTATTTTCATCTGATATTCAATCAAATTTGGACAGAAATAATTCTTGAACAAGCTACTGTCCAATACTGTTCTTTTATGTTTAACTATCAATGAAATGTTGCACTAGTAAATAAAATGATCCTGCTACATTGCGTGGTGGATAGAATGATGAACCTAGGGTAAGGAAGACCTGAGTTCAAATCCAGCCTCAGATACTTACTAGTTGTGTGACTCTGGGCAAGTTACTTCACCCTGTTTGCCTCAGTTTCCTCATCTGAACTGGAGAAGGAAAGGGCAGACCATTCCAATATCGTTTTTAAAGAAAATACCAAATGCGGTCACAGAGAGTCTGACATGACTGAAACCACTGAACAACAACAAAAGTAAAATGAATGTTACTTGTAAGTGAATAAAATATTGGGGTGGAGGTTTGTCTTTTCTAAGATCTTTGGTACAACTATGGGACCATGCAGGACAAAGAGAGAATGCACACATGTACGTATGTGTATATTCTAAAATTCTCATCGGTCTGTGTTTTGTCCAAGTACTGGAGAGTAACAGTTTTGTCTTTGATATGCCTCAGTTCTGTAATGGAAATGCAAATTTAAAGATCTTCCCTGCCCCTAGGCTAAAGTGCACCTGAAGCCTGGGGTGGGAGGCTTGTTTTTCAGTTGATACTTTTTGATTGGCCAGTGGGTCCAAAAGGTTGTTACATTCTCTGAGCCAGGAGAAGGCTATATAAGCCCTGATGTGTAGCTTTGTTTTGGGGGGCTCACTTTGAGAAGTGTTCTATGATTTGATCTGGATTCTGGGAAGCCATTGTCTGGAGCCCTCCCCCCCCCCCCCCCCCGGCTTTGAAAAACCCAGATGTTGAAACCCAAATGTTGACTGGGTATGGATGTAATGGTTGGATGGTTTGGAAAAGCTGTCTACTTGATCTGTTTCTGTCTTGATAATTCTGCCTGTATACTTTGAAGTTTGGGGTGCTGACCTTTTTCCCCTGAACAAGGTGAACGATATATGTCTGACTGATTAAAGTAAGCTTGTTAACCCATTTTGAGTTGCTTTCCTTTATCAAAGCAGATCCAAGAACCTGTGGTGGCAGCAAACCCTGAGGATGCTTGGGGTGCTTGCTGCTACAAGTTCTAATACAACTTTTTTATTTATTTGTGTGTATGTGTATATACATACATATATACATATTACAGAGGTCTACCATTTGTTAATGAAGAATAGTGACCTTCTGATCTATAATCCTGCTTATTTGATCATTTCTTTCTCCATATTTAGTATGTTCCAAATGTCTGCCCCTTGCAGTGATATGTTAGTTTGCTCTTCTGGTTGCCCTACACAATCTTCATTGAAGTCTGGTTTCCTTAAGGATCACCCTCATGTAATTTTTGGTGGTAATACCCTGGTCCTGAGCTGTTATCACAAACTTCTTCATCTCTATAAACAAATCTCCATGACTCAGCCATTTGGATGATGCTTCTTTGTAGGTTGAATTCATGTGGATTCTGCTCAATGAGGATCTTTTGAGTCCCTTCTTGGATCTGAGTCTTTTCCATTTGGATGGTAAAACATTTTTTATTCCTTAACTAATCCAGTCAATCAGTAAACATTTATTTAGTGCTTACAGTATGCCAGGCACTGTTCTAGGTCCTGGGGATACAGATTTGTCTCTCTTCTTGGAATGTGACCTTCTTCAGGGCGAAGACTTTTTTTACTTTCCTTGCACCCCAAACACTTAGTACAGTGTCTGGCACATAGTGATCACTTAATAGATTCTTGTGTCTGACTGAGTATAAAACAACCCTTCCTCTTGAACCACTTGCTTTTTTTAAGTGTTATAGATGTGTTTTGCTTTCACATTACAAAAATTTTCAGATTACCCCATTCTGTAAGAGGTTTCTCAGAACAAAGTAAAACTATTAAGTAAATTAAGTAAGACTAATAATATGATCTATCAGGTCTGTAAATAGGACAAAGGCTCATGAACAAACAAGAGATAGAGAATAACAGAAGATAAAATGGACAATTTTAATAACATTTTTAATTTGCCAGAAACAATAAAACATTAACAAGAAAGTAACTGGGGAAAAAATCTTTGCAGTTTCTCTGATGATGATTATATTTCCAACATATATAAAAAACTGATTCAAATCCATAAGAGGCATTTTTCAATTGATAAATTATCTAAGGATATGAACAGAGAGTTCTCAAGAGAAGAAACCCACAGTTTGTGTCTATATCTATATATACACATACAATACGTAATGTATATAATGTGTGTGTATTTATATATATATATATAATGTATGATGCTCCAAATCACCAATAATTAAAGAAACTCAAATCAAAGCAATTCTGAGATTCTTCCTCATACTCATCAGATCAATAAAGATGGTTACATTCTAGCAGGGAGATAATAAGTACATACATGAAGGTTTATATAGTTGTTCTTTACAATGTATCAGTAAAGTTCTATAGGCTCATTTCAAAAATATTTCTGTTTTTCATTTATTTATCAAGGACTTTCAGATTGCCCAACAATCATCATCATCATCATCCTCTTTTCTTTCCCCTTCTCCTACTGCTCCTCCTCCTCCTTTTTCTTCTTCCTCCTCTTCCCCTCCTCCTCCTCTTTCTTTTCTTCCTCTTCTTCCTCCTTTTCTTTATTTCTATATGTGCTTTGCGGTTATGGGATTTATATTTATATGGTATGGATTTTATTACAATACTTTCCAAATCTGACATGGATCACTTCCAAGTTCCAAAACTTCACATGAAGACTGATGCTACATAAGTCTTAAGAACCTTCAGTAGGTTCTTCCTATCACTCTGGTATTTCTTAAGAAATACCACTGAATCTCTTAAGGTTTTTCACCCCAGATTCATCTTTCATAGCTTTATGTTTGATGTATATTGTTTTATGTGGTGTTTTTGTTGTTGTTGTTTTGTTGGGTTATAAAGTCATCCCATTTCCTTGATGGGTAGCTATGTAGGACTTTGAAGTCATTTTCTGAGTCTCCCTGGAGGAGAATAAATTTATGTCAATACCACACCACAGGAATCCACAGAGAACTGAGGACCATTTCAGTCACAACACTGTGAAAGACACTGGGTCACCTGGAAGTTACAGCTGGCACTGGTTTGGGACTAGCTCCCTCCTTCCTTGAGTGCCTAGACACAGTCAGAGCCTGCTTCATTCTGGTGTCTTGGTTGCTTTATAGCTCAGGGTCAGGGCTATGTGACCTGCTCTCCTCTAAAAATCCCTCCTTGGGGAGTTGCATAAAGGTCATCAGCCTGCCATGGTGAAAGGGCCAGTGTTCTGCAGGGACCAGACTTTAAAATCTCTGAGGGTCTCTTTCAGACCCAAATAGCCAATGATCCGATGATTCCCATAGACCCAGTTTCATTCCAGCCCTTTCCCTCACACTTTATTGAAAATTGTTAGAAGGGGAATTTGGCATTGATGAAAATTCCTTTACCTTTGGTGGAAACTATATCGAGATAATAAATCTTTTCCGTCCCCCCTGGTTTTCAGAAGGGATGCCTGCCATTTATAATGTGAAAAATGTCGAACTAACCTTTTTACCATGTGCCTACATTTTCCAGCAGGTATTTTAAGGTTCTCTAGGCCAGCCCCTAACTTTTCTCAGAATACAAAGGCTTTCCTTTCTCCAGATGGGAAATGGCATGCTCTGAATGAGTCGAGTGCTCTTTCAAAATCCTATTTTAAATTATTTGCATTCAATCTTGAATCTTTAGAGGGGGTTGGTACCTTCCTGAGTATTTATCACAGACAGAGTTTCTAAATTCTCCCATGATCCTTTGAAGAATGGTGTCCCAGGACAATTTGTCCTTAGAGATCCTAGGTCAGTTTACCATCATCCAGGACCTGGAAGGACATGACTGTTTGTACAGGGCAGACAGTCCAAAGCTTTTCTGTTGACTTTATAATTGGGCTGTTTTGTCCTCTGAGTAGGGATTTAATCCACTTTGAAATCAGCCTTTTTCCCCACAGAGGCAGTGGTGACTTCTTGCCTATTTAGCAAACATTGATTTTTCTCCCCCTGTGTTTCCAATGGAGAACAAATTAAAAAACAGTCTTTTGTTCTGGAACCTCTGCAGACAGAACTCCTGGTAGTAGGGGCCAGGGGAAGGGACAGTATTTTGCTTTTTCTCCTCGACAGTACAACCTGAGGTTTCAGTAGGGGGTGTAGTGAGAGCCACAAAATGTACCTTCCCAGGGCTAAAGATGGGAGTAGGGAGGAGAGAAATAGGGGATGGTTGAAGGAATCCCATTCATTTCTCTGTGTGTGTATGTCCTTTCTTGGCCAGTAGGTTGTTAAGGGAGAGAAAAGGAGGTTATTTGTGGAAAGTGAAAAAAAAAACATACTTTACATGGTAAAACAAAGGTTTCCCCTTCCCCTAAAACTGGATAGCTTGGGAGTCAGAAGACCTGGATTCCAGTCTTGCTTTTGACACTTACTACCTGTGTGACATTTGTCAAGTTATTCAATCTCTATTTATTAGGTCTCAGTTTCCCCATATGTAAAATGAGGAGATTGAATATGTTGGGTTCTAAGAGCCATTCTAGCTCTAAATTTATTGTTTTAAGGAATAAGTAACATGAATTTATAACAGGGATAAGAGAAGAATCTCAAGAGTGGGCTTCTCCAGTTTTAGACAATTAGGTGATATAGCACTGGTCTCAGGGTCACAAAGACTTGAGTTCAATTCTAGCCTAAGACATTACTAGCTATGAGACCCTTGGCAAGTCACTTGACCTCTGTCTGCAATTGTTTCTTCATCTGGGAAATAGGGATAACAATAGCCCTTATCTCCCAGAGGTGTTGTGAGGATCAAATGAAATAATATTAGTGAAACATGATATATAAATGCTAGTTATTATTATTATTTAGAAATTGACACAGTAATTATAAACACTTGTCTAAATAAACTTACTCAAATTCAACTGTAAGAGCAAGTGTACTTACTGTAGACGGTGAGAAAATGTGGAATTTGGAGGGAGCTGACTCATCACTTCCAATGCTTCCTCTGCCCCCCTCCCCCATCTCTAGTAATCTGAATGCAGAATAATGATATTTGGGCACAAGTCTATCTTTGGGATGGAGGGAAAGAGGCCAGGAGAGAGACAGAGAGAGAGAGAGAGAGAGAGAGAGAGAGAGAGAGAGAGAGAGAGAGAGAGATGAGGGAGGGAGTAATTCAAAAATTCAAAGATGGAGACAGCAGAGACACAGAAAGGGACACAGTGACCTCACCAAGGAAATCAGGCTTAGCTATAAATCACAATAATAATTATTTACTTTTCAAAGTGTCTTAAGACATATAAAGTACTTTCTTAATACTCACCTCTGGAGGCAAAGGTATTATCATCACTTTAAAGGTGAAGGAGTCTTTCTTAGTCATTATGCAGTTACACTAACATATTTGGTTTCATCATACCCAAGGACATACCTACCTGAAAGTTGGTATATCCCACATTTTCCCCTTAACTGAAGTGAATTTTCTTTTTGAAAATTTCAAAATATTCCTAACAAATCATTGGAAATCAATAGATTATGACTGTCAGAAAATCAGGATGGAGGATAACAGTTATAATCTCTAATTAACAGATGGGCAGTTGGATGG
Organism: Petaurus breviceps papuanus; assembly: GCF_028583685.1. Taxonomy (NCBI): domain Eukaryota; kingdom Metazoa; phylum Chordata; class Mammalia; order Diprotodontia; family Petauridae; genus Petaurus; species Petaurus breviceps. Next base: position 35,115,104 of record NW_027187400.1, on the reverse strand, counting down.
TGCAGTGGACAGAGCACTGGTCTGGGAACCAGGAAGATTCATCTTCCTCAGTTCAAATCTGTCCTCAGATACTTCCTGAGTGACCCTGGACAAGTCATTTAATCTTGTTTGCCTCAGTTTCCTTATCTGTAAAAATGAGCTAGAGAAGGCAATGGCAAACCACTCCAGTATCTCTGCCCAGAAAACCCCAAATGGGATCATGGAGAGTCAAACATGACTGAAAAATGACTTAACAAGAAGGATTTTAAACAGAGCACTAGACCCGGACTCCAAATAACTTCAGCCTGATCATTGACCCTGACCAACTAACTATACACCTCTCTGCTCTGTCACTTTTTTATCCTTAAAGTAAGGATACTAACACATTTTCTTATCTTTCAAGGGTTTCTGCAAACTAAAGTGAGCCCCTCCCACACAAAGTCTTTCCTGATATCAATTACCTCCCTGAACCCCATCTTAATATTCTCTTTTGCCCCCAACTTGTTTTATCACAATCTTTGCAGGTATTTTGTATTTACTTATTATGAACAGATCTTCCCAAAATAGAATGTAAACTCCCTGAGGGAAGGGATTGTTTTGTTTTGTTTCTTTCTTTGTATCACCAGTACATAGTACAGTGTTAGCGCCCAAGAAATGTTTGTTGAGTCTAATTGAGTTGGGTTGAGTTGAGTTGAATTGAGTGAAGTTGAACAGAGCTTTAAAACTTAAATGAAAGTTGTTCCTTCTTTTTCTAGTCTCCAAGGCCCTTTCTCACTCCACTACTTCTTCATTCTGGGAAGCCATTTAGAGTGTTACACCAGCTGAATACGGGAAGAGGTTTATTTACCTTGCTAATGGGTCTCCAAGGGAAACTGATTGCCTTTCTGGTGTTTATAATGCTAGTCATGAACTGTCCTTAGATATTCCCACTTGTGATGTGTGTGTGCATGTTCATGTGTGCGTGTGTGTGTGTGTGTGTGTGTGTGTGTTAGGCACCTGCCTCCCATTCCATCAGGATGGAAGTTGCTTGAGAACAGGAGCTATCTTTCTTTTTGCTTGTATTTTCATCTCTAGTGCTTAGCATTGTGCCTGGTATGGAGTAAGCTCCTGCTTACTGCCCCCTGCTCCTATGCTCCCAGAAGTGTTAACCCAACCTCTGCTTGTAGTGAGCAGAGACTCAGTGGTTCTCAACAGGGCATTCATGTTTTCTCTGACCTTCTCAACTGGGTTTCCTGCCACATCTTCCCACCTTTCCTGGCTCCTTTTTCTTCATTATTTTTCCTCCTTTTTGTCCTTTTCCTAAGTGTTATAACCTCCCTGGGCCTCAGTTTCCTCACCTGTAAAAGGAGGAGGTAGTAGATTAGATAGCTTCTGAGTACTCCTCCAGCTCTAGAAAAATATATATGTATATATAATATTTATATATTTTCATATAAACATAGACAGACAGAAAGATAGATAGACAGACAGACAGACAGACAGACAGACAGACAGACAGACAGA
>NW_027187400.1:35103749-35108622 GCF_028583685.1 Petaurus breviceps papuanus | reverse complement strand
GATAAAGATATATATATATATATATATATATATATATATATATATATATATGTGTGTGTGTGTGTGTGTGTGTGTGTGTGTGTGTATTTATATCTCTCCTATAATCTTGTGGTCCTAAGATCCTTCTACTATCTTTATTCTCATCCTCTTCCCCTTTCTCCACTTTTCCTTTTCTTTCTCATCATCCTCTACTCCTGTTCCTCCTTGCTTTCCCCCTTGCTGCTCTGCCTCACCCTTCCAATTCCACTGTGTCTGCCCTAATTAGAATGTAAGCTTCTTCAGGGTTGGAACTTTCTTGCTTAACTGTATTTATATCTTCAGTGTTTTGCCCAACACTTAGTAAGCACTTTTGGTGCTCTATCTACCCATCTATGTCTCATCTATTAATCATCTCTCTATCCATCCATCTTTCTAATCTAACCATCCAATCTAGCCATCTATCATCCATCCATCTCTGTCAATCTATCCACCATCTTTCTAATCTCACCATCTATTTATCTCTTCATCATCCATCTCTCATCTATCAATCATCTACCTAGCCATTCATCCATCTTTCTAATCATCTAATCTATCCATCTATCTCTCATCTATCAATCCATCCACCATTTTTCTAATCTATTCATTTATCTGTTTTTCTATCATCTACCTCTCATTTATTAATCATCTACCTATTAATCTTTTTAATCTAGTCTCCTACCTGTTATCCATCTATCACTCATCTATCAATCTGTCCATTCATATTTCTTATCTAGTAATCTAATTTATCCTTCCATTCATTTATATCTGTCTATCTACCTATCTGTCGATCTATCTATCCATCTATCTATCTATCTATCTATCTATCTATCTATCTATCTATCTATTTGTCTATCTGCCTATCTATCTTTCTTTCTTTCTATCTACCCTTTCTATTTATCTACCTAATCATATATCTAGTCTATCGATCTATCTGTCTATGAGGAGGCTGATGAAACAGTAAGCAGTCAGTGACTTTTGACTGATGAAATGACAGTTCTTAGGCTTTAGGGACTATTTCATATAACTTGCTCACTTTACAAAAGAGACAGTCAAGATCTAGGTTTCATCTTCTCCTCTTCACTTTCTCTCACCCCCATATCCAATCAGTTGCCTAGTCCTGTCATGTCTATCTTCAGAACATCTCTTATATACATCCTCTTCTCTCCTCTGACATCACCAACCATCCTAGCAAAGGTCTTCAATATCTTACACCTGCACTATGACAATAGCTGCTGGGGGAGGGGTCTCCCTACCCCAAGTCTCTCCCCACCCCAGTACATCCTCCACTTGGCTGTGAAAGTGATCTTCCAAAAGTGCAAATTGGACCATATCACTTCCCACCTATTCAATAACTCCAATGACCCCCAGTCACCTTCAGGATCAAATATAAAGCCCTGTTTGATGTTCAAAGTCCTTCATAACCCAGACACTTCCTTACTTTTCAGCCTTCTTATGCTTTATTCCTCACCCCACCTCAGTAATCTGTGACCCAGTGACACTGATCACCTGGAACTTTCCAGATAGCATTTTCAGCATGTTGAGTCATTTTTCTATCATGCCCAACTTTTTGTGACCCCATTTGGGGTTTTCTTGGCAGCAGCGCTGAAGTGGTTTGCCATTTCCTTCTCCAGCTTATTTGACAGGTGAGAAAACTGAGGCAAGCAGGGTGAAGTGACTTGTCCAGGGTCACACAGTTAGTTGGTATCTGAAGTCAGATTCAAACTCAGGAAGATGTTTTTTCTGACTCCAGGTTCATCACTCTATTCACCGCATCACCTAGCTTCCCCTAGTAGCTGGCCAGGTAATAAGTGGTTAACAAATATTAAATGACTTCCCAAGGGTCCCAATGCCAAGACAAACCATGGACAAGGAAAAGGTGCTAGCCTGTTGAAAAAGATTCCGTGAAGGCCAGACCTGAAGGCTGTAGATGTTGGACATCAGTTAATGAGGAGGCTCTCAAGCCAGCCACCAACCCTCCAGAAATGCATTTTCTCTGAAGGCTCTGAGCTGCAGTTTAATCCATTTGGAAAGGCCTATCAATCACTCTGTCTCGGAGAACGCTATCTCAGACATAAAAAATAAAAACAAGCCTGTCCCACCTGACAATTGCAGACCCGCTCCCCCCATGCATAAAAGTAAACATGGAAACTATAATTCAAAAAGATAATAAACATTTTACGGGAAAGCAGGAGAGAAGAGGGGAGTAGGCCAAGGAGGCCAAGGCCTCCCGCCATCTTGACACTTCTGCTGAGTCCCACAAAGCCTTGTTTGTTATTTTGGAGGGAAATGAACGCCAATCTGTCCCACTGCTTGTCAAATGGGTGATGGATATGTCACTCCGGGCTCAGAGAAATGTGGCTGAGACGGTGTAAAGATTGTATTAGGCAGCAGAGTGGGGTTACTTACTGATGGAGAACCAGGGCAGGAAGTGGGGGCTGGAATAGGTCAGAGCTGGCCCAGGGGCAGCAGGGTAAAATCATAGAATCCTAGCAAAGGCTGGAGGGAACCTCCGAGACCATTCACTGACAACTCCATTGTTTCACAAAGATGAAAACTGAGGCCCATCTAGGAGAAGTGCTTAGACCAGTAGTGAATGTGAGAGCAGGATTTGGATTTATCCCCGGTAAACACATGCTAACTAGCTTTGGGATCCTTACAACTGAAGGGTCACCTACCCAGATTCCCCATTTGACAAAAAATCTATCAATTCAGTCAGCATCTATTAAGCTCCTTCTTCAAGCAAGGCACTGTTCCTGAGTGATCCTTCCAAGAGAACTCTCAGGCCCCATACAGATGTTTTGTAAGTTGCATTTCTGGACTGTCGATGTTACTTTATCTATCAACGGGGACCTCTTCGATATAATTCAGTCCAACAGGTATTTCTCAAGCTACTTATAGGTGCCAGGAACAATCCTAGGTCCTTAGAAGTCAGTGACCAAATCCAAGCAGTTCCTGCCTTCAAGGAGCTTGCTTGCATTCTGTTGAGGGACCTAACAGGTAAACAAATAAGTAAGTACAATTATTTGCAAAGTAAAATATATTATGTAATGCATAGTATATAAAATATGTATTATATAAAAGATATATATTATAATTTTATTGAGATGAGGGGGCATCTTTCATTTATTGACCATCTATTATGTATGTACTTAATTATTTATGTGTTGTCTCTCCCTCTTGAATGTAAACTCCCTGAGGGTAGGGCCTGTTTTTACCTTTTTTGTATCCCTAGACTTAGTAGAGTCCCTCGCACACAATAGGAACTTAATAATTGCTCACTGATTGATTGAGCCCTAACAAGTAGGGAAATCAGGAAAGGTCTCTTGTAGCAAGTAGAACTTGGTAATCAGGCAGCTGGATACTAGGGAAATAATGCCCTATGTAGAATTAGAGGACCCATATTCAAATCCTGGCTCTGCCTCCTATTACTTATGTGACCTTGGGCAACTGGTTTCACTCTTCTGTAGGGTCAGTTCCTTCAAATGTAATATGAGGGGGTTGGAGTAGATGATGTCCAAAGTCCTTTCTTTCCTTCTTAGTTGTCAGAGGGGATTAGAGCTTTTCAGCTGGAAGGGACCTCGGAGGTCATTTGTCTTGTCAAACGAAATACATATTGTATACAAACAGTTTTGTAAACCTATATAAATGCAAACTATTTTTACTATTGTGTCCATTATACAGATGTAGAAACTGAGGCCCAGGGAGATCTACAGTTGTAAGATCGCACCAAGAGCCAAGTGGCAGAGTTGAAATTCAAATCTAGGTCCTTGGACTTGGGGGACCCACTACACTTTACACCACCATCATGTTCTCCCTTAAAAACAGTCCAGGAAATGGGGCTCCAGGAAGAGTGAAATGAGTCCCACTAACAGCATACTTTCCTGGAAAAAAATCTGAGTGCACTCTCAATTGCTGCCACTTTCCACTCCCCTTTCAGTTTTGTATTGGGGACACAGATAACACACACACACACACACACACACACACACACACACACCCTGCACATACACCATAGGGGCTGCGGGTGTGGGTGCGGAGACTCTGTCGGAGTGAATGAGGGGCTTTAATATATCACCGAATGGGGCCACTTCATATGGAAACAGTCTGCTCAGCACTTTTTGAGTAAAGTAAGCAAGAATTGGCCTATAAATAGGGTGTTCAATTATTTATGAATCAAGCCCTTTCATTGTAAATGCTGGGGTCTGCTTTTCAGAGGGAAGCCACAGTTCATAAATGTGCTACATGCCATTGGGTGGGGGGCATCACTCCAGAAGAGCCTGGGGGCTACCCCAATAAACTCAAGGCCACATTGGATCCAAATGAAGTTGGGGATGGGAGGAGGGGAAGGGAGAAAGATCTCTGGAAACATACTCTCACAGGATTCCAGCATCTGAGTGCTGCTTGAGATTTTCAGCAGCCATCTAGACCAAGCCAGATGACATCTAGTCTCCCCTACCTCATCCAAAAAGCTCCCAACTGTGTCTGCCCCTTTAAATCATTACACCTATTTATATCTAGATAGATAGACATCTGTAGAAATATAGATAATAAGAAAGATACATAGTTGTTTGTCCAGACTATCTATCTATCATCTATCTATCTATCTATCTATCTATCTATCTATCTATCTATCTATCTATCTATCTGTCTGTCTGTCTGTCTGTCTGTCTGTCTGTCTGTCTGTCTGTCTGTCTGTCTGTCTGTCTGTCTATCTGCCTGTCTGTCTGTCTGTCTGTCTGTCTGTCTATCTATCTATCTATCTATCTATCTATCTATCTATCTATCTATCTATCCATCCATCCATCCATCCATCTATCTATCTATCTATCTATCTATCTATCTATCTATCTATCTA
>NW_027187400.1:35102109-35103739 GCF_028583685.1 Petaurus breviceps papuanus | reverse complement strand
ATCTATCTATCTATCTATCTATCTATCTATCTATCTATCTATCTAAATGCAGCCTCCGAAGCTGAGATGCTACAAAGTATGGATTAATTCTCTGCTATTTGTGCTAATTTTGCCCTAACAATTAACACCAAGAAAACAGAGTTACTCCATCAGCCAGCACCACACCATCCATACATGGAACCAATGGTCACAGCAAATGGAAATGTTTTGAATGCTGTGGATAGGCTCACTTACCTTGGCAGTGTACTTTCCAGGAATGTACACATTGATAATGAGGTTGACACACGCATTGCCAGGGCTAACTCAGTGTTTGGGAGGCTCTGAAGGAAAGTGTGGGAGAGAAGAGGTATGAGATTGGCTACCAACCTGAAGGTCTACAGAGGCATTGTGCTGACCTCATTGTTGTATGCCTGTGAAATCTGGACGGTCTACCAGCACCATGCCAGGAATTCAAATTCCATTTGAATTGTCCTATGAAGATTCTGAAAATCACCTGGCAGATAAAGTACCAGAAACTGAGGTCTTTACTTGAACCAAACTGCCAAGCATTTGACCTCTGCTTGAAAGAGTGCAACTCCAATGGCCTGGCCACATTGTTCAAATGTGAAACATATGCATGGGGGACCAAAATGACATCACTATGCTAGAGTTAAGTTGCAATGTGTCCAACCAATGATCAGACCAATACAAGCTTGGAATTCTCTACCACAGGTCAGGTACAAATAGTCTGTGTGAGCATTTGAAATGAGTTACCCTAAATTTGAGCATCCTGAATTTCCTTTGAGCTGTCTCAATCCTGCTTTGCTCATAGAGCACAGCACCTTCTCTGCTGTGGGCACGCCATGCTGAATAGTCCTCTGCCAGTGTCTCCCATGTCACCCAGCCAATTCCAACATTCTTAAGAGAGACCTGGAGAGGGTCCTTGGATAGCTTCTTCTGACCACCATGTGAACGCTTGCCCCGTGTGAGTTCTCCATTAAATAGTCTTTTTGGCAAACATATATTTTGCATTTGAACAATGTGGCCAGTTCATTGGAGTTTCTGAAGCAGAGTTCAAATGCTTGGCAGTTTGGTTTGAGTAAGGACTTCAGTCTCTGGCACCTTCTCCTGCCAGAAGATCTTCAGAATCTTCATAGGACAATTCAAATGGAAGCAATTCAGTTTCCTGGCATGAGCTGGTAGACTATCCAGGTGTCACAGGCATACAACAATGAGGTCGGCACAACAGCTCTGGAGACCTTCAAGTTGATAGTCTAATACCTCTTCTCTCTCACACTTTCTTCCAGAGCCTCCCAAACACTGAACTAGCTCTGGCAACGCATGCATCAACCTCATTATCAATGTGTACACCCCTGGAAAGTACTCTGCCAAGGTAAGGGAACTTATCCACAGCATCCAAAACTTCTCCATTTTCTGTAACCAATGGTTCCATGTATGGATGGTGTGGTGGTGGATAGTGGAACACCTGTGTTTTCTTGGTGTTAATTATTAGGTCAAATTAGGTTAATTATTAGGTCAAAATTAGTACAAGCAGAAGAGAATTAATCCATGCTTTGTTGCATCTCAGCTTCAGAGGCTACATTTAGATAGATAGATAGATAGATAGATAGATAGATAGATAGATAGATAG
>NW_027187400.1:35094099-35102099 GCF_028583685.1 Petaurus breviceps papuanus | reverse complement strand
TAGATAGATAGATAGATAGATAGATAGATAGATAGATAGATAGATAGATAGATAGATAGATGGGTGGCTGGATGAATGGATGGATGGATGGATGGACAGATAGATAAGATGGATAGATTATATATATATATATATATACACACATACACAGATATATATTTTGTGTATGTATATGTATATATACATATTGTATGCTTGTGTATGTATATATGTGTGTATGTATTTGTTTTTGTATCCCTAAAATCTACCACAGTGACTGGCATATAATAGATGCCTAATAAATGCTTGTTGACTCTTGGGGAGAGGAGAAAATGGAAGAATATAGGAGGAAATTTAGGCTATGTAAAAACAAAAGATATCAATTAAAATTATTTTGAAAAAAAATGCGTGTTGACTTAATTGATAATAACTAGACCTTTTTTTAGAATTATACATAAGAAGCACACTATCCTTTATAAACTAAGATAAGTTTCTATATTACAAATTCAAATATCAAAATACACTGGAGAATTCAACAAATATACTTTACTGTATCTTTGAGGCAGCGAGGTGACAAAGTGGATAGCATGCCCTGCCTGGAATCAGGAAGATTTGTGTTCAAATGGGACCTCAGGCACTTCCTAGCTTTGTGATACCCGACAAGCCACTTCACCCCTGCCTGCCTCAGCTTCCTCATCTATAAAAATGGAGATAATAATAGCATCTTCCTCCCAGGGTTGTTAAGTGGATGAAATGAGATAATGTTGGTGAAAAATACTTTTAAACCTTAAATTCTATAGTAATGCTAATTATTGTTAGCTACTACTACCACTGCCTCTACTACTACTACTGCTGCTGCTGCTGCTGCTGCTGCTTCTGCTACTACTACTACTGCATCATTGCAGATAGTGCTATGCTAACCCTCCTGATATGGCACTGACCCTAAATTTTTTAAGAATACCACTTAAATCAATGTTGCCATGTCAAGTATTCATTATCTCCAAACTACAATTTGGAATGAAAAACTTTCAAAACTTAAAATCTCAGTTTTTGTTGTTGTTCGGTCATTTTCTGTCATGTGCAACTCTTTGTGACCCCATTTGGGGTTCTTTTGTTTTGCCATTTCCTTCTCCAGCTCATTTTATAGCTGAGGAAACTGAGGCAAACATGGTTAAGTGACTGGTCCAGGGTCACACAGTTAGTGTCTGAGGCCGGATTTGAACTAAGGAAGATGAGTCTTCCTAACCTTTGTCTTGGGGCTCTAGGCACAATGGTGCCTCCTAACTGCCCTAAATATCGGTAGAAGATTTTAAAAACATCTCTGTTGTCCTATCTGCTCCTGGAGCTCTCCCAAGGAAACTTTCAGTGAATCTAATGGAGATGGAGAGAGGAAGGAGGAAACTATGCTAAGCACTTTACAAAAAGTATCCCAATTTATCTTCACAACCACCCTGGGAAGTAGGAGCTATAATTATTTACATTTTACAGTTGGGGAAACTGAGGCAGGGAGCAGTTAAATGGTTTATTTACCCAGAGCCACACAGCTAGTAAGTGCCTGAGGTCACCAGTGTTCTAGCCACTATATTAAATAGCTGCCTCACAGTCCTGGTAAAACATACTTCTTGAATTCAAATCATTCTGGTTCTCATTGTCTGGCCAACAATAGGTCCCAGGCCAAGACTACCTAGGTCATTGTTTGGACCCTGATTGTCTCAGAGTGAATGTAAATAGCAGTTGTTTTGACCAGAAATCCTAAAGGTCTTTCCTCCCAGACTGATTTTATTTTAACTGTACAAGAGGCCATTCTTTGCCTCTTTTCTTACCTAGCCTCAATCACTGAATGAGCATTGCCTCAGTCAAACTGAAACATGTTAAGGACTTTAGCTTGAGAAGGACAAGGATTGGGGGGCAGAGCCAAGATGGCAGAGTAGAAGCAGGACCTCCTCATGGCTCTGGCTTCCACCTTCCCCAATCCATGTAAAAAGGGGACTCTAAACAACTTTGGAGCTGCAGAACCCACAAAATGACACAGAGAAGCTAACCTCCTGCTGAGGACAGCCAGGCAGGCCAGCAGGAATTGGCCAGGGCAGCGGCCTGGGAGCCAAGCCCAGCCCCACACCAAGGCTTTTGCCCCAGGGCGGGCCTGGCCAGCCCCGACCTGAAGGACTCCAGATCAGCAGAAGCTATGGCCTTTTCCAGATTTATCAACACACAGATGCGAAGGACAAAGTGAGAGGTAAGTGCAGTCTGGACTTTGGGACCAGTAAGTGGGAGTGAGTGGCTTTTGCCCTGGGGCGAGAAGCCGCTGAGGTGCCAGCACATCCAGCCAGTGCCACGTGGCAGCTTCAGCTCATGTTCTGCAGAGTGTAGGGGGACCAAGCACCAGTCTGAGGGGTAATCACTCTTGCTTTAACCTGCTTGGATCTGGATTGTAGTCTAGGGTGGAAGTCCTATGGTGTATGTCCAGCTTGCCAGAGCATGTGGAGACCTCAGAGGGGGCATCCATCTAATAACTCCGGCAACTGAGAAAACCCCAGCATTTGGGACGAAAGCTCCCCTGTCTGGTGGCAGAGTCCTATTGTGGCAAAAAGCCCAGGGGCCAAGTGACTGAGGGGAAACATGACCAGGCAAAGGAAACAAAGCAGACAGAAGATTCCAACATTAGACTCCTATTTTGGGGACAAAAAGCATGGAACAGGAGGAATTAAGTGAAGTCAGAACTCCTGCACCAAAAGCTTCAAAGGAAAATAAAAGCTGGTTATAGACTATAGAGGACCTAAGAGAAGTGGAGGAAAAATTGGGAAGAGAAATGGGAACAATGCAAGAAAATTGTGAAATGAGAGTCAATAGCCTGACTGAGGAAAATAATACTTTAAAAAACAGACTGACTCAAATGGAAAAAGAGGCTCAAAAAGGCAATGAGGAGAAGAATGCCTTAAAAAGTTGAATTTGCCAGATGGAAAAAGAATCTCAAAAGCTCAATGAGGAGAATCATGGCTTCAGAATTAGACTGGAGCAAATGGAAGCTAATGACTTTATGAGAAATCAAGATGCTGTCAAACAGATCTAAACAAATGAAAGAATAGAAGGCAATGTGAAATATCACATGGGAAAAACCACTGACCTGGAAAATAGATCCAGGAGAGATAATTTAAAAATTATTGGACTACCTGAAAGCCATGATCAAAGTAAGAACCTAGAAATCATCCTCCAGGAAGTTCTCAAAGAAAACTGCCCTGATGTTTTAGAATCAGAGGGCAAAATAGAGGTTGAAAGAATCCACCGGTCACCTGCTGAAAAAGATCCCAAAAAGAAAACTCCTAGGAATATTATAGCCAGGTTCCAAAATTCCCAGATTAAGGAGAGAATATCACAAGCAGCCAGGAAGAAACAATTTGAATATTGTGGAAACACAATCAGGACAACCCAGGATCTGGCAGCTTCTACACTGAGGGATCGAAGGACTTGGAATGTGATATTCCGGAGGGCAGAGGAGGTGGGATTAAAACCAAGAGTCACCTACCCAGCAAAACTGAGTATCATGTTTCAGGGGAAAATATGGTCATTCAGTGGAATAGAGGACTTTCAAGCATTCTTGCTGAAAAAACCAGAGTTGAACAAAAAATTTGTCATTCAGATACAAGAAGCAAGAGAAGCATGAGAAGGTAAACAGGGAAAAGTATGATGTCCTAAGTAAAGAGAGGGGCCTCTGCGTGCAAGGAAAGCAGAAGAATGAGGAGAAAGAGGCGAAGAAACAGCAGCATTTCCCAATTCAAACTGGCAGGTTGAGTTTCCAGATACCATCTACTACTCCTCACAGACTGTTTTTTGGCCTTTATTCTTGAAGAAGACTGATGTCATTGTGAGGATATTTTGACGTATGCATGAATTAGATTTAAGTGAGACAAAATTATAAAAGCTGTCAGTCTCTGTCTTTCCTCAGGTCATCAGTCTAGTGGCAAGACCTTTCCATTTATATTGTAGTTATTGTTTATATTACTTTCTTGGCTCCTCTCCCTTTTCTTTGTATCTTTTCATGTAGATTTTTCCATGTTTCTCTGTATTCATCACATTTGTCATACTGTCATATATTAATGCAGCACAATTTGTTTAGCTATTTCCCACTTGATGCACATCTACTTTATTTCCCATTCTTTGCTATCACAGAATTTCTGCTTTTAATATTTTGTTGTGTATGGAAACTTTCTTCTGACTGATGATATCTTTGAGGAAGAGTAGTGATGAAATCATTGGGGCAGAAGGTATGGAAATTTTAAAGTTCCTTTATTATTTGAATAATTGCAAATTGCTTTCAGGGTGGTTTTCCTGATTCACATCTACATCAACAATACATTACTATTCCTATGTTTTGAAAAGCCCTCAACAATGACTATTTCCATCTTTTGTTAATTTTGTAAATTTGCAATGTGTGTGGTGTAACTTCAGTGTCATTATGAATTGTATTCCTTTCATTATTAAAGACTAGAAGCATCTTTTTAAAAAAAAAGGACAAGGATCCTTACTGCACCTGGGGCCGTCTCCTATCATCTTGATCTGTATCTGGCCATTGGACCCAGAAGACTCTGGAGGAGAAACTGTGAGACTGGTGACTTTGCACATCCCTCCCTCACTTAAATTCAATTCATTTACACGTTATGGCATTACCTTCCTGGTGTCATGGATCTCTTTTAGAAGGAAGGACAAACCACAATTACAACTTGTTAAATGCTCAAGGATGTTTTGGAGTTTGAATTTATAGTACAGTCTTTTGTTAGTCTATGAATTGTGTGAAGCCACATTTGAACTCAGGTCTTCCTTACTCCAGACCCAGTGTTCTATCCACTGTACTGTCTAGCTAGCTCCCTCTGTGAGAGACACAATGAGCTGACATCCTAATAATCTTATTAAATTACAAAAGAAAAAATGCAAAAATTTGTAGCATATTAAACATAAGAGAATAATAGCAGGATAGCAACTTGTCTTCAGACCATTTCTATCTCAATTCTACCAAAATGAGATAACAATAATTACTAATGTTTCTTTACACGTATACACCACCATTGCACAGCTTACACAGCTCTTTGGCATCCTTTATCTCATAAGCTAGGTGTCACAGTGGATAGTAATAAAGAAGATTCACCTTCCTGAGTTCAAATCTGACTTCAGAAACTTATTAACTGTGTGACCCTGAACAAGTCACTTAACCCTATTTGTCTCCGTTTGTTCATCTGTAAAATGAGCTAGAGAAGGAAATTGTAAACCATTACAGTATCTTTACTAAGAAAACCCCCAAAAATGTTTCCGTAGAGTCAGACATGACTAAAACAACAAAAAAAAAATCTCATTTGAACCTTACAAAGCCTTATGAGGATGGTAGGGGGCAGGACAGATTCTCCCTATTTTACAGATAAGGAAAACTGAGGGTTAAAGAGTGGATATGAATTGCCTAGAATCCTACAGGTAGTTAGTGCAGAGGGTTAAGTCACCTCAAGCTCCCTTCCTTCCTTCCTTCCTTCATTTGATATGCACTCATCAGGAATTTACTATCCATGCACTGTCCTAGGCTCTGAGAATACAAAGTGCAAGAAAAAAAAAATAAGTCTTATCCCTGAGCACAAGCTTATATGTGTCTAGGGAGAAGAAGGAAAGGGAAAAACATGTGTATACTGAATAAATGAAGATGGGGGAGGAAAAGGGAGCGGCCTTGTATAGGAGGGGGCCAGACTTGTCCCAAATCATGCAGTTACTAAACATAGGAAGTTTCACTCTGCCATCTGTGCATCCACAGGGGAGGACTGGGTTACCCAAAGGGATCCACTGAGGCAGATTAATTTCCCTTTTGCAAGTTGCTTCAGTGAAATTTACCATCAAGGTCTCAGTAAAAAGACCCACAGCCCCTCATCCCCTGCTCCCCCCAGAAAGCAAAGCTAGGAAGTCCCTGTCTCTATTATTTTCCTCCCAAGCCCCAGGTGTAGCCCTTGTCCAACAGGGTTACCCCCTGTTCCTCTTGGCTGATGTCCTTTCTTGAGATCCAACCTGTGGCAAGGTCTGGTTGCCAGATGTGTAAGGCCCTTACTAATGAGCCTCTCTCACTGGACTCTAATTGGCAAACGCCCTCAACTCTGGTGACTAGGGCTTGGGGGGAGGTGGGGCAGGGAGGGCAAGATGGAACATGAACCCCCCTCCTTCTTCCAAAGTTCAGACAGGAGCCATGTGCCTTCGGAGGCAAACTTCACTCCATTCTGGATATTTGACTGAAAAATCCCTAAACCATTCCAACATTGACCAAGCCCTTAGCAATGCTGACACTGTATCTTGTGCCAAGGAGGATGGTGGGCAGAGACAGGGGTCTATGGAGCATGTGGAAAGATGGGTAACAAAGAGGAAGATGGAGGGCCTCTCGAGCTTTCCTACAATTACAGCCATAATAGGGAACTTTTCTTTATAATATGAAAATTATTACTATTCAAAATAATCACTATAATAAGGATTACACTGAGAAGGAGAAAGATGGGGTTGGAGCTAGTTGGCCTATAAAGTTATTCAAGCAATTTATGAGCAAGGACCAGCGCAGGGGGGCAAACTCAGGCACAGGCTAACTACTGTTTTATAATTGGAGCCGGGAGAGGGAAAATGTCCTTGTTTTAATAACAAACATAACGTGCAAGATGCATACTCCTCTGTAAGCTACAAGCAGGGCCTGCTGAACTAAATGGCGTTTCTGTTGCGATGAATATAACATCCCAGTTGAATGATTAGGACACCTGTTGACATTAATTCCAAATTATGCAGGGAAATATGTGAGCCACTCCCAGAAACATATATATCTATATACACACTTACATATATACAAATATTAAGAGGATTAGAGGAATTACTAAAAAAAAAAAGTTGTTTCCGTGTTTAATGCTAACCTGTGTTTAACTACGGAAGAGAGCTTGAAGTAAAGAAAATAGGGAAAACGATTATCGGGGACCTGGTAGGAACTGAGTGGAATATCTGTCCTAAGAAGAAATGTCCTAGAATGCAGAGGAAATCGGGCTCAAATTCATTCATTCATTCATACATTAAGAGTAATATATATATAGGCTTGACCTGTGATTTCATTGGCATAGGGAGGTGAGGAAATTCCTTCTACAGTCAATGCAGGTTGGGACCTTCTCTCCAATATGCAAAGTGAGCTAAATTAGTAATGTAGGAAAGATTGTCACCTGGGGCTTGGACCAAATAATAGCCATGGTCCCCTTCTGTCTCTAAAATTATATGGGATTCTAGGGTTTCTATTTTTTTCTAACTTTCCTCCACTCCTTACTTTAGACCTGCTTCAATTTGATTGTGTCTGAGATGCAAGGAATCTGAGAGTCCACCAAGCCAAGGCTCTTATTTTTTTTTGGTGAGAGAAACTGAGGCAGAGGTTAAATAGACTGTCAGAGCTACATAATTAATAAGTATCTGAGGTAGGATATGAACACAGATTTAACTGGACTTCAGGGACAGTGCTCTGTATACTTCACCACTGAGATATGGATGGACAGAGGGATCATTTAGGTATGCATTTGTGTGTGTATGTGCATATATATGAAAGACAGACAGATGAACCAAAGACACATACAGAGACAGAGAGGGTAAAAAGGAGGAGATGATAATGAAGAAGAAGAAGAAGAAGAAGAAGAAGAAGAAGAAGAAGAAGAAGAAGAAGAAGAAGAAGAAGAAGAAGAAGAAGAAGAAGAATTGAGATACAAAGACAAAAATGAAACAGACTCTGTCCTTAAGGAGTTTTTGTTTGATAGATAGATAGATGGAGAGAGATAGAACAAGAGAAAGAAACAAAAATAAAAAAGAAATAAGAAATGAGAGAAAATAAAAAGGAGAGAAAGGAGAAAAATAAAGAGAAAAAGAAGACAGAGAAAGAAAGAAAAAGAGTCAAAGGGAAAAGAGAAGAAATAAATAGGGAGAAAAAAGAAAAGAAAAGAAAGAGGGAGAAAGAGAGAGAGAGAGAGAGAGAGAGAGAGAGAGAGAGA
>NW_027187400.1:35071182-35093999 GCF_028583685.1 Petaurus breviceps papuanus | reverse complement strand
ACATTGTCGCCCCAAGCCTAGACTGTTTCCTGGGGGACTTTCTCTTTCTGGTTTCTCAGATTTCTGTCCTCCAGGACTCAACAATGGCTGATGAAGTAACAAAGCTTTCGGTGACAGGGAGGTAAGACACAGCCATGGTCAGACAATGTGTGTCAAATTTAGGGAAGACATGCTCTTGTGTGTGTGTGAGAGAGAGAGAGAGAGAGAAAGTTCCTAAATAAATTAATAAAATTCCTGCAAATATTAAACCAACCATTGTGGGAACAGTAGCCCCCTCCTTTCTCTCACATACACATACGGTCTCACACAGACACAGACACATGCTCAATTTCTCTCACGCACACTTATTCTCTCTCACACACACAGAAACATGCTCTCTCTCACACACACAGACACATAATCTGTCTCTCTCTGTGTCTGTCTGTCTGTCTGTCTCTCTCTCTCTCTCTCTCACACACACACAAGAGCATGTCTTCCCTAAATTTGACACACATTGTCTGACCATGGCTGTGTCTTACCTCCCTGTCACCGAAAGCTTTGTTACTTCATCAGCCATTGTTGAGTCCTGGAGGACAGAAATCTGAGAAACCAGAAAGAGAAAGTCCCCCAGGAAACAGTCTAGGCTTGGGGCGACAATGTAGCAGACTCCACCTAAGTTCCTTTTGCCCTGTGTGATGTAAACAGTGTAGAACTTCAAGCCTCCTAAACTTCCAGCCGGTTGTTTCACCCAAAGTCATCTCACTGGGGAGCAAAACCTCCCTGACCATGCTTGATCCCAAAGTCCTAGAAGTCCCCGCTGTGATATTTGACAATGGCTCTGGGCTGTGCAAGGCAGGCATTGCTGGGGATAATGTCCCCCGGTCAGTTATCACCGCCATCGTTGGCCGCTCCAAAGCCAAAGCCACGATGTTGGGAGCCGGACAGAAGGAGTATTATGTCGGAGAAGAGGCGCAGTCCAAGCGAGGGGTGCTGTCCCTGAACTATCCCATCGATCATGGCATAGTGACTTCCTGGGATGATATGGAGCATATCTGGAGGCATGTCTACGAGTGCGAGCTGAGAGTCCAGGCCAACGAGCACCCGGTCCTGCTGACGGAGGCTCCGCTCAACCCTCTGCAGAACCGAGAAAAGATGACAGAGATTATGTTTGAAAGCTTTAAAGTGCCCGCCATGTACGTGGCTGTCCAAGCCACACTGGCCCTCTACGCCTCTGCTCGGACCACAGGCATAGTCATGGACAGTGGAGATGGGGTCACCCACACTGTCCCCATTTATGAGGGTTACTGCTTGCCCCACGCAGTCTCCCGACTCGATGTTGCGGGCCGGGACATCACCGAGTACCTCATGAGACTTCTGTTGGAAAGTGGACATTCCTTTGTGAGCACTGCCGAGAGAGAGATAGTGAAAGACATTAAGGAGAGACTGTGTTACGTGACCTTCGATCCCATCCAGGCCATGAAAATTAAGTCGGAAGAAATCCTCAAAGAGTATAAGTTGCCGGATGGGAACATTATCAAGATTGGCAACCAGCTCTTCCGAGCCCCTGAGACCCTGTTTGTGCCAGCGAACATCGGCGTTGAAGCCCCCGGGGTCCACAAGATGCTGTTTAACAGTATTCGAAAATGTGACATTGACGTTCGGAAAAATCTTTATAGTAATATTCTACTTTCTGGAGGCTCCACACTCTTCCACGGTCTGGATGAGCGGATTCTGAAAGAGATCCAGCTCCAGGCTCCGGGGGGAATCTCGGTCAGGATCATCGCCCCCCCGGAACGGAAGTACTGCGTGTGGATCGGGGCTTCCATCCTCACCTCCCTTACCTCTTTCAAACATATGTGGATCACTACTTCGGATTACAAGGAGTGTGGCCCCACCATGGTTCACCGGAAATGTTTCTAATACGAGTGAGAGACTCCTCCCCACCCCTGCCCCCCTCCCCCCACACGCACACATACAAGTGGAGTCTGGAGAGATCAGAGGGGTCTGTCTCAGGAAGCTGCGGACCAGTGAACTACCTGCATGCGCCCGTCGCCCTTGGTGTTTGAGGTAGCTGGACAAAGTTTAAAGAAAAATAAAGATTTGAAACCAACCAGAACCCAGACATGCTTTTCATTCAGGCTTCCTTAGGATTTAAGTAAATGAATGAGGAGGGTGGGACACTGTGGTATACAGTACCTGGCTTCAGGAAATGTGGGCTCGAATCCTGGCTTGAAATTTCTGAATCGTGTGACACTAGGTAAGTTAAATATAACGTCTCTGAGGTTCAGGTTACTTGTTTGTCAAATGGGGATGGCCATGTCCACACTATGGAACTCACAGGGTTGTTTTGAGGGAAAGCAGCTAGTGGCACAGTGGATAGAGCCCTGGGCCTAGATTCAGGAGGACTCATCTTTCTGAGCTCAAATCTGCTCTCAGACACTTTCTAGTTGGGTGACCCCTGGCAAGTCAATTAACCCTGTTTGCCTCAATTTTCTCATCTGTCAAATGAGCTGGAGAAGGAAATGGCCTGTATCTTTGCCAAGAAAACCCCACATGGGGTCACAAAGCATTTGGACACAACTGAAAATGACTGAATAACAACAGCATATGCATCTTTGTCCCAGGCACAGAGGCAGGTAGTGTCAGAGTCAGGGCTTGAACCCATATCCCCAGACCATTTTTTTCTTTTACACTTCCCAGCATCCTTTCGAAAAAGGATAGGCAATTTGGATGCTCAGAATGGACATATAAGTCCTGAGAGGGTTCCTCTCTTAGAAGTTTTCAAGCAGATTGGAGACCACCGAATTTGTATGTTACAGTAGGGATTCCTTTAGAGTATCTATCAGACTAAATGGTCTCTGAGGTTCCTTCCGACACAAAATGATGTGAGTTTTCTGGTATACTTGCCTTTTATTATGATTTATCCTTTCATGTCTATGCGTATCATGATAGTAGGGTCCTTGAGCACAGGGGCTTTTACACAAACTTCCTGGCTGATTTGAGGATCGGGTTGTTTAGAGGACCTGCCCATCTTTCCTCAGCTCAATGGCGTTCTCTGAGATACTTTCCTATCAAACCGGGAGAGCTGGTCTGTTGAGCACCACTGGTCTGAATCTGAATCCTCTCTGACAATAGGCTGGGACAGGGGCAGGGACAGGGAGTGGAAAATCTCCCAGGAAAAATGGTTGCCTAGCCTTGATTGTTACATAAGGGAAGAATGAGCCTTGAAAAGGTCCAGCCCCCAAAATGCCTAAAGGAAACTGGATCAATTTCTCAAAGATGAGTGCCCCTCCAGAGCTCTCTGGACTGGCCAACCTGTCTCTGTGCTAACACGGCAGGGATCCCAGAACCTTGGGTCCACCGATGTTCCAAGAGTTTTTCACTTGTCATAAAGCAGTGGAGGAAGGGAAGAAGGTGCCATTTTGATCTTGGTGAGTGACATACAGGAGAGAGCGAGGAGAGAACGAGCCAAGCATGTTTAACCCGCACATATTAGAGACTCCAGCTGTGATCTTTGACAATGGCTCAGGACTATGCAAGACTGGTGTTTCAGGAGAGACAGGTCCTCGGCATGTCATCAGTACAGTCATTGGACACCCCAAGTTCAAAATGGGGGGCTTGGAGCAGAATCAGAAGCTGTATTACATTGGGGAGGAGGCCTTATACAAGTCAGATTCCTTATTTTTGCAGCATCCTATTGAGAGAGGCCTCATCACGTCTTGGGAAGACATGGAGAAGTTCTGGAGACACCTCTTTGACTGGGAACTTGGGATTAAGCCCTCTGAGAGACCAGTGCTCATGACAGAGCCGTCTCTGAACCCCAGGAACAACCGGGAGAAAACGGCAGAGATGATGTTTGAGAGCTTCAAAATACCAGCTTTCTACCTCTCTGACCAAGCAGTCTTGGCCCTCTATGCTTCAGCCTGTGTCACGGGGCTAGTGGTGGACAGTGGCAACAGTGTCACCTGCACAGTTCCTGTGTTTGAGGGGTATTCCTTGCCTCATGCAGTTTCCAAACTTTACGTGGGAGGGAAGGATATTACCGAGCATCTCTTGCAATTGCTGATAAACAGTGGGCGATCCTTCCCTTGTAAACTAGACAAAGGATTGGTAGATGATATTAAGGAAAAACTATGCTATGTGGCCTTAGATCCAGAGAAGGAGCTGAGCAGGAGACCTGAGGAAGTCATGAGAGATTACAAACTTCCTGATGGGAATGTCATTCGCTTTGGAGACCAATTGTTCCAGGGACCTGAAGTTCTCTTTTCCCCAGAACACCTTGGCATACATCTCCCAGGGCTTTCCAAAATGGTTTCTAACAGTATCATGAAATGTGATGCTGACATACAGAAGTCTCTCTTTGGGGATATTCTTCTCTCAGGTGGTTCTTCCTTGTTCCCGGGACTGGATGATCGGCTGATGAAAGAAACAGAGCAGCAAGCCCCAAAGGATGTCCCCATCAAGATAACAGCTCCCCCTGATCGATGGTTCTCTACATGGATTGGGGCCTCCATTGTGACCTCGCTGAGCAGCTTCAAGCAGATGTGGGTCACTGCCATGGATTACAAAGAATTTGGGACAACCGTGGTCCAAAGAAGATGCTTCTAAAAGTCTTTGATGAGCCAACTTAGAAACTCACGGTTCTTTCATTTCTTAGATGAAGCATGCAAAGGCTTATGTGACAAGGTATAAAATAAAATGTTAAAAAAATGAAAAGGGTTGGGGAAGGTGCTCCTTCTCTGCTTAATAGTTTCAGCTCATTTATGGTACACCAAATGTGGAGATAATCAGCCAGGGAACAAACATTTATTAGGTACCTACTGCATGTATGATAAGCCCTGGAGGAGATGCAAAGCAAAGAAAAATAGCCTGGCCCTCAAGGAAATCTCCTTGGGGTGGGGAGGGGGAAGACCTGGGCTAAAATCCTGATTCTGCCACTTAACTATGTGACCTTAATCAAGATTAACTAAAAGATAAAGTTCTGTGATTTCCTTAAACTACCTATAAATTAGTGAATGTCCCAAGAAGTTATCTAAGACTCAGGAAGTCAACACAATTTTTCCAGGGTCCTAAAGCTAGTAAAAGAGAGACAGAAGATTTGAATGGGTCTTTGGTCTCTGATGAAAGATGGCATCTTGGCTCTAGGAAGTAGAGGACCTAAATTCAGATCCCACCTGGTATATTTGTGATCTTGGATAAGTCAACTTCTCCATTCTGGGCATCATTTTCTTCATGTGCAAAAATAAAGAGAAATTATCTCAGAGGCCTTTAAAGTCCCTTTCAGCTTCTCTTATCCCATGATTTGCTTGATGAGTTCATAAACTTTCCAGGCAGGGAAATGTTCCTCCAACACAGGCGGGAGGGGGGACAAAAGAGAAAAAGGCTTTTCTTCAAAGAATTCTACAATTTAATAAATTATGCTTAAGATACAAAAGGGAAAGAGCCAGTCACTCATACAAGACTGAAGAGAGTATGTGAAGGGTAGAGAATATTGAAAGGGTTGAACTGTGGAAAGATTGCTTGGAATGGACCAGGTGTATGGAGGAGGCAAGTAGGAAGGAAGGTGGGGTATGGAGGTGGAATGTCAGGGAATTAAATCACAGACTCCACTTGATAGACAGAGTCATGTGTGTGTGTGTGTGTGTGTGTGTGTGTGTGTGTGTGTGTGAGAGAGAGAGAGAGAGAGAGAGAGAGAGAACAACAAGGATAGAGTAGAGAGTGTGTGAGAGTGTGTGTTGTGGTGTTGTGTGTATTGTAATTTCATTCAAGAGGCACTTGCTGCTAATATTTCCCCAGCAATGTTTGCTCTGAGTTTCTCTGCTCTCGGGGTTTCCTGTGCCCGTGCTGCTCTCTTGAAACATTCCAATGTTGAAAAGCTACCCAGAGAATCTCAGAAAAGGCTTCTAAATGACACTCAGCATGCCCAAGAGCCAGTCCTCCCCACCCCCAGGCAGCTCCCCTCTGACCACAGCTGGGACTGAAGGAAGCTGGGAAGGGAGAGGGGAGAGGAGAGTGTGGACTGGGAAGGAGAGGTTTGCAATGACTTGGAGATTTCCTTGTGAGTGTCCCTTCAGCCCTCACTCTAGCCTTGGGGGGGTTGGAGAAAGGTGGAAATCTGAGAAGGGGCTGGGGTGGGGAGGAGGCAGAGCTCCTTAACGGAGGGGAAAGAAGCACGAGCACCTCTGGGAACAAGAACAAGACAACAGGGGAGCAAACACTTATAAAGTTGCTTACAAAGTGCCTACTACATGCCAAGCCCAGTGCTAAGTGCTTTATAAATGCTGGAGTCAAGAGAATCTGATTTTGAATCCATGTATTCTATGTGTGTGACCTTGGACAAGTCACTGTAGCTCCTAGGGCTTTGGTTTTCTCATGGATAAAATGAAGAGATTGAACTGACTGCTCCCTAAGATCATCTCCACATCAGCTTCATGCTGAAGCTGACTCCAACCAACTGGAGAACCCATTGTGAAATTTTCCGTGTGAAAATTTGCATCTCCGAAATCAGCAAACACTACAAAATCTGAACTTGATTCATCGTTTTGTTGATTGTCTAGACTTTAAAAAGTAATAGAGAAAAATGTTAATAACGAACATTAAGCTTAAAATTGTGCTGTGAGTACAAAGATCCTCCCCCCACCCCACCCCTGAAAGAGTGAGTTGTTAACCATTCTCTAGCACATCCATTTCCAGCTCTGAATCACAGATTTTCAGAGGCAGAAGGCAGAATCTCAGGCCATCTAGTCAAGTAAGAAGTGTCTTTATGACACACCCAAAAAGGGGTCGCTTAGACTGTTAAAAGCCTCCATTGAAGAGCAATTTACCAAACTTGGAAGGAAGCCTACTAACTTCTTGTGTGTGAGTGTGTGTATGTGTATGTCTGTGTGTGTATGCATGTATGTGTGTGTATGTGTGTGTGTGCGTAATTATTTAATAAGAAGATTTTCTTTACCTCAAGCCTAGAGTTTCCTTTTGAGGGCAGCTAAATGAAGTTTTAGACCACCAGGCTTGGAGTCAGGAAGTCTCATGTACATGAGTTCAAATCCAGCCTCAGACACTTACTGGCTATATGACCCTGGGCAAGTCACTTTACCCTGCTTGCCTCAGTTTCCTCAACTATAAAATGAGCTGGAGAAAGAAATGACCAATCATTTCAGTATCTTTGCCAAGAAAACCCCAAAATAGGGTCATGAAGAGTCAGACAAGACTGAAAAACAACTAAACAACAATAAAAGATGCCTATTAGCAGCTTCCATCCCCTTCTAAGACCACATAGAATACAGATAATTCCTCTTCCATAAGGCAGCTCTTTTAACACTTGAAGATGGCCATCATGTTCCCTATCTAAATCTTCTTTCACCAAGCTTCAACCACTCTTCACCCAGCATGAACCCAAGGCTTTTAACCATTTTGTTTGCCCCCCTTGGATGTTCTCCAAATTAATAATGTTCTTCATAAAGTATATCACCCCATGACTGAACCCTCTGAGATTCCAGGCATGACCTGAGCAGGGGAGAGTACAGAGGCACTGTCACCTCCCAGGGGATCCTGGGAAATACACTATTCGATGTCACCTAAGATTGCATTCTTTTACAAAGTTATCATAGCATGCTATTTCCCCATATTGAGCTTGTGGGTCCACCAAAACCCTAAGATCTTTTTTTCCTTTTTCTTTCATCAAAATGCTCATGTGTCATCCCACCAAGAAGAATTTTATTCTGTACCTGTGAGATTTTGAGGGTTTTGTGGGTGGGGGAAAAGAGTTGGGGATCAGGTTGGATTCCTTATGAATAATAATCAACATTTTTTCTAAAATGGGTGGTGGAGGACTTATAAACAGGAAAAAGGCAGTCCACACAAGCTCTCCAGCACCTCAGTGCTCCTGTGATCATAAATTTGACCCTAAACTAGTATATATTATTATATAATAATATATAATTGTTAAAACTATTATTGGTGAATTGGGTAAAGGCATAGATTGTTTCCTCATTAAATCTGAAGATGAGGGGCAGCTAGTGAATAGAGCACCAGCCCTAGAGCCAGGAGGACCTGAGTTCAAATCTGGCCTCAGACACTTAACACTTACTAGCTGTGTGACCTTGGACAAGTCACTTAACCCCAGTTGCCCCTGCCAAAAAAAATCTGAAGATGCCACAAAGTTGAGGGGTTTGACTTAAGCACTGAGTGATAGAGTCAGACTCCAAACAGATCCTGACAGGCTAGGATGCTGACCTGGGTATAATAAGATGAAATTTAACAATTAACTTAAACAATGTTGCTAAATGAAATTTAGAAATAAATATAAACTTTTATGCTTTAAAAACATCAACTTTCCAAGTCAATTGAAGGCGATAGTGCTTGTATTTAGCAAGCACTTACTATATAGTAGGCAATGTGGGATATTTCTGGGGAAATAAAGGCAAAAATCATCCCTGTTCTCCAGAAGCTTGCAATCTAATGGGAGAGATAGCAAGCAAACAACTATGTGCCAATAATACAGTTTGCCCACTGTCACACATCTATTAATAATAATATTAACTGCTTGCTATGTTTCAGGCTCTACGCTAAGCACTTTACAATTGTTCTCTTGTTTGGTCCTCACAGCAACCCTGAAAGGTAGATGCTACTATTTTTCTCATTTTATAAATGAGGAAACTGATACAAACAGAGGTTAAATGACTTGCCCAGGGTCACATAACTAGTAAGCATATGAGACCGTATTTGAGCTTAGGTCTTCCTGACTCCAGATTGGAGGCTCTGTTATAGTCAGAGACAGGATTTGAACCTAAATGTTCTGGGGATACACATAGTCCTAAAAATGAAGGTTTTGAGGAAGGGTAGGAAAGAATTCAGAGGAAGAATTGTAGGGGATGAAAGTATCCCCTCTGACTAGAAACCACCAACCCAGTATCTTTAGGGAGCCAAAGAAAGAATAGTCCTTCTGCTTGTATGACCAAGTATATGCTCCACCCTTCAAAACAGTGACTCCTGGAATGTCTGCTTTTGTGAAGATGAGATTCTAGAATGCTGAGATTGAGGCATTCCATTCCACTTTCTCATCACACATTCATGGCTCTCCAGCTTCCCATCCAGTGGGGATTATGGTCTCTGAAATAGCTAAGATTCCATCAGTCATCCTCGACAATGGATCAGGGCTGTGTAAAGTAGGTATATCAGGGGAGCAGAGCCCCCGATTCATCCAGGCTACAGTGCTAGGCTATCCCCGAAGTATCATTCCCACAAAAGAAACAGATAAGAAGGCATGTTATGTTGGACAAGAAGCCCAGGATAAAAGAAGCATCCTTACATTGAGATACCCAATGCAACATGGCATTGTCACCTCCTGGGATGATATGGAAAAGATCTGGAAGCATCTATACCACCACGGTCTCAGAGAGCCCCCCGAGCAGAGACCAGTGCTCCTAACTGAAGCACCTCTGAATCCTCCAGAGAACCGAGACAAGATGGTGGAGATTTTCTTTGAGACATTCCAAGTCCCAGCCCTCCATGTGGCCCTCCAAGGTCTCATGGCACTATATGCCACAGGGAAAAACACAGGCATCGTTCTGGATTGTGGGGATGGAGTAACTGGAGTCATCCCCATCTTTGAGGACCACTGCCTATTCCAAAGCATATCCAGGTCTGATTTTGCAGGGAAGGATGTCACCAACTACCTTGCCAGGCTTCTCTTGGAGAGGGGTATTCACTTGGTGAACACGGGCAACAAGGACATTGTAAGTGACATCAAAGAGAGGCTGTGCTATGTCATACCTGACCCCCATGAGCGGAAGAAAGAGACAGCCATAGACTGCTCTATGTATAATTACATCCTTCCTGATGGTCATTCCATGCAAATTGGGGAGGAGTTGTTCCAAGTACCTGAATCTCTCTTTCAGCCTTCAAAGGCAGGTTCCTCATCTCCTGGGATTCACAAGTTAGTCCTCAAAAGTATAATGAAAAGTAGCCACCACTTGCAGAAGGACCTTCTGAAGAATCTGATCCTGTCTGGGGGTTCTACCCTGTACCCAGGGCTGAAGAAGAGGCTCTGGAGGGAGCTAGAGTTCCTCCTGAAAGGATCCCCGAGTGTCAACATCACAGCCCCTAGTGATCGCCTCTTGTCTGTGTGGATTGGAGCTTCTGTCATCACGAGCCTGTCAACCTTTGAGCAGATGTGGGTCTCCAGCGCAGCCTACCATGAAGTTGGCCCCGCTGTAATTCAGAAGAAATGCTTCTGGTGAGGCCAGGATCCCTGGTCCTCCAACAACATCCAGAGTATGAGAAAATACACATATCTCCAACCAAACAACTGCAGTGTGTGAGTGATGCTGAGTGCTTCTTTTAGGTATTAGTGGATTGGTGTGACCCTAGGAACAGATCCTGAAGTGGTAAGTCCAAGACCGAGGTCTCCATGAGTCCAGTGGCCGGGGTCATTTTCCTGTTGGTTGTTGAGGGCATCCTCAATTAAGGAAAAGGGCTTATTTGAACCGTATGCACACACACACTTACATATATTTATATATGTACACATATATGTATATACACATAGGTGCATACATACGCAAAAGTGTTTCTGTATACATGTGTATATTGTGTATACATGCACATAAATGTAAATCTATGTGCCGTTGTATA
The DNA here is from genome assembly GCF_028583685.1 of Petaurus breviceps papuanus. NCBI lineage: Eukaryota > Metazoa > Chordata > Mammalia > Diprotodontia > Petauridae > Petaurus > Petaurus breviceps. The sequence goes on along the minus strand of NW_027187400.1, from coordinate 35,083,388 downwards.
CATGTATGTGTATATGTGTGTGTCTGCATGTGTGTATATACACATATGTGTGTATATATGATGGAAGAATATATACATATGTGTATATTACATATGATGGAAGAATGATGGATTGCATGAATGAATGACATGGATGAATGAATGACAGAAAGTGACAGAACAGTCATTCTGTCTTTCTTTCTGCAGTTCCACCTTGTCTTAACATATACAAAAGGCAGTTGGACATACTGTTTAAAGTGCTATCCTCATAAAGATCTGGGTTCAAGTCCTGTCTTTGCCTCATATTGGCCACATGACCTGGGCGTATACTCCAGGAAACTCACAGATATTACCAGTTACCAAGAAGGTGCCAATCTATCTTAGTAGAAGGGTTCTCCTTACCTATCCCAGGGAAATCACAGACCTACTTCTATTGTTTAATCATAAGAGGCAGCTAGAGCACCAAGTCTGGAGTCAGGAAGACCTGAATTCAAATCTAGTCTTAGCTATGTCCTAGCTGTGTGACCCTGACCAAGTCACTTCACTGCCTCAGTTTCCTTATCTGTATAATGAGGATAATACTAGGACCTCCCTCTCGGGGTTGTTGTGAGGGTCAAATGAGATGGTTGCAAAAAGCACATGGCACAAAGCCTGGAACATAGTAAGTCCTTTATAAATGCTAGCTGCTGCTATTGTTGCAGCAAAGTCTGTGTGTCCATTGAAAAAAATAAATCAATAAATGTTTGTTGAAAGAATGAAGGGGGGTGGGGGCGGCCAGGTAGCACAGTGAGTAAGAGCACCAGCTCCAGTGTTGAGAAGACCTGGAGATTGAATCCCCGGCTCAGACACTTAGCACCCACCCAGAAACACCTGGCCGTGTAACCTTGAGCAAGTTACTTAACCCCAATTGCTTAGGGGCAGGCAGGTCGCTCAGCGAGTAAGAGCACCGGCTCCAGTGTCGGGATGACCTGGATCAAATCTGGGCTCAGATACTCAGCACCACACCCAGAAATAACTGGCCGTGTAACCTTGAGCAAGTTACTTAACCCCGATTGCTTTAAAAAAAAAAAAAAAAGAATGAAGGGGGGTGGCTAAGTGGCACAGTGAATAAAGCACTGGCCCTGTAGTAAGGAGGACCTGAGTTCAAATCTGACCTCAGGCACTTACCACTTACTAGCTGTGTGACCTTGGGCAAGTCACTTAATTCTAATTGTCCTGCCCTCCCCCCTCCAAAAAAAAAACCAAAAAGAAGAAGAATGAAGAAATTAATGAATGAATGAAAGCCCTGGAGAAGGAAATCAATAGACCTGCACTTAAAACTAAGGTGCAATCCAATCCAACAAGTCTTCATTAAGGACTGCTTGTGTATCTGGCATGATACTAGACCCTGGAGATACAAAGATAGTACTATTAATAATAATAGTTAACATATATATCACTTTAAGGTTTGCAAGGGGCTTTACATCCGGGGTGTCCCAAAAGTCTTAGTGCATCAAAATGTCAGTGGCTTGCTTGATCCATGCACCCACCCTTTGATGTAGGTGCAAATATTATTTCTGCTTTGAAAATGACAAAATTTATGCTCAAAGATGTTAAGTGATTGGCATAGGGGAACACAGAAAGTTTTCGCGGTAGGATTCAAACCCAGATCTTCCAAACTCCAAGGGATCGATCCACTACATATCAAGATAAAGAATAGTCTCTTCCCCCAAATGATCATACATTATATGGGGAGGGTGCAAAGTATGGAAACAGATAAGCATCTAGGAGATCACTGGAGGAGGAAGGAAGAAGAATTAATAATGGGGGGAGGGAGGAGACCAGAAAGGACGTCCTATAGGAGATGGCATATGAGCTGAGATTTTAAGGCAGCTAGAGATTCTACGAGGCAAAGGTGAGGGGGAAGGAAAAGCACCCTGAAGGTCCTCAGACAGACAGACTATGTAAAGTCCTGGAGATGGGAGATCATAGGATCATAGACAAAGTACAATGCTCAGGGAGCTGCAAGCAGGTCAATTTGGCTCAAATTCAGAGTATGTGAGTGGGTAACCTGAAAGCCAGCATGTGAAGAGCCTTGAATGCCAACCTGAGAAGCCTGTATTTTATCTTAGAGGCAATAGCGAGCCACTGAAAGCTATTGAGCAGTAGAGTAACATAGCTACATGTTTGCTCCAGTAATCTTATCTTGGCAGTTATATAGAAGTTAGATTGAATAGGGGAGGCTCTGGAAGCCAGAAGTCCAATTGGGAGACTATAGAAAGTGTCCAGGTGAGAGGTAATAAAGGATCGAATTAAAATGGCAGCCTTTTCAGTGGAAAGAAAAGAAATAGATGGGAGAGACATTTTGAAGGTAGAATCAACAAGACTTGGCAAGTAACTGTATATGTGGGGTGGGGGCAGTAGGAGGAATTGGGACAGGGAACAGTCAAAAGACCAGGATGACCTCATGGTTACAAAACTCAATGTCTGTGAGGAAGACAGTACTCTCAACCAAAATTAGAAAGTTTGGAGGAAGGATGAGTTTGTTGGTGAAGATGACGAGTTCTGTTTTGGACATGCTGAAAAACATGGGAAATAGTTCATGTCTTGCCTCCCTTACAATGTGACCTTGGACAAATGATCTCCCCTCTAAGAGTGTATCAGTTGCCTAATTTGTACTTTGGAATAATTTCCGTTCTTCCTAAATCATGGGGAAGAAATGTCTGTCAAAGATACTCTGGGCACCTCAAAGGAAAAGCATGAATAGAGTTATTGCTTCGAAAGTTTTGCCTTGTTCTACTCTGCTTCAGAATGGGTATATGGTTCTGAGCAATGTCCAAGGTATAGGGGAGGGAGGACAGGAAAACAACCATGTTTTAGAACTGATCACAATTAAGCTATTCATTTGACTTGGAGAAGCAGTGATGATATGGGTGGGAACCTGCAGCTGGGAAAGGGTGGAGGGGAGGAGAGAATAATATTTGGCTTTTCAGTATTGTTTCCCTGATTCTCAGACAAAAACACAAGTCTCACTGCTGTTCTACAGCTGAGGGAATAGAGGAAAAGAAAGAGACAGAGGCAGAGACAGGGAGACCTTGAAAAGACAGAAAGTCAGAGGGAGACAGATACACAAAGAGACCAAGGAAGATAAAGAAATTTTATGGAAAGAGAGGCTGATTAAAAAAAAGAAAAGATGGGAGAGAGAGATAGGGAGGGAGGAGTAATAGATTCTATAATTAAGGGAAGAGAAGGAAAGAGAAATTTGGGGGGGGGGGAAGAAACACAGAAGGAGAATTTTAAAGATAGAGGGAAAGAGGCAGATTAAAAGAAAAGGAGGGAGCCATAGATTCTACAACTAAGGGAAGAGAAGGAAAGAAAAAGTGGGAGAGAAACACAGACAGAGGCAAATGTTTAAAACTGAAGAAAAAAGAGAGAGGGAGAAAAGAAGGAGGAGGAGGAGAGGAGAAGGGAGGGGAGAGGCAGTGAGATTCTATGGGGATAGGAGTGACAGAGAGAGAAGAGTCAATAGGCAAGGGGGTGGGTAGAGGGTAGCACTCAGGCATTTTATACCTAAGAATAAGGGGTATCAAGACAGACAAAGAGGAGGGGAGGCAGGCATGCTCCTCCCTTTGAGCATAGGGGTTGAAGATGCAAACAGAAAAGACAAATGCCCTGGCCAGCCTCCAAGACTTGCTATTAGCCTTGCCCAGTTGGAGGCAGTTTTCTTGCTATCCCCCTCCCCCACCCCCAGTCAATCTTATCCCTGCTGCCTGTAGCATGTTGCCCACTGTAATCCACTGGCAATCCCTGGTCTCTTCCCTCTCCACCATCCCCAGGAGAGGCTGTTCTGTTCCCACATGCCATCCACATCAAGGAGTGGGGCACACAGACAACCCTCTAAAGTAAAGCAGAATCATCTAGTGTTGGCTGAGCAGCTAAGGGCTGGGGTGGTAATATAGGGGAGCAGCACATTCTGTCCCTTGGAAAGGGATCCTAGAATCCAGTCTCTACTCCCCAAAATGGGGTAAGGCAGGAGGATCCACCTATACCATGGAGATCTCCAAGCCTTGTCTGCCTCACAAAGTCCCCTGTACTCTAGCACCAAATCCTGAAGGGAATCCATAGCTGACTGGTTGTCTTCTACTGGGGAAGGATCCTTGCAGCAAAGTCCCAATTAGTTCATTCTGATGCCCACACTAGGAAATCTTACCCAGAGGTGTCCAGATATTCATCAACAAAAGGAGAGTGCTAAGCTTGGGCCAAAGAATCCACTGGAATGTGAATCATCTTCATTCTCACTCAACCCCAAAACTAATCAGTTACCAAGTCTCGTCCATCCTACTCTACTGAATGACCCACATCTGCCCCCTCTTGTCCCAGCCACCATCCCAGTGAGAGCCCTCATTACTTCTCACCTGGACCATTGCTATAGTCTCTTAAGTGGACACTGCTTCCAGCCTCACCCCTCTCCAACCCAAGCCAAGCAGCAGTCAAATGAATCTTTCTAAATCACAGATTTGACCATATCAACTCTCCCAAACTCTCAGTGACTCTATATTGCCTTCAGGATACAAACAAGTTTCTCCATATGGCATTTAAAACCCTTCACAGACTGTCTCCAGACTGACGCTCCAGGTTTATTGCACATTACTTCCCCTCACATATTCTGCACTGCCTACTTGCTACATTGTATCCAGGATTCTATAATCTCCCACCTCCATGCCTTTGGCCAGGTTGTGCCTCACCCTTGCAATGCATTCTCTCATCTTTATCTCTTCAAACCCATAACTTCATCTAAAGATAAGCTCATGTGCCATTTCTTATAGGACGACTTTCCTGAAACTCCTGGTTATCAGGGGTCTCTCCCCACCCCTTCAATTATCCTGTACATGAACATCTCTTCATATTTTGTATCCAATCTGTACTAAAGGCCAGGGTTGGTTGTCTTTTTTTCTTTGTATCTCCAGGGCCTGCCCAGCACGGTGACCTACATGTGATAGGTGCTTAATAAATGCTTGTTAGATCAGCTTGAATTCGATTCTGGTCCTGGAAATCAGGAGACTGGTTCTATTCCTGGCTTTGGCACTAGAGTGTTCTATGACTTTTGGTTAATCATTTGTCCTCTTTGAGGAGAAGTTTACAGTTTATTCAGCTATAAAATAAGGGAGTTGGATTAAGATTCCTATAGGTCTCCCCAGTTCTGAGATTCCAAGGTCCATGTCCTGGAATCCTGAAGGCAGAATTGGCCATTAGGGCAAGCAATGGTCTTGGAAGTCAGAAGACCTGACTTAGTCATTCATTGTCGCTAAGCCTCAGTTTCCTCCTCTGTAGAATTGGGTGACTGAACCAGTTGACCTCTGGGGCCCCTTTCATCTCAAAATCTTTACCATCCAGACTTTCATATGCTATAAGTCTTCATCTTCTTCATGTGCTTCCTTAAATGTGGCCCCCAGAACTTGTAACCTTGGGGAAGTCATTCCCCTCTCTGGGCTTTTGTTTCCTTAGCTATAAAATAAGCTAGTTGGACTTAATTGACCCATGAAGTTTCTTCCCATTGCAGACCTAAGATCCTATGTTTCTATTACCTAAATTCTGGTTCTCATGCTACATAGTTATGTGACTTTGGAAAAGTCGCGTTTTCTGTGAGCCTTTATCTGGTAAAAATGAGGATAACAATAACTGTTGCACCTACTTTGGATTTGGGGGTTGTGGCCTGAGCCACTGGACACAGGGCCCAATGACTTGGCCACCTACATGTGGGCCAGGCCAACCTGAGAGGGGAGCATCCAAAGCTTATTCACACGAAGGGAAAGAAGAAGGCACAGAGAAGATGGCCCTGCGTCCCGGGTGAGAGTATCTGCTAGAGACAGTGGTCAGAAGTGGCTTCATTTGCCCTAAGCACGGAGCTCTTGGAGAATAGAGGCTCCCTGGGGAAGCGAGTGTAGGTCTTGAGCCCACCAGAGGAAATGTTATGAAACCTGATTCAGGGGCCTGAAATCCTATTTCTCTTCCTGCGTGGTACCTTTTAGCAGAGCACTGGAAATTGGTAAACAAGTGAAGTACGACTGCAGACAGTTTAAATATTTTACAGCTCACTGACTTTCATATGAGAGGGGATTTACATCGCTTAAGTGTTTAGACTCTGCTCCTATAATCCAATGCAGAGAAAATGTAAAAGCAGAGTGAAGGAAGAAATTGAGGGACAGAGGGAGAGAGAAAAAGGGAGAGAGAAATGGAGAGGGGGAGAGAGAGAAAGAAGAAACATAGAAAGAGAGGAGAAAGGGAGAAGGGGAGGGGGGGGAGAGAGAGAGAGAGAGAGAGAGAGAGAGAAAGGGAGAGAGAGAGAGAAAGGGATAGAGAGAGAGAGTAGAAAGGGGGTAGGGAGAGAAAAAAAGAGACAAAGAGAGGGAGAAAGAGAAAGGGAGAGAGAAAGAGAAAGAGGGAGAGACAGAGAAAGAGACAAGGACCGGGGAGAAGGAGAAAGATAGAGAGAGAAAGAGAGGGGTAGGGAGACAAAGACAGAAAGGGGAGAGGAGGAGGAGGAGGGGAGAGAGAGAGAGAGAGAGAGAGAGAGAGAGAGAGAGAGAGAAAGAACCAGCACAAGATGACTGCTAGAGAAACTAAAGATGAAGTTCCCCATCATGCTCCCCCAGGATTAGGGAATAAGGACAAAACAAAGCCTCCCTTCTCTTCCTCCAGAGGAAGCTCAGATAAATTCATTCTCAAAAGTGGGAGTCAGCTTCTCTTTGACAAGCATGCTACAGGGTCCTTTAAGCATCCCCAGGACTTCCAATATTTTCCCATAAATATTCAATTATTTATGAATCATGGGTATAAGGGCCATCAAGTGCACTTTGTAGATGAGGAAACATAGAACTTGCCCAAGATCATACAGGTTAGTAGGGGTCTGAGGAAGGATTTGAACCATGGACTCTGGATCCAATGCCCTATGTATGGCTACAGGCTTTATCTCATGACACGTGGACAGGGTTATTCTGTTGAGTGCTAGAAGATGGAGCTGAGACCCTTGTGGAGTAGAGAGGCATACTTTGGGGATGGAGACAGAGTCACAGTGAGGCAGAGTGTTCTTTTTGACATCGAGCTAAACTTTGACAGTAAATGTTAGATGGGTGCCCCAGCATCATCTATTTCAACTTCAAGTCCAAAACAAGAGTCTTCTCCAGAGGCTTATGACTGCTACAGTGGTACCAGTCTCCACCTGAATACCTCCAGTGACAAGGAGCCACTGTGAGCTGCTGACCAAGTGAAAGCATCTGTGTGAGCAGAGATTTAACAGGACCAATAAGTGGGGAAAGAGCTATCTGGATCACTAATGACCAGTCTGCCATCTCCTCAGAGGGGTAGGTGTAATCCCTTACATAGAGAAGTGTTTCCTGCCATTTTGTTTTCCTTAGGAGTGGGCTGAAAAAACTCCTTTTCACTTTTGTTAAGAGTGGGACACACAAGTGGATCACATGTAATGCTTCTTCATGAATTTTGAATTAATGACATTGAATAAATGAAGTTCTGCTGTATTCTCCTGAATCCAGAAACAGGGAATGGAAACAAAGGGAGTTAAGGTCACCCAAAGCTGATGTTAGAAAGGAGACTGTAGACTACTTAAAACATAGAAAGAATTCAGCTTTATATTCAGTTCACAGGACAGATGTGTGTTTAACAACTAGCCCTCTGAAAAGCAGGACACACTTTAAAGTTCAATGTGCCTTAACATTTTTTCCATCACTTTCTAAATTCTAGATATGAAACTAAATTAATTAATTAAAAATGAGTGAACATATAAATAGTCAGATGAAGGAAGAGATAGGAAGGAAGGAAGAAAAAAAGAAGGAAGGAAAGGAAAGGAAAGGAAAGGAAGGAAGGAAGGAAGGAAGGAAGGAAGGAAGGAAGGAAGGAGGAAGGAAGGAAGGAATATATATCCTGATATATAGCTTGGTAATTTGCAAAATATAAATGTTCACAATGAACATTTAATAATCAGCTTTCAAAAGCCTGGAGGGGTTATCTCCTGCGCACCCATGGCAGAGTTTTGAACCTACCATCAATAAATCAGTCAACAAGCATTTATTAAGCACCTACTATGTGCTTTTCAAAAAAAAACACAACACTGACACAGTCCCTGCCCTCAAGGAGTTTGTATTCTAATGAGGAAGACAACATGTGCTGAAATACTGACTGAATAATGGGTGAGTAAGAATCAGGGCTCAATGATGATTCTAGAGGTGGATGAGATAATACCCTCACAGTTCAAAAGAGGAGGGAGCCAGGGAGCGCCATAGTGCACAAAGCCCCTAGCCTGGAGTCAGGTAGACCTGAGTTCAAATTTGATCTCAGAAACGTACTGGGTAATCCTTAACCACTATCTACCTCAGTTTCCTCTACAGCAATATTGGGACAATACCTGTCACATCTGCTTTTCAGGAGTGTTGCAAAGCTCAGACAAGATATGCCTGTAGATGCTTTGCCAACTTTAATGGGCTATATAATGTTACTAATATTACCTTGTCTCTTTTACTTATTATCCATCTAAGTGAAGCCTTCTGGACCTTGGCTTCCTCATTTTTAAAATGAAGAGGCTGACCTCAGGAGACTTCAGTTCTGACGTCTCCTGTGCCTCTGGAGAGATCCCCAAGACTTGGATGTTCAGTAGGATTGCTGCTGGCCAGCAGAGGACACTATAAGCAGAGACTCTGTCACTGAGGACGGAAGCAGGAAGTCAGTTTTAATTCTTTTCCTGCCCCCACCCCCATGTAGGTTTTTGGTGGCCAGGACAAGGTATCTCAGAGGCCTTCTGGTCCACCCCACCCCCTCATTTTTATAGAGGAGGAAACTGAGGAACAGAAAGGAAAATGACTGGTCCAAGGACACACAAGGAATAAGTGGCTGAGCTGGGATTTGGAGTGCAAATCTAGCACCCTTTACACACTGCCATGATGCCTAAATAGAAAATGGTTGACTGTTTCCAGGTCCTAAGAGATAGCTCCCAGCCCCGCCAGTAGAAGACCAAACCAGGTCAGAGGGAGGAAACACTGAGGCTGTCAGAGAAGCAAAAATGGTTTTAGCTGTTTGACCAACCCTGGGCAAATCAATTCTCCTCTCTATGACTCAGTTTCCTCTATGTGGAATTTGGATTGGATACCTAGAAGTCACCTCCAGTTCTAGGCCCCCTAAATCCACTCCTATTGGATTGGGGCTAAAGCGATTAAAATTTTTAATTAAAAAATAATAGCCCTAACCTGCTAGTCGAGTTGCTGCCCACTGAGATGCCCAGGTTCCTCCGCCATGGCAGAGGCCAGGAATCAGTCGTTCCGGGCTGGCACTAGGCCGTATATGCAAACATCACAACCCACCCCGGCGGGTCCCCTCCCTCTCATTTGCTTTCCAATCCCAACTAGCTTTCCCCATTCTTTTAAATGTCAAACAAGTCATCATTGGAAGGCCCCCTTTTTCTATTAATCTAAATGTTTTATCAACCTTGTGTATGTGGCAATGTCAGACAGGGACAATGCCTCCTGATTAAGGGGAACAATGACTGTATTGTTGCTCCCCGATTTTGGCTCTCAGCTCCGGAGAAATAGAAGCCGGCGGTGTCCCCTGTTATCACGTACACAATAAAAAGGGCTGGGCCCAAATCATACATGCACAAGTACATAATAATTTTCTCCCATTATTCAAATATCCTGTTTCCCTCCCCCTCACCCCAATCCTGGCTTCTCAGCCCCAGGAAGCAGTGGGGCTTCTAGAAAGGAGGAGTCCCATAGCCATCCCTCAGCTTGCTATGGCTCCCAGTGGACAGGTGGCATCTAAGAGGAAAGGCCAGAGAGACAGAGGACAGGAGGAGGCCTCTGACTCTGAAGGACACACTGATCATCTACTGATCACCAGTCCAGATAGGTAAGGAGAGAAGCGATAGTCTTCTGCCCTGCAAGAGAAATCTTTGAAGAATCAGTAATGGAAGGCCCATCAGAGCCATCTGGGCCTCAGTTTCCCATTTGCCTTTGGGGATAAGATTGGGCTTGCTGACCTTCCAGCTCTAAAGCCATGAATCTATCTGACCTCATTTTACAAAGGAGGAAACTGAGGCCCAGAAAGGAAAAGAGACCTGCCCAAGGTCATGAAAATAACATAAGAGGCTTACAGGTACAGCAGATAAAGGACCAGGCCTAGAGTCAGGAAGACCTGAATCCAAATCTGACTTCTGTCACTGATTAGCTGGTGGGACCTTGGGCAAGTCTTTTAACCTCAATTTCCACATCTGTAAAATGGGAATGAATAATAGCCACTACTTCTCAGGGTTGTTGTGTGGATCAAATGAGATAATAATAGTAAAGCATTTAGCACAGGGCCTGGTAAACAGTAAATGCTACATAAAGGTCAGTCATTAATCATCATCATTGTTATTACTAGGCAGGCAGGGGATAAGCATTCATTAAGTACCTACTGTATACCAAAGGCTGTAGAAAGTACCACGTGATGATGAGCGCCTTCCTTTCAGGGCTGTGCATTAATGGTAAAGCCCAGGGCCTGGCACGCGGTAAAAGCTAGATAAATGTTAGAGATTGTTATTGTCGTTATTTGTGCTTCTGAGGCTGACACACAGTGGGTTAGGTACTCCAGGCCCTACTGCTATTTTATGGCTGAGCAAACTCAGGGATGCCTCTAAGTGTGGTCTTCGTCACCACGAGCCCTGGTCTTTATGCCATGCCAAGCCACCCCTGGAATCCTCTCCTGCTGCTGTCTTTCCTTCCACTCCACCATACCTCCTCTCTAGTGACCTTCTGACCCTGAGGCTCAAACTGATCCTCAGGGGAGACAGCTGAGACCATGGTTGCCCAGAGAGGGAGATGAAATGGAGAGGAATGGGGTGGAGAGGAGGGAGCGTCCTGTGCCTCCGCAATTCAGCCTGCAGTCTGGCCCGTCCAACTGTGGTCAGAGTTGGCCAGGCCCTGAATCCCCAGTGGGCTCCCCCAGGGCTCCTCTCTGACTCAGCGACCCCACCCAAGGCCCACCCACCACACTGAGTGAGGGGCTGCCACTCAGGAGGACAACTCGGGTGGTGCCTACCTGATGAGGCCGGGCCCCCTTCCAGAAGGTGGTATGGATTGTTTAGAAGGGAAGAGGCCCCACTCCACTCCCAGGAAAGGGAGGATTGCCCAGTTTCAATAGCCTGCTTTCCCCTAGACTGTAAGCAGATACCTCACAGTTATGCAACCTCAGGGTCTGTGAAGATGAACTGGGTCCTGGCCAGAGCAAACAAGAGCCGTTCCTGACGCTAATGTGTAAAATATTCATATTCAATTAAGCGGGGGAGCCATTATTAAAACTTCCATAAAGGAAAATATGTGTCCCGGGTTCCAGACCCAGCTCTCGTGGAGGGACAACAGCAGACCCGACAGCGGCACCACCCTGGGCCCAGCAGCACCAAGGCATACCCTGGACCGAGGTGGGATGAGCCACACGAGCTGACAGTATTGGGGTCTCCCAACCCCCATTCCCACCCCACCCACAAGCCTCAAGATGAATTCAGAGCATTTTCTATTCAAACTGAGTGTGTGTGTGTGTTTATGTGACAGTTACACAGAAACAGAGACAGAGATAAATGCAGCCAAAAAAAGCAAAAGCAAGGACTGGCAAGTGAGTCTTGTGTGGGGTCAGTTCTGCTCATTTGGGGGCAGAAGTCTCAGGGTAGCCCAGTGGAATTGGCAGGGGATGGCCGGGGTGGGAATCCTGACTTTACTACTGGCTAGCTATGTGACCTTGCCTTTTCTGGGCCTCTGTTTCCTCATCTATAAAATGAGGAGATTGAGCTGCATGAAATCAAGCTCTGAAATCTCTGATTCTGTGACTTTATCTCCCCGGCTAGCGGGGCCTCCTGATACCTGAAAATTCTCCATTTCCAAAGTTCTGGTGGGAGCAGGGAGTTCAATAGAAGAACCTTAGATTTGGGAGCAGAGGATGTGAGGTGACATACTGTATTTTCTCTTATCCATCTATCTATCCATCTATCCCTCTGTTCTTCCATCTACCTTTTTACCCATCCATCATCTATCTGTTTCTGTATGTCTACAATTCATCTACTTTATTCATCCATCCATCTATCTATCCATGTAATTTATTCATCTGTCTAATTTATCTGTCACTCTAGCCTTTATCCATCCATCCATCCATCCATCCATCTATCTATCTATCTATCTATCTATCTATCTATCTATCTATCTATCTATCTATCT
>NW_027187400.1:35062666-35071172 GCF_028583685.1 Petaurus breviceps papuanus | reverse complement strand
TCTATCTATCTATCTATCTATCTATCTATCTATCTATCTATCTATCTGTCTGTCTGTCTGTCTATCTATCCATTCTCTCTATCCTTCATCTGTCTAGTCATCTATTCTACTTATCTAATGCTCTCGTCTATTTGTCCACCTATCCATCCATCTAATCTGTCTGCCTCTGTATGTCTATATACTATCTATCTGTCTGCCTCTATAATCAATTCTACTTATCCATTGTTCATCTGGTCAGTTTGACTATTTATCTGCTTATCTATCCAACTATCTAGTCTAGCTCTTTCTATGTCTATCTACCTACCTGCATACCCATCACTCTATCTGTCTCTCATCTGTCTGTCAATATGACCTTATAGCAATAAGTCACCTCACCTCTGTGGGACTGATTTTCTCCATCTGTGAAAGAGAGGGGGCTGATTGGACTGGGTGACCTCTAAATCAATGATCTTGAAATCCCAGACATCCAACAAGGAGCTATAAAGCATTTACAATATGACAGACCTATTATGTGATCAAATGAAATGGTCCCTGCCCTCAAGGAATTGATAGTCTAGTTTCACTGCTTATTGCCTGTGCCCCCCTAGGGCAATTCAAATCTCCTGTTTAGGTCTAAATTCCTTTATCTGTAAAATGAGTGGGTCAGACTCAATGATCTATAAGGTTCCAATTCAGTCCATTGATTCCAATGATTGGCTCCTTTCTCAGCTGGGATACTAAATAGGTCACTGAGCCAAAGGGGAGTTCCAGAGCATTAGCTCTGTCTGAGAAGGACAAGACACTAACAGTACTGACCTCACTGCCAGCCCTACTCCTGGGGATGATGTTGCTGCATTCCTGGGAAGAGGGAAAAGGCCAATGGAGAAGAGAGTGGGCCAGAGGTCTCCCTGAGCTCCCACTGAGTGTTCTAAATGAATGGGACAAAAATTGATGAAGATCGATGAGGAAAAGAATGATAAACTATATCCAGTTCAAACCACATTGGTTATGTTTCTACTATCACAACTAGAGCTCGGAAATATAGCCCATAAATCTTATTCCAAGGATCATAAATCACAGTCTTTGAGAAAGACTTGAAAAATCCATTCTTTACCTCCCACAGGCTGGAGATTTTACTAGAAAAATATGTGAGCCAATCAAAATCATATTACCCAAGCCTTTGATAACAATGGAGAGTCATAGCATGTGTCTACCACTAGGGATATGATTGTCAACATGTTAGAAAGGGGGGGGGGGTGGCCAGGTGGCTCAGTGAGTAAGAGCACCAGCCCCAGAGTCGTGATGACCTGGGGATCGAATCCGGGCTCAGATACTCAGCACCACACCCAGAAATAACTGGCCATGTAACCTTGAGCAAGTTATTTAACCCCGATTGCTTTAAAAAAAAAACATGTTAGAAAGGGTCAATCAGTTTTTGCTACCAAAAACTCTGATGATGATGATGATGATAGCTAGCATTTATATTGTGCTTTAAAGTTCGTAAAGTACCTTCTATATGATATCTCATTTGATCTCACAGCCCTGTTAGGTAGATGATATTATCAACCTCACTTCACAGATGAGGAAAATGAGACCCAGAGATGTTCATTGACAACCATGGGGCCAGACGACTAGTAAAGGTCTGAGGCAGGTTTTGGGCTTGGCTCTCTAATGGTCCCATGTCCATAATTCTACCTACCACACATCCTAGGTAGTGACCACATCTGTTAGCTAGTGACACTCTTCACCAGCAATCAATTAAATCTAATTCAGCAAGTGCTTACGAAGCTCTTACTATGTACCAGGCACTGTGCTAGTCTAAGGGAGATAAAGAGAAAAAAGAAAATAATACGTAGGTATTTACATTCTCTTGTGGGGTGGGGAGGGGATATAAACAACATACATAAACATGTATATTGATAAATAGATACAAAGTAATATAAATTAATTTCAAAAAAGAGAGAACACTGACATCTGAGCAACATCAGAAAAGCCTTGTGGTATTTGAAGGTAGCCTGGGTTTCTACTAACCTTTGTTATATTATAGAGCTCTTTGGCAATCTCTGATAAAGTCCAGGGATCCCCTTCTCAGAATCATGTTTTGTTTTGGGTTTTTTTTGCCTTTTGGAGGGCAATTAGGGTTAAGTAACTTTCCCAAGGTTACATGGGTAGTTTGTGTGTGTGTGGGGGGGGGGGGGGTGTTAAGTGTCAGAAGCCGGAACCGAACTCGGGTCCTCCTGACTCCGGGGCCGGTGCTTTATTCACTGCTCCACCTAGCCGCCCCTAGAATCATGGTTTTTAATGTGCATGACAAACTATATAGAATTATATTACACTATATATTATATATAATATTATATAAGTATATTGACACTTAATTATATATATAATGTAGAAATTATATATATAATGTAGAATTATCTAAAGGAAATAAATTGGATTGAAATACATGCATGTGCAGGTGAAAATATTTGATATTATTTATAATACCAAATCCAGACACAGATAGAAACACACATATGCATATATACTGTATGTATACATATTATCAAGTCCAGAGACCATAGATAAGTTCCTACCTTAGAGAAGAGGGAGGGCATTCTCAAATTTGAGATCAGAGTCCCTCCCACCCCAGGCAGAGGGAGGGGGAGGCAGCTACTGACTCAGGCACTGTAGGTCTCAGTGACTGAAGGACTCTCCCTATTAGAAGCTGACACTGCTTTGGTCTGTGCTATCCCACCTTGAGCTGGTCCTTCTTCACAGCTTGATAACCAGAGAACAATCCAAGCTGGTTACCCTCATCCCCCAAAGGGAGCTACTAGAGGAAAAGAAGCATCCTGAGAGGTCTGAAAAAGAATGTTTTCATTTGACTTTGCAAACAAGTCTCACTGGCCCCACAATCAATCAATTAATTAACAAACACTTATTCAGACCTGTGATGAGCCATGAATTCTATGAGGAGCTAGGGATGAAAAGCCAAAAATAGATAAAGAATTTTACAAGAGCCAAGTACCAAGCACTGTGCTTGTATCAGAAAACAAGAAAGTCCCTCCCTTAAGGAACTTATTTCTAATGGGAGAATGCAGCATATAAATGAGACCTGGAAGCTGGGTGGGGGGTGCTGGCTAAGGGGCAAGGTGGTTGCTGAGGAGTAGAAGTCCCAAAAGTGAGTCGAGATGTGAGTGATGGCTATGTTTGTTAAAAGGGTCCAGCCAGTGCTTCACCTCACTTGCCCTCCCTTCTTCCCCTCCTCTCCCTCCTCCTCCTCCCCTTCCCCCTCCTTATCCTCTTCTTCCTCCTATCCCCCCTCCTTTTCCTCTTCCCCCTCCTTTTCCTCTTCTTCCTCTTCCTTCTCCTCTTCTTCCTCCTCTTCTCCCACCATCACCAACACCACCAACACCATCACCTCTTTCCTATCCCAGAGAGCTCCCTCCTAAGGCTCTCCTCTCCTGATTGATGACTGCCTCTGCAAGACAAAAATGAAATCATTCCTTCTCCCAAGGAGCCTCCATTTTATCCACATAGTTGCTTTCCAAAAATGTGTCACATCGATGCAGTAGTCAGACCTCTGACCTGTCTGGATCCTCATTTTCCTCATCTGTAAAGGCTGGGGCACAGACTAGGGAGGGACATTCAATTAACTCTAAAATCCCTTCCAATTCTAAGGGGGAAAAATAATCCACCATGCTGGAATTTTCTACTCACACACGACCATGTCCTTGGATCATTTTCTAAATTCCCAACAATCTCCTCCCTCAGGTTCCAGGATAATCCAAAATGGATTGCTCCTGTGGATTGCTCCCCTGGCCCCATAGATGCAGTATTTTTTTCAAGAGCTATCATCAACTTAGTCAACTGTTTTGATGACACTTCCTGGGAATATAAGGATGCTGTGGATTCCCTATCTTTCTCCCTTCCAATAGAGACTAATTTGGGGCAAGAGGCAAGGGGGAGAAGATACCTGGTGAGCCAATCAGATGTTTCTCAGCAGCTCCTTGGCTTCTCTTGGTGAGGCATTAGAGTGGAAAGTCCATGGGGTGGGGGAGAGGAAGAAGGGAGCTGGAGAGGGGGAGCATCCCCCCTCCCCATAGGTAGATGAAGGTCTTCTTTATGTCTTTAGCATTTTTGAAGCCACTAATGAGCCTATCAGGGCTGAGTGCCTGGCCTCTAGGCCCAGGCACCTGACAGCCAGGGTGGCTTGTTCACCTGTCTCAGAGGTCAAAGTCCATACCCTATCTGATGGGGCACTGGATACGTAAGTGGCAAGGAGCTTTCTTGCTATCTGTCCTCCAGGGGCCCTTAGCTCCTAGGAATATGAAATTTAGACTCTGTGGGCATCTCCTTTACCACAAGACTTTAGGAAAAAGTTGGGTACATGACAGAGGGGATCCTCAAGTCCTCAGGCTACAGCTGGAAAGAACCTCAAAGGTCATGTATTTTGTAGAAGAGGAAACTGAGGCCAAGGAAATGAAATGACATGACTTACCCAAAGTCTCTCAGATATCAGGTTTCAAACCCAGGTCCTCTGACTTCAGAGTCAGTATTCTTTCTTATTAGCATAGACCCAGAGATGAAAAGGACACCATCTGGTCCCACCCACACATTAAAGACGTGGGAAAACTGAAGTGTGGAGAAGGGAAATTACTCAGCCAGGATCATTCAATCAATAAACACTTATAAGTGTGTATAAAGCACTTATAAGTTGCCTACTGTATGCCAAGCATCATCCTAGGCACAGGAGATAGAGGTACAAATAATGAAACAGCTTTTACCCACGAGGAGCTTAAAGACTGAAGGAGATAACAAAGATGCAGAGAAATGCATACAGTATAGAGAGTTAATTCAAAGAAGTGAAATGTAAGGTAGTTTGGGAAGGAGAGACCCAATGGGGGGGGGTCAGGAAAACTTCATGTATGTGCTGCTATCTGCGGGGCCTCAGGCAAATAGCTATTGGAGTCCCTGTGGACTCTGAAGCCAAGCTCCTGTGAAAAGTAATGTGCCAGGATTGAAATTCAGCCCTTCCCTTTCCCTACAGTGAGCCCTCTTCTGTTCAACTAAGAGGCTGGGCTAGAGGTGCTCTGAGATCCCTGAATTCTAGGATCCCCCCCCCCTCTCTCTCTCTCTCTCTCTCCCTCTCTCTCTTACTCTCTGTCCTTCCTCTGTCTATCTGTCTGTGTCTCTGTCTTTGTCTCTGTCTCTCTCAATCAAACTGGTAGTCTATCACCATTCTCTTGGACCTAGGGGTACCATGACTACATATGCTGACACATCTCTTCTTCACAAACCTTTTCCCCATCTGTCTCATGCTTGGCCATGTAGTTTTATTTTTCAAATGGGTGGGATGTAAATGTGCTGAATGATAGAGCACAGATCCAGAGTCAGCAAAACTGGGAAGGCAGAGTGGGGCAAAGGAGAGGGAGGGTGGGCTCTGTTTGCAGCCTCCAGGGATACTTGGACATTTGTAGGCACACACACACACACACACACACACATATCCCCCAATTCCCAATTCTTCCACAAATAATCTTCATGCACATCTTTCTGGCAAACTTTCTCATTTTTTTAACTAAAGATGGGAGGGTAGATATTCAGAGAGGGTCTGCCTTTGGAACCACATTGCTGCTTTGGCTAAGAGCTCAGGACTAAGACATCTATCTATAATTGGCTGACTCTCCAAATTGTCCATATACAAACAACTCAAGCTTCCCCCTCCTTGTCTTTTAAAGTGGATTAGTCTAAACTTAGCTAAAGAAGAGATTTGAGAAGACACCTGTAGACACTGCATATATTGTCGGGGAGAGGGGTCAGGAAAGGGATCACTCCTGAGGTTTCATTTGTGTTGGAAAATCTGAGGTGTGAAAATTTCCTCTGCCTTTTCTAACTTAAGGTCCTGGAGAATTACCAAGAGCATTGTGAGATTAAATGACTGTCTGTAAATATCAGAGCCAGGTGGCATTTGAACCCAGGCCTTCATGGATAATGCCAAAGTTTTCATAGATTTTAGTTAGTTTTGCCAAATTAGTTTCTTTCCCTCTTTTATTTTTAAGTTCTTTGTTATAAGAAACAGTTCTCTAGGGAAGAATAGAGAGAGAGCAAAATTGAGAAATAAAATTTTAAAGTACAAGAGACATATATATATAAATATATAACATATATTAATATAATTTATTTCTTAAAATTAAAAAAATCATTGAAAATAAATAAAAATTTAAAAACTAAATTAAAAATCATGAAAAATAAGATAAAAAGTCTAAATTTGAGCACAAAGAAGAAATGGGAGAAGATGCCTACTTCTCTTCTTTACGGAGACAGGGGATGATGGGTGTGGAACTCTGCATAGGATGTCAGCTTTTTTTTTTCAATGTGTTAGTTGATTTTGATAGATTTTTTTTCTCTCCTCCATATTTTTTCTATGAGGTTCTGTGGGAGGAAAAAGGCAAAGATACATTGGGAAGTATAGGTGATACAAAAACAGAAGACATAAAAAATTATTTAACAAGATAAAGTAAAGTTGGTCTGTGAGAAGGACATTTAAGAAGGAATTAGAGCCATCAACCATCAGTCATCACTGCACAACAGCAGCCTGCCTGGCAGAAGAACTGGCTTTGGGAACCTGGACCTTTGCCTCAGGTTACTGCCATGGGGTGGAGTGGGGGCACTCCATCAGTCTCTGAGTCTCCACGGGTCACCGTGCCATTCAGCGGCACCCCACAGGATGCTACTTTCTCCACTGCTGTTCCCTGCCAGCCTTCTGCATTCTCCAACACTTATTTCTTCTTCACAGGCATGGCTGGTTGTCTAGGATACCTCACTCTAAGATTTTCTCAACTCCTCTCCCACCTTCATTTCTAGGTTTAGTCCTGGTACCTTCAGTTAAGAAGCCCTCCTTTCCGAGTCATGAAACCATAGCTAGGGCATGCTTCCGAAGGCGGAGGAGGGTGCCCTATTTATCAGCTCTGCCTTTGGCACGTGGGTTTCCTATAGGTTTGGGTAACTAGGAAGACAATTTACATACCTTTCCATTCAGCATCCAGCCCTTTTTCCTATAACTTTCTTAGATGCCCTCATTAGAATAGGCAAGTCAACTTAATGGTATTTTATTTATTTTAAAAAAAAAAATAACAAGTTCCTTAGGATTACAAAGCCTACCTCTCACCCGATCCTTGTGAAGCTTTTTCAAGCAAATAAACAGAGGTTCACATTCATGACCAAATGTCACAACTTGTCAATGACGATGCCAGGACTAGAACCTGGGGCTTCCTATGCTGTTGGATGCCACATGGCACCACTGGGCAGGGCAGGTGGTGGGAGTGGGTGGAGAAAAGTGCTGAATTTTGAGTCAGAGAACTTAAGATCAAATTCCAGCTTTGCCACTTACTATCAGGATGACCTCATTTGGGTCACAGAGATAGGACGTCACACATGACTCTCTGGGCAAATCATTTAAGCCCTAGGAGCCTTAGTTTCTTCTGTATGAAAAATCAGGTCCTTGACCCAATTGAGTTATTAGGTCCTTTTTCTAGCTCTAAATCTGGGGTTCTTAGGGCAAATGCATTGGTGTTTCCCCATTACAGCATACTATCTCTTTCAAAGAATGGGGGAGCTCACAATTTGAATGGACCCTTGAATAAACTGGAATGTCATAGATTTTACACTGCAATGGACCTCAGCAGTCATCTGGTCTGACCATTATTCAGATGAGGAAACTGAGGCTTGGAGAGCTGGGATGATTTGTTCACAGTCACACGGGTGGTAAATAGCAGAATTAAGAGCTGAACTCCCCTCTCTTGGCTGCCTGACTCCATCTAGAGAGAGGTGTGCTTGTAATGAAGGTGCATTTATACTCCCTTCTTCCACCTTTGACTGGGTCAGTATTGGCATAAAAAAGTACATGGAGGGACATCTCATTCAGAGTTCTCCCTGGTTCTGGAGCCCCACCTCCCCACCCCTCACCATTGCCCTGCATTAGCCAGAATGGGAACGTCCCCCTCTTGTGCCACTCTCTGGGGACTTCCGTTTTTGGGGTGCTTTTGGTTTGTTTGTTTTGGAGGAGGGAGGGCAGGGCATTTGGGGGTAAGTGACTTGCCCAAGGTCACATGGCCAGTAAGTGTTAAGTGTCTGAGGCCAGATTTGAACTCAGGTCCTGCTGACTCCAGGACCAGTGCTTTGTTCACAGCACCACATAGCCGCCCCTCTCTGAGAAAGTCAAATAAGACAGAGAGAAGTGGCTGACAGAGCACCTTTCCTCCTTAATGGCCAGTTGGACAAAAATGTGTAAAGTTGCCAAGTGTTATCATCACAGTCCACATTTATTGCTCAGCAACACTACTGTCTGGGAAGCTCACTCTGAATGCCCTGTGCCTGTGATGTGTGGCTTGGATTTCATGAACTAATGCAAGGTCAGAGCTGGGAGGGCCCTTAGAACAGGGAATGTCAGAGCTGGGAGGGCCCTTAGAACAGGGAATGTCAGAGCTGGGAGGGCCCTTAGAACAGGGAATGTCAGAGCTGGGAGGGCCCTTAGAACAGG
>NW_027187400.1:35060860-35062656 GCF_028583685.1 Petaurus breviceps papuanus | reverse complement strand
GCCCTTAGAACAGGGAATGTCAGAGCTGGGAGGGCCCTTAGAACAGGAATATCACAGCTGGGAGGGCCCTAAGAACACAGGATGTCAGAGACGGGAGGGCCCTTAGAACAGGGAATGTCAGAGCTGGGAGGGCCCTTAGAACTTAAGATGTCAGAGCTGAGAGGGACCTTAGAACAGGGAACATCAGAGTTCAGAGGGGCCTTGCTTGTCATCCCATCTAACTCTACCCCTAATTTATGAATCCCTTCCAAGGGCGTTAGAAATTCTGTTGAAACCAGGGGGTGGTTTCTTTCTCATTCACCCCCACTCAACACTGAGTACATCAGAAGTAACCAGACATCTTTCTTCCAGAAGCCACATATGTAGATGAAAACTGCAAACCCAACTCCATGAAATGACTTCATAAGCTCATTTTTTCTAGATTGTCAGGCGGAATTCCCTAACTCCTCAACCCATCCAGTTGGCCCCCACTCAGGCTTCGGCTCTAATAGCCCTGCAGTCTGTACAGACTCCAACATTTCTGCTGGGGATTACATGAAACCAAAATCTCTCGTCCTGCCAGAATTACACAATCCTAATGTTTTTATTACTTGACTCCACGGTGGGGGTGCTTCTTTGCCTTCCCTCCACTATACCTGCTCTTGGGATGAACAACCACCTGCCATCTTACCAATGCTCATGGAAAGAATCCCAACTTTGGCATCCAAGGACCTGGGTTTGAATAGTGACTCTTTGACCAGTGGGAACTTCTTCTTCCCTCTTCAGAGTCATAAGGAGCAGTTGTTGCACCTGGGGCAAGTGGGATGAAACCTAGTGGGAGGGGGACTTCAATCCAGCACAATAAACTGGTAAGGGAAGCCAGAAAAAGGAACCTACTAGGGAGAGTACAGGACCAGGGAGTAGCTCACCTTCAGGGCAGTTGCTGGGGGGAGAGACTCTACCTTGGGCTGGCATTGGAGGGCAAGGACTCAGCCAGAGAGATGTTTCACTTGGGTGTGACTATGGAGGTGCTGTGGGTGGGGAGCAGCGTTCTGGAACTTCCTGTTGACTTATCTTGCTGACCAAGTACCAACCTCAGTTATTTCTACTCCACAGAAGAACTCAAAGAGTCATGAACACCCTCCAAACTTCAACACCCAAGGGCAAAGCTTCCTTTCACCCCAACCTGGTCATGATTCTGCTTCTTGGGGTCTCAATTTCCTTATCTGTCAAAGAAAGGGAGCAGATCACCTCTAAGGTCCCATCCTATTCAGGCTCCCTGACTGAGTCAAACATATACCTCCAGTAAACACTGGCTTTCCCCCAAAATTCTGCCTCTAATATTCACTAGCTGTGTGACCCTGGGCAAGTCATTTCTCTTTGAGCCTGTTTCCTTCTTTAAAAAATAAAAAAGAAGTAAAGGCTATTGTAGGCTCAGATGAGATAGTTTATGTAAAGAACTTTGAAAATTTTAAGAAGTGTGGACTATCATTATTTTTTGTTATTATTCGTGTTAGCTGTACTGTTAAATGCATGGGAAGGGACCAAAGAGATAATTTACTCTTCTCATCATACAGAGTAGGAAACTGGGGTCCAGAAACATTTCAGAATTTGTCTTTTCTGGTTCCTGGGTCACCTCCAGAGTGATAACAACTTGCTTCCTCTCAATCTCTATGACTCTCTCTTGCTTTCTCTCAGTCTCTGTCTCTGTCTTTATCTCTATATCTCCTCTCTCTACCTTGCTTTTCTCTGTCTCTTGTATCTCTGCTTTCCTCCCTCCCTCCCTCTCTGTCTCTTTATTTCTCCCCCTCCCCTTC
>NW_027187400.1:35058673-35060850 GCF_028583685.1 Petaurus breviceps papuanus | reverse complement strand
CTCTGTCTCCCTCCCCTGTTCCTCTGCCTCTCTCCTCTCTCTTCTCCTTCTCTCTCTCCTCCCTCCCTCCCTCTCTGTCTCTTCTCTCTCTCCCTCTTTCCCTCTCTTCTCTTTTTCCCTCCATCTCCACCCGTTCCCTCTATGGCCAAACAACTACTTTTCCAGATTATCTGCCCAACTGATGAGCTGCAAAACTTGGCTCCAGCATTCCCTCCTTGAATGATTTTTTCCAAGTGCCAAAGAGTGCTTTCGGGACATTGTGAAAAATAGGAAATGGGCTGGAAAATATGAAGACTCCTGCAAACAAGACAGTTGCTGGAAGGAACACACTGCCCAGATCCACCATGGGCCATTAATGACATGGAAAGATTTCATTTGAAGACCTCTGTGGGGATACAGTTGTGCTGGCTCTGTCTGCCCTGGGCTTTTGCAAGAGTTTCTCAAATGGATTGGACTCTGGGGTGACACTTGGTATGCGCAGCCCTGGTTGTCCAACCCACTGCCATGGGACTGAAATGATCTCTTCATGAAGCCAAAGGGAGCTTCACCTTGCCCAAGAAGGGAAATTTCCAGGAACAAAACAGGCAAAAATCTCAAGAGGTTTGGGGGCTAGGAAAGGACATGCTGCTCTGTAGAAGAAAACTTTGAAAAAAGATGCTCATGGATCCTACCAGAGAATCTCTATGCCTGCCCCAGAAGGCTATGGGACATGAATCTAGGGGTATGGAAAAAAAAAGAAAAAGAAAACATTTTTAAAACATACAGAAGAAAATAACAACCCAAAAAAGTTCATAAGGGGACCCAAAACAAACAGCATGATTTTGTTACTACTGTGGAAAATTAAAAATAGCCTTCAAAACCTGAATAAAACAAAAGTTCATGGTTATATATACAGCCTTCCTTTTTGTTACTCTTTACTCTTTTTTTTGCTCATGTTTGGTAATAAATAAGCTTTTGATAAAAAGAAAATTTAATTTATAAAGAAAGATATGCAGGATGAAACCCATCCCACATCGACCAATTCCCAGGAAGGGGCAGGCAGTAGGGACTTAAGCTCCTGAACTGTCTGTTCTATGTCTTAATCTCTCAGTAATGGGCCAAGACCAGTTTGGACATCCAGGGTCATCTGCTAGATCCCAGAAGTGAAGCCAAGGACTTTTTCAGCTCCTTCTCCTGTTTCCCCCCTTGCTTTTCCAACCAAATCAAAATTGTCCCTGCCTCCCTTTAGTTAACTGAGAAGTGAAACTCTTTGTCCAGGATGCAAAACCCAGTGATAAATACAATGATAGTCTGACGATACAGAGGAAAACAACAGAGCCAGAAGAAAGATGCACACGTCGGTAGCAACGTAAATGAATGTAAATATAAATGAAAATGCCAGGAAAAGGAGTTTGTGTTCTGAAAATTCAATCGAAAAAACAATAATGGTTTCAGAGAGCAAATAATGAAACATACTTCTTTCTTCTCAAAGGGAGGTGGGGAGCTGCAAGGGCAGAATGTTGTATACATACATGTCAGACAGGGTCACTGTCTCAGCTCCATTTGGGAGGATGGGGCATATTAAAGGTGGAGATCAAAAGGTCTTCCCAAAAATGATTGTGATGTAAAAATAAAAGATGTCAATAAATTGATGGGTTTTTGTTGTTGTTGTTGTTGTTTTGACACCCCCCAGCATGAAGCCTGGTGGCCCTACACTCCCAGGCCATCCCAATATTAATGCTGGGCTCGGGACTCTTGACCTCATACCCCACTAGCCTCAGTCTCCCCAGTAGAAGGGACTACAACCCCTTCCCACCACCCCCTTTTTATCCTTAAGGAAAAAGAAAAGTATTTGGTGTATTTGGCTCAAAAAAAGGTGGGTTTCAATACTGGCTTTGCCATATACAACTCCAGGCATCTCACTTAAACACTGAGTCATTTCTCTCATCTCAAAAAGAGGCATAATCTTTGTATTAACAACTTCACAGGACTGTTTTGAGAATAGAAAGATGAATATAGACAGAGAGAGATATAGAGATATGGAGAGACACAGAGATAAAGAGAGCTATAAACGGATACCTTATGAGTCTGTTTATATGAAGTTCTCTCTCTCTCTCTGTGTCTCTCTCTCTGTGTGTGTCTCTCTCTGTGTGTCTCTCTCTCTGTCTCTCTCTCTCTGTCTCTCTGTCTCTCTCTCT
>NW_027187400.1:35048544-35053673 GCF_028583685.1 Petaurus breviceps papuanus | reverse complement strand
AGGCCACATGTGGCCTTCTAGGTCCTCAAGTGAGGCCTTTTGGCTGAGTCCAAGTTTTACAGAGCTAATCTTTTTATTAAGGGGTTTTGTCCTTTGGAGTTTGGATTCAGTCAAAGGGCCACACTTGAGGATCTAGAGGGCCATATATGGCCTCAAGGTCACAGGTTCCCCATCCCTGGGTCACTAGGTGAAGGTTTAGAAGAAGAGTCTGAAGAAAGGTTTTCTCAAAGTGACATCTTTACCAGCCTCCCAGCTCTCCTTCCACCCTCTCCTCTTACTCCTCATACATGGAATCATAAAATATTATTTCTGCTGAAAGAACCAGGTTGGGGAGGGGGAGTGAGAAGAGGGGAAGGGTTTAGGCAAAAGGGGAGAATACTTAAGGAGAAAATAATTTCTGTCTTCGAGTATTAAAGGACTGCCATGAGAAAAAGGAAGCAGATTTATTCCATACACATCCAGAAGGGAGAAATGAGGCCAATGGGCCAAAGTTTACAAGGAACCAGATTTCACCTCCCTCTTAATGAACTTTCTATTAATTGCAGATGTGTGATCATGGAATGGTCTGGCTCACAGAGTAGTGAGTTTCCCATTGCTGGAGATATTCAAGCAGAAGCTGGTTGGACATCCCTCAGGGATATTGTAAAGATCTCATATGGGCAGGAGGAAGGACAAGATAGCCCCTTCAGCTTGAGATCCTATAATCCTGGGGAACTGATTGTGATCAGATGGCATAATTGATACTCTGGACGCTGACAAACTTCACAATGGACTGGGAGGACGAGACCAGTCGACCACTCGGGCAGTAGTCACAAGCAGCTTCATCAGAGAGCTAGCCTGGGCATCAGGAAGTCCTGTCTTTAAAGCCAGTCTTCACCTTGTCTCTTGAAGGCTCAGTTTTTCC
Source organism: Petaurus breviceps papuanus (assembly GCF_028583685.1). Classification (NCBI taxonomy): domain Eukaryota; kingdom Metazoa; phylum Chordata; class Mammalia; order Diprotodontia; family Petauridae; genus Petaurus; species Petaurus breviceps. The sequence goes on along the minus strand of NW_027187400.1, from coordinate 35,052,769 downwards.
ATCTGTAAATCGGAGATAATAATCCCTATGTGCCCCAACTCAATTAAATAATCAAATTCAATTGAAATGAGGTCAGTAAATCATATATAAGGATCTCTGAGAGCTATATATTGACTAGTTTTTTTAAAAAATGTGATTTTGTCCCTGTTTTATTGTGTTTTTAAAATTTATTTTTCTAAATATTTCCCAATTACATTTTAACCCAGTTTCAGTTGCATTTCTCTACCCTAAAGTATCTTCCTCACAGGATTGTTATGTAGCTTAGATCTCAGATGACTCTCTCTGTCTCTGTCTCTCTCTGTCTCTCTCTGTCTCTCTCTGTCTCTCTGTCTCTCTCTCTCTCTCTCTCTCTCTCTCTCTATATATATATATATATATATATATATATATTCATATATATGTGTTTGTGCACACATATGTATACGTGTCTATATGTACATCACACGTGTATATATGCATATATACACATATTCTAAGTATATGGGGGAGAAAGAAGAAAGAATTTTCCATGTGGTATGGTTTTTGTTTGGTTCCTAAATCATATCCGACTCTTTCTGACCCCATTTGTGGTTTTCTTGGCAAAGATACTGGAATGGTTTGCCATTTCCTTCTCCAGATCATTTTACAGTTGAGGAAACTGAGGCAAACAAAGTTAAGTGACTTGCCCAGGGTCACACAGCTAGTAACTGTATGAATCCAGATTTTAAGTCAGGTCTTCTGTACTCCAGGCCCAGCATGCTATCCACTGAGTCAGCCAGTTCCACAAAGTGTTATATAGATGTCAGTTATTATTGATGTCTTCCCAGGTGGAGAAAGATAGAAGGAATAACAGGAACAGCCCTGACCTTGGATGTCTATGACCAGAGGCAGGGACAGACGTACTCATTTGTGTGTACAAAGAAACTATATGAACTTTTTTGGGCACTTTTAAATGAACAATTTATTGACTTTTTTATGTCAGTCATTTCCAGATACATAATTCACTACCACCCCCAAATATAAATACACTTAGTGAGATTTTCCACGTAACAAAGCAAAACAGCTAAGCAAAACCAGTGCTCCAGAGACCTTTATCTGACAGTGTATTCAGCATTCCATACCCATAGTCCCCCACCTCTTCAATGCAAGGAAGGAGCCACATTCCCTATCTGAGGGAGGGATTGGTGGGTTAAGAGAGGTAAAGCTACTTGTCCAGTATCACTCAGCTGATAACTGATAGAAGCAGAATTCCACTCCCAAATCTGCAGGCTCCAAGTTCAATGTTTTTGTTTAGTTTTAATTTTTTTCCCCTGCACTGTACTCCACCTGCAAAATATGTAGTCAGAAGGTTGGGTTTAATGGACCTTTCCAACTCCAAGAGTCTACAATTCCATGCCTGAGAGGCCTCAGTTCTGGCACCTGCAGAATGGGACTATAGGGACAGTCCTAGCCAGGAGCTTGTGGTGGGATATTATCATACAGAAGGCTTGAGAAGCTCTTTGAAAGAAAAAAAAAGCCTTCCTAAGGAGAGGGGTGGGGGGGGGGGGGAAATATAAACCATTAGAGTGTGGTTATTCTGGCAGAAATAGGAGAAAAAACAATTTAGCCTCAAATTTGCCCTATAAGAGTCTCAGCTGAATGTTTTACAATTCTTCTCCAAATCAAGTGAGCCATTCTCACAACATAAAACAGGCAAAAAAACTAATAATTCTTTCAAGGTGTCCTACAGCGGCCATGGAACTGGAGGCCCATAGCTTTGGGGTTTTAAAAAATACATATATTTAAAGAAAATATTATTGTAAATGACTACTCTGTAATTTGGATTAATTACTTTTGGTTTTTCTGGAAATAAAAACTTTAAGACAAACCCATAAAGGTCTTGGAACATGGGGCAGCTGGGCTTCGGGAGGGTTTCGGCTCTACGGGCGTTTATGAAGAGGTTTGGTGCCCAGTAATGGGTGGGCTGAGGGCCCAGTGTGCTGGGGATCATTCACTGGCCCAAAGCAACCTTGGATAAGCCCTTAATACCCATTCTCCAACACTTTATTCTCATCCCTTCTTCTAACCATGGGCCAAAGAAATGGCTAGTATGATGTAAAGTCAGACATGTAACTAAGGTGGGGCAATTAAGGCTTTTCTTTAGGTTACTGAAATTTAAAGGATCTTACCAATACTACCCAAAGGTATGCTTCTTCTCCTCAAGGAAGAGAAACTCCATGCAAAAATATCTAGTTACTACTCTATCCAAAGGATAGATATCTGAACTGTGACTTCTTTGAGAGCTAAATATTGTCCTTCCCCCAATGTTCTGCACACAGTTGATACTTGTGTAATGTCTGTCGATTTATCATTCCTCAATTCCACACCGGTCCTATGACACCTAAAAGGGACTTTGGAAGGGCCCTTGATTTACTAACTGTGTGACCTTGGGCAAGTCACTTAACCCCAACTGCCTTGTCTTCCCCCCTCCAAAAAGAGGTGGGGGTGGACTTGGAAGAGCAGGACCAGACTGTCAGAACTGGTAAAGACCCTAAAGATCATCTAGACCAGCACTCACATTTTACATATGAGGAAACTGAGTCCCAAAAAGGAGAAATGGCTTGTTTTGGGTCACCAGAGCAGCAGGGCCGAGATTTGAATCCAGAGCCAATGACTGCATAATTAATGAGTAGGCTCTCTCCTTTATCAGACTGATTACCAATTGACAGAAATAACACTAGGAGCGATGGAGCAAGTTATAAAAAACAGCCCAGCCTAGTTAGGAAAAGCAGCAGATGAGGAGAAAGTCATAATGGCTAAGCTCGCTATAGCACTTCAGGGTTTATAAGGAGACTTTCCTTCATGACAGAATCAGACTCCTAGGTTCACAGAGTTGAAAAGTGCCTCAGAAGTCTTCTACTCCAGCCTGTACATGACCATGGCTCTCCTCTTCTCCTCCACAACATACAGGACCAAAGAAGATCTCCAAGATAACATAAATAGATGCCCCTCTACCATTCACTAAAACTTTACTCTTAGGGGAGTTCACACACACACACACGCACACACATGTGGTCATTCAAAGCCAATTTATTTTTCCCTTATGCACAATGATAATATCTGGTTTACCCCTTCCTAAATTGGGAGGCAGATAATCGAGGTGGCAGTTTTTCTTTGGTGACGGGTTGAGAGTTGCTGAAAGTCTGTAATTCCTAGGTTCCATTCAGATGGGTTTCATTGCTTATGCCCTCAAAGGTACTATGCCTTACTTTCTGGCCTAGAGGAACTAGATTGTGTGGTGAGGGACATCTTCCCCTTTACTTAGCTACCTTATTGTTTTCCCCAAGCACTTCAACTTGATTTAAGGCATAGAGTCTTGACCTGCAATATCATTGATAGAGGTAATGCCCTGATGAAGAAATTCAGTACAGGTCAGTAAACTATCTACAACCTATTAGTGAGTTGCCTGGACCATTGAGATGTGACCCGATTTGCCCACAATCACACAAACCAATATGCATCAGAAACAAGACTTGAACGCACATTTTTCAGACTCCCAAACCTGACTCTTCTAGTCCCTATTCCAGAGTCGTCAAACTCTCACATGACTGACCAGCCTCCCAAGTGCAGCATGAACAAGATGAAATTGAATTGGGAAATGTTCAACAAAATAAATAAATGTAGAGGAGCTCCCACATGTGATGAGCGCTGTTCCCCTACATGTGGCATGAAAGTATGTTATTGTGTGGCTCACAGGGAGGCAGAATAGACATTGCTAGCCACTTTTCCCAAAAAACTTTTAATTTCTGCCAGGAAGGGAATGAGGAAATTGGAACTGGAGGTCTCTGCTCTCCAGGCAGAGTTCTGTCCATCTGCTACCTTCATTATTTTTAGTTTAAGGGATAAAGTTTTCAGGTTCAAGATAACTTCTTATCACTTTTATTATTGGGGTAGAAGCAGCACCTAAGCTTTATGCCTAATAAATCTTTATATACCACTAAATACAGAATGAACACATATAGCACTAAGTGAAGAAAAGCTGCTTATCAAAATAGAAATCAGAGAAAATATGCTTATGAGAATGTATACTAGACAATACAGAGTGAAGGAGCTCTCCCATTTGGAATGAAATAATTCAGAAAGAGACAGAGATAGAGACAGAGGAGGAGGAGGAGGAGAAAAAGAAAGAAAAAGAAAGAAAGAAAGAAAGAAAGAAAGAAAGAAAGAAAGAAAGAAAGAAAGAAAGAAAGAAAGAAAGAAAGAAAGA
>NW_027187400.1:35036901-35048534 GCF_028583685.1 Petaurus breviceps papuanus | reverse complement strand
AGAAAGAAAGAAAGAAAGAAAGAAAGAAAGAAAGAAAGAAAGAAAGAGGAAGGAAGGAAGGAAGGAAGGAAGGAAGGAAGGAAGGAAGAAAAGAAGGAAAAAAGAAAGAAAGAAAGAAAGAAAGAAAGAGGAAGAAAGGAAGAAAGGAAGAAAAGAAAGGAAAGAAGAAAGAAAGAAAGAAAGAAAGAAAGAAAGAAAGAAAGAAAGAAAGAAAGAAAGAAAGAAAGAAAGAAAGAAAGAAAGAAAGAAAGAAAGAAAGAAAGAAAGAAAGAAAAAAAGAAAGAAAGGAAGGAAGGAAGGAAGGAAGGAAGGAAGGAAGGAAGGAAGGAAGGAAAATTCCTAAGGGCAAGGACCAAGGCAAGAGCTGCTGGCCAGAGGTTCTGAATTTAGAAATGTTTTAGTGCATATCTGGAAAGAAAAAATTGCTTGATTCCCTTCTCCCAAGACACCATAGGTCATAATTAATGAAGCTAGTTACCAGAGGAGTAGCACATATGGTAGAAAGCACATTGGACTGAGGTTCAAGAGACTTAATCCTGGCCCTGATTCTTGTGTTGTCTGTAATATCCATATACCTTCTATGATTTCTGTTTTAATATAATTTGGAGAAAAGGGCAGGAAGATCATCTGTAACTTCTTCATTTTAAAGATAGGGAAACTGAGGCCCAGAAAGTATATGCAAGATCCCAGGAGCACAGATTTAGTTCCAGAAGGGACATTAGAGACCATCTACCTCAACCCCCTTGCTTTACAGGTAGGGAAACCGAGAACCAGAGAGGTCCCATAGGATGCCAGGAGTGCAGAGCTAGTTCTAGAAGGGACCATCCTGTCCAATCTCATCATATTGAAAAATGAGGACATCAAGGCTCCCATAGTCTAAGTGACCTGTCCAAGAGCATATTGTCCCCATATTCCTTATCTAACCCTCTTTAATGCTGCTTCATGGTATTGATCCTTCTCAACTTGTAAGAATTTATCAGAGGAGGCTTTTAATCTCTAAGCTTCTAGAGGTAAGCAGCAATAGCAGAACCTAGAGAGAGGGTCAACCTTAATAGACAATAATTCATCATTGTTTCTGGAATAAAATACAAATACTGCTTCTGTGACCTTGGGTAAGTGACTTAATCTCTCTATGCCTCAGATCGATATCTATATCTACATCTCTATCTATGCATGGAGCAGCTAGGCAGTACAATGGATGGAACATTGGGACTGGAGTTAGGAAGACCTGAGTTCAAATCTAGCCTCAGATACTTACTAGCTGTGTGACCCTTGGCAAGTCACTTCACCCTGTTTGCCTCATTTCCTCATCAGTAAAATGAGCTGGAGAAGGAAATGGTGAAGTGTCTCTGCCAAGAAAACCTCAAATGGGGTCATGGAGAGTAAGACATAACTGAAATGACTGAACAACATTCAAAATCACTCAAATACAACTCTTACAGAAATTGTCAAGGCGGTATCAGGAAGGTCTTCGTGTTAACAATGATGTGTGAGCAACATTTTTGAAGAAAACCAGAAATACTAAGAGAAAGCAATGAAGCAGGAGTGAATTCTTGGCATGAGGGACAACAAGTGGAAAGGACAGGAGATGAGAAATAGGAGATAGAGTGTCTCGTGTGAAGACTCTTGGCTGGACCATAGAATTTGGGAAGAGAAGTAGAAAGTTTGTAGTGGAAAGGTTGCTTGGGTTCAGGTTATAGAGCATTCTAAAAACTAAAGAGTTTTCTTTTCCCCCTAGGGAACCATTAGAGTTCATTGAGGAGAGGAGCTCTATGGTCAGACTGATACTTAAGGAAAACCACCCTGGTAGATGGGCTAGAGGGGGACAAACTTGAGGTCAATAGGATCTGCAGCCATCATGGATGAATTCCTACTCAGCGTTCAAATGGAAAATTGACTCTCCATAGATGACGGGGTGCTCCTAGATGCTTGTTTGTGGATAATACTGTCCTTCTGATTGTTTCATGCCAAAGACGATGACAGATTCTACTCACAAGACCTATGAATAATCAAAAGAGATCAGCTTATTGATCCATATGGGGGGGATAAACTAAATAAATGAAAAGTATTGACTGTATAGACCTCTTTGAGGTCTTTTTCCCCATCCCACCAGCTCTTTGTGCCTTCCTCTCTAAGGCCATCTTCCATCTTCTCTGTACTTATCTGGTGTGTGTCTATGTCTATGTCTATATGTATGGTGTATGTGTATGTGTATGTGTATGCATACAGACACCGCATACACACACACTCACACAAATACATATCATTACCCCTAATAGAATGTAAGATTTTTAAAGGCAGGGTCTTTTAAAAAAATTTCTTTCTATTCAGAGCTTACCACAGTGTCCAGAATATAGTAAGTGATTATTAAATACTTGTTGATTGATTATGACATACAACTAAATAAGCAATAAAATGGATATAGTGCTTTAAAGTTTGCAAAGCACTGTCCCTATATTAATTCATTTGGTCCTCACAACTGCCTGGGGAGGTAGGTGCTATTATTATGCCCTTTTTACAGCTGAGGAAACTGAAGTAGACAAGTCTTGTAGACACCCAGGGTCACAATTAGTAAGTGTCTGAGACAAGATCTGAACTCAGGTCTCTTGACTATATGTCCAATTTTCTATCTTCTGTGTACCTAACTGCCTATTAAGTTAGTAGTATAATAGTACATAGGGCAGATAGGTGGCATCATAGTGCATAGACCACCTGGCCTGGAGTCAGGAAAATTCATCTTCCTGAATTCAAATCTGACCTCAGACACTTACTAGACCCTGGGCAAGTCACTTAAACCTATTTTCCTCCATTTCCTTATCTGTAAAATGAGCTGGAGAAGGAAATGGCAAACCAGTAGCTTTGCCAGGAAAACTTCAAATGGGGTCATGGAGAGTTGGACATGACTGAAAAAACAATTGAAATATTACATACAAGCCAAATGGTCCCCAAACTGAATAATAGAATGAAAATGAGCTGAATTATATCCAAGAAATTCCAAGGTATTTTGCAAAATAATTTCAATAGCAATTGTAATTGGCATTAATGCAATGTTTTAAGGCTTGCAAAGTGCTTTGCATCTATGATCTCACACTATGGATAATATTATTCCTATTTTACAGGTGAGGAAACTGAGGTCCAGAATGCTTAAGTGATTTGCCTTTGGTCCCATAGTTAGTGCCACAATTAGAATTTTAGCTCTTATCTCCATGACTTCAGCTAGAAGACTAGCACTTCTTCTACCAGTTGCTTCACACTACAAAAGCCCAACATTCTGCTTGTGAAGCATGGAAAACATCATTGCCCTAAGAATCAATACTGCAGGTGAACAGAAGAACACACAGTACTGGGTGGTGGGTGGACTCGGTGCAAGATGAGGGATGCATTTCCAGATAAGACTATAGAATCATAGATTCAGAACTTGATAGGATGGTAAAAACCATCTATGAGATCCTCTGTATATATGTGTTAAAAGGGAAAAATGCTATTGCTGGAAAGGGAGTCACTGGGGAGTGGTAGTCACATTTAAAAAAAAGAATAAGACTTTCAAAAAATCTACAAAAAGGAATCACACAGGATGAGAATGTGTGGGTGGGCTCTACATGGTGGCGGTAACAGTTCCATGGTGCAGAGATGTGCTGGTCAAAATTTAGCAACTGGCTCTGAAAAAAAAAAGAAAAAGAAAACCATAGGCCACAGTTTTATTGACATTTTCTCCACCACTTTTTAAAGTCTAGGCGATCCAAGAAAGTAATTAATTCAAACCCTGCTCTGGATCTTTGCTGATTCCCTTCTTATAAATGCTCACAATGAAAATTTAATAATTATGTCAGCATATCTCTGACATGAAGGAGATGGGAGATCCATTTGGCAAGAGTCTGTATCTACAACAGAGTTTTTTGGTGGTCTTCTTGTCTGGCAATATTTAGAGCATCAGCATACATGTAATAGAAGGTCAGAAATGGTCCAAAATAAAAGCAGTACTTGCCCTGGAGGAATTGCCATTCTACTTGGTGGCTCTGGCCAGTCATACATTGGTGTGATGCAAATAGTATAAGATTTGAGTCAATGGATATGGGTTCAAATCCCAGCTCTGCTGCTGGCTACCTATGTGATGATTGGCAAGTCACTGACCCTTCATTTCTGTAGCTTGGACTCTATTGACTCTTAGTTTTTTTCTATGTCTAAATTCATGACCTACAATTTTTTTTTCTTTCAGTTCAATATTTATAGGAGTTGAAAGTGAGAAATTTTGTCATATTTTATAACTTGGTCAGGAAATGAAAACAAAGCAAGCAAAGAAATAAAAGCAATCCTAGGGATGTCTTCTGATGTCTTTCAAGTCAGTACTACTGGTTTATTCTGAGTCCAAGCATGCCTAGAACTGTACTAGAGCCTTTGGAGGGCCTGGGATGTTCTGTAGGATCTTGAGGCAACCTGCAACATCCTGCAACTTTTAAACAATTCAAATATAGAAACTTTTTTTAAAGATTCCCAAAAAAATTTTAAATTATTTCCCCAAAATTAATTTAAGTTTTTAAAATGTTTATTTTTTTAGAAAAAAATAATGTAGATAGTTATTGAGTGGGTAGGGAAGAGATCATCATACAGTCAATAAAAAGTGTCAGGCTGATGGCAAACAGTTGTCCTTTCTAAGCAGGTGAGAAATAGCAGAGAAAATAAAGAATCTCCATGTTGAAATGTGTTTTCTTATTTAGAAAAAAGGAAAATCACCCCCCACTGGTTGGATGGAGAAAGCCAGGCTTTCATGAATGACATCACTCCAGGAATATAAATTATATTCTGTGGGATTTATTCATGTTAAAGCCACAGATGATAGGAAGCTCTGAATGGTTTTGTTTAAGTGATGATTTCCCTCCCCCTTTTTAGTGAAAGCTGGGACTGTGATAAGCAGCTCCAGCTGTAAAAATTAGAGTCAGAGGTGAAGCTAAACTTATTATAACACAAAATTGCTGAACTGTTGGGAAACTTGGTTAAGTTCTTTCCCTCAACTGAAAATTTCTATTCTTTCTCGAGATGCTTCAAGAGACTAATTAACTAACCTCTTAAAACACAGGCACAGAGAGAAAAGACCATTGCTTCTCTAGTAGACTGAATTCTGGTTGATTCATTGTTATTCAAACAACTGAACCTGGCCCTCAATATCCCAACACACTAAACTCATCCTCTTGAAATAAGTAGTAAAATGAACAGCTCTTTGTTGTTTTCCAGTCATTTTTTCAGTCATTTCTGACTATCCTCTACCCTATTGGGTATTTTATTGGCAAAGATTCTGGAGTGGCTTGCCATTTCCTTCTCCAGCTCATTTGACAGATGAGAAAAATGCAACAATTAAGGTTAAGTGACTTGCCCAGGGTCACCTAGCTAGTAAGTGTCTGAGGCCAGATTCAAAATCATGAAGATGAGTCTTTGTGATTCCAAGCCCAGCGCTCTATCCACCGTGCCACCTAACTGTCCCCTGTCTGGCACATAGAAGGTGCTTCATAAATATTCATTGATTGATTGTTTTCTTGCCTCTTGCAATCTCTAGCTCATAAAGGCCCACCTTACTCTGAGTCTGTTTTCTCAACTATTCAATGAAAGGAGTTGGACTACATGCCCTTTAAGGACCTTTACAGCTGTAAAGCTGAGATTTAATAAAGTAACGATATAGGTAACATTATTATGGTTAAGCTTGAAAGACATTTAGCTCATACCTGTCCCCATAGCTAGGTCTGGACACATTATTGTCCCTGTGCATGGGGGAGGGGCTCTGTGGATTCCTTGCTGGCATAAAACAATGTGGAGTAGAGGTCAGAGATCCGACACTGGAGTCAAGAAGGCTGGGGTTAAAAATCTAACCTTCTATCACATCCTGGCTGTGTGGCACTGGGTAAGTTACTTAAATTCTCGGAGTCTTGAGATTCTAAGTTACAGAAGAAGTGAGACCCTTAATTGGTGGGAGAAGTTTCCTTGAAACAGTAAAATTACAAGTCTCATCCCAATCCCTATGAAATTACCAAGGACAGAGAAATAGGCAAGGAAAAACAGAATGGGAAGGTGGCTTTTAGAACACATACATTGGATTTAGGAGAAGGGAAAGAAGGGAAATCTTGGTCCCAGCACCAAGATCAGAGATAAGGAATCCTTGGTGTGAAAAGACAATCACAGAACTTCTGGCTTTTTCACAGGTTGGTTGGTTGTTATCCTTTGTTCTAGAAGAGGACAAAACTGATATCACTATTCTATAGTCACGTTACAATGTGTCTCACTATGGTTGATCAGACTAATACAAGCTCGGAAGGCTCTACCACAGGGTGGACACAAATAGTCCATGTGAACATCTGGGGTGAATTTTCAAAATTTGCACCTCTCACATATCTTTTGAGCTCCTTCAATTCTGTTTTGCTCATAGAGTACAGGACTTTCTCCGATGAGAGCGTGCCATGCTGGGCGGTCCTGTGCCAGTGTCTCCCATGTCACACAATCAATGACAAAGTTCTTAAGAGAGACCTGCCCTTACTGAGAATTGCATTTTTCATGTGTATACCTTGGAATCACAAAGACTCACCTTTGCAAATTCAAACCTGGCCTCAGAGACTTACTAGCTGTGTGACCCTGGGCAAGTCACTTAACCTTGTTTGCCTCAGTTTCCCCATCTGTCAAATGAGCTGGAGAAGGAAATGGCAAACCACTAGCTCTGTGTGTGTGAGCCTGGGCAAGTCACTTCACCCTGTTCGCCTCAGTTTCATCATCTGTAAAATGAGCCTGAGAAGGAAATAGCACTTCAGGATCTTTGCCAAGAAAACTCCAAATGGGATCAGGAAGACAAAACATATGCCAGGCACTATATGAAGCATCAGAAACCAATCCTTAAATCCTACCTCAGACACTAGGAAATCTTCCACAGACCTACCTCCTCACATTGCTTTAGAAGATTTCATCTGGGTCTGTCCTTTATCCCTCACCATACTCTATCATGTCTAGTACATGAAGTGTGTCCTTTATTAGATTATAATCTTCCTGAAGGCAGTAACTCTGCCATTTTCCCATTTTCATATCCCCACAATAACCTGCAGATTTTTACCATGATATGTGTTGAGCTGAATGGCTTTGTCTGACATTGTCAAGACAGGAGACAAAAGGAAGAAGAGGAAAGAATGTTGGACTTTGAGTCAGAGGACAAGAGTTCAAATCCCAGCTTTGCACTTAATAGCATTGTGTTCTTGGTCAAGTAATGGACTCTCTCTGGGTCTCAATTTCCTCATCTCTTAAATAAGGGGATTGCCATAGATCAAGAGCTCTTAACCTGAAGCTCATGGACTCCCAAGGAGTGAAGTTGGATATGGAAAAAAATACATCTTTATTTTAACAAGCCTTTGGCTTCCTTTGTAATCATAAGTGATTTATTTTATGCATTTAAGAATATTATTCAGAGCAGGGCTCTATAGATTCCAACAGCTGCCAGAAAGGTCCACGACACAGAAAAAGATTAAGTATCCCTTCCAAAGATGATCCCTAAAGTGGGTCTAGTAAGCAGTTTCACTAAGAACCCTGTCGGCTTCTATTGGCATTACAATAAACTTTTCTGCTTGACTGGAAGATGGTTTGAGTGTGTGAATTTATTCCAGGTGGATGCTGCCCTGTATCCTAACATTTCAGGGTTCTTAGCAATCCCAAACCACATCAAAACTTTGTCACCTACAAAGAGGGCTTTTCCTGAGAAACTGTGGGTTGAGATTTTGACTCTCTCCTCAGTCTGAAACTTCTGATTCTAACCTTTGATCATCTCTGGGGCCTGCCATATAAGAACTTGATGACCCACCAAGAGGAATGGAAACATCAGAATTTGATCAATCCATAGTTGGAAACTGGTATGGCTGCCAGAGAAGGATTTTCCTCTTCTTGCTCCCCCCACCCAGGCCTCCTTGAGAATCTCATGAAGAAATGGCAAGAACCCACTAAGATTGACCCCATGAACAGTTTGCACCTTGTCTTATATAAGACACCGGGTGTCTGCTGTGAACATGCAATCCCAGTTCCTTCTCCCTGCCTCCAGTGCTATCTTGCCCATCCTTTTGACAACTGCTATTTTCCCTGGACAAGATGAAATTGGACCAAGGAATCATAACATCTTAGAGTTCCAAGGACAGCAAATGAGGGAAGCAAGAATGATGGTGCCCTCCTTCCCCTACTGGCTCACTTGAGCAGCTATAACAATCCAGGAGGATGCACTAGAGAAAGATCTATGGGGAACCCACAACATTTGGCCTGTATCTTTGAAAGACGGAAGAACCCCTCTCCTTCAAATTGCAGGATATTCTTCTCTAATTTTCCATAACTAAATGTCTGTGGAACTATTTTTTTTAAGTGTATCTAGTCCTTGAATTCTAGCCAGGGTCAGGTTGAAGTTGGAGGTTGAAGAAGGATGAGTCTGGTCAGATGTGATTCAATCAAACATTTTTTCAGTACCTACTATGTTCCGGGACCTATACTGGACACAAAAAGAATGAAACTATACCTCCTCTTGAGAAACTTTCATTCTAATGGGGGAGGTGGGGAACAACAAACATATGCAGATACATGCATATACATATGTATATATATATATATATGTTATAGATCTAGTGATATATTTATTTATGATTAATTAATATAATGAGAATAAATCCAAATCAATATGTTGTTGTTATTTAATCACCTCTTGTGATCTCCCTGAACACTAGTATTGTCCATGGGATTTTCTTGGCCAAGATGCTGGAGTGATTTGCATTCCATTCTCCAGTGGATTAAAGCAAACAGAGGTTAGGTGACATGCCCAGGGTCACACAGCTAGTGAGTGTTTAATGCCAGATTTGAACTCAGGTCTTCCTGACTCCAGGTCAGGCACTCTATCCAACTGGACCACCTCTCTCTCTCTCTCTCTCTCTCTCTCTCTCTCTCTCTCTCTCTCTCTCTCTCTCTCTCTCTCTCTCTCTTTCTCTCTCTCTCTCTCTCTCCATATTTATACATATGTGTTACACATATGTATTGTGTATACATGTATTCATACATACACACATGTGGACATATTTTTGGTGTGAATATATATGTGGATATAGATTTACTCAATGAATATAAAGAGAATAAAAACAAATCATTTATTAAATGCCTACTATGCACCAAACACTGTCCTAGGCATTGGAGATAAGACAAAAGTGAAACAATCCCTACCTTCAACAAAGGGTTTATGTTCTAACAGGAGAGAATAAACATATAGGCACATTTGGAATAAATATAAAGAAATAAGAATTTATTTTATGTGCTTATTTTCAGGCTCTGAGAACACAAAGACAAAATGAAATAATCTCTGCCTCCTGCAGCTTACATTCTCACAGTAGAAACAAGTAGTTCACATTTAAGTACACACAGAGTAAATGTAAAAAGCATAAATACAAATAACAATTAAAGAGTATTTATTAAATGCCGATTGTGAGCCATATGCATTACAATGCTGGGTACTGGGTACTGGGATACAAAGACAGAACAGTGCCTGCCCTCAAAGAGTTTACATTCTAAAAGATGCTGAACTCATACTTTGCAAAGTCCTAGAACTGTCCAGATGAAGGGAACAGAGGAAAAATGACAGGCTACAGATCCCAGGGGCTAGCTAAAGCCTTGAGACCTACCTCTTTTATCTTCTTCGTGAAGCACCCAGGATCCAATGGATGAAGTAGTTGGCAATAAAAACAGGAAGGGGACCCTGCCCTCCCCCCCCTCCTTCCCCAGTGAAGTTTGAGGCCTGCCTAACTGGGCAAGGTTAGTTTGTTGAATGAATGATTAACTGGCTATATCCTGCTCAGTCCCTGACCCAAGGGTCTCAAACACTTTCAGTCCTTGGAGTTTGTCTCATTCCTGTCAGGCCTCCAGGTCCGGGAATACAGATTGTCTCTCAGCTCTTTTTCATTCATGAAACTGCCCGTCTAGGAGGTTAAGATCTATACAAATAAATGTAAAATAAAATAGGATGTGTGAGTAAATCCAAACTGGCATTTGCGTCATGCTTTAGAGTGGTCAGACCATTTTACAACCATCACCTCATCTGACCCTCAAAACAACTTGCTGGGGTGGCTACTACAGACATTTACCATACATTGTTGTTGGGTTGTTTTTCAATAGCGTTTGACTCCTCATAGTCCCATTTGGGTTTTCTTGACAAAGATACTGGAGCAGTTTGTCATTTCCTTCTCCAGCTCATTTTACAGATGAGGAAACTGAGGCAAACAGGATAAAGTGACTTGCCCAGGATCACACAGCTAGTCACATACAAATATATGATACTGTGTGTATATATATATGTATATATATCATATATAGGATATAATAATTCATGTAGAAGGTATATATCTAATACAGGTCATAATACATCTTATATATAGGATATATAGGAGATAGACTTCGGAGACAGATATCAATACAGAAATATAGGAGATGGATGTGTGTATATAGGTAAATGTATATTGTGTACATACATGCATTTTAATTTATTTCTGGGAAACGAAGTTGAGAAAGGTTAGGTCTTTCGTTCATGTTCTGCATAGCTAAGAAATGTCAATAGAATTTGATACCAGGTCTCCCAGACTCCAGATTTAGCATTCTACTATTTCACACATGGGATTCTTGCAGGGAGAATTCTGAGAGATGGGGGCAATCAGAGAAGGCTTAGTGGAGGAGGTGGAATTTGAGCCAAGCCTTATAGAATGTGTAGGAAGAAATGCTTACAATGGAAGAGGACTTCGGAGGGCAGACCAAAAAGAAAATAGAGAGAGAGAGAGGCATTTGCCAGGCTTTTTGTGTAAAATAAGGCTTCAAGCAACTTGGTGCCCAGAATTAGAGTCAGATTCAGATATTTGCTAGTTATGTGACTTTGGGTAAGTCATAGGGACCATACTAGAGCTGGAAAGAAACTCAGAGGCCATGTAACCCAATCTCCTCATTTGACAGTTGAGGAAACTGAGGCCTAGAGAGGTAAAATGACCAGCCCAGGTTCACACAAGTAGATGGGACTTGAACTCGGGGGCTCCTCTGACTTCAGAACGATGTTGTTTCCCAGACATCTGGCTGCCCCTCACATGACCTCTCAGACCCTCAGTTTTCTCAACCTTAAAATGAGGATTATCATATCTTCACCTAGATCAGGCTTATCTCAAGGAAAGTGCTTTTATCTCAAGGAAAGTGCCTTAATGCCCTACAGAAATGGAAGTAATTATGATTGTTAACCTCACACTGCACTCCTGGGTGGGGGGGGGGGGGAGTAAGGAGGATTTGGTAGGGGCAGGGCCACCATAGAATACTGGAACTGTGCTCTTCGGAAACACTGGGGTTTGGGAGGGAGGTGGGTTCTTGGCTGCCTTCATCGGGGCTAGTTTCCCTTCTGGGCCATGAGCTCTCTTCCTCTCTCCCCTCCCTTCCTCTTCTGTCCCCCGGTGGCCTAGAGAAGCCCAGGATTGATTAAATCACCCTAAGGTCACCGAATGGAGAGGTAATTTTTTTTTTCTGCCCCGGGCAGCCCTGGTCTCTGCCCTTTTTCTGCAGGCTGGACGGATCCTCCTTCCCCATTGTCCCCTGCCTCAGGCTGGTAATGATTTAACATCCAC
>NW_027187400.1:35023541-35036891 GCF_028583685.1 Petaurus breviceps papuanus | reverse complement strand
CTGGGAAGGAAGGCCCAGAAATCTGCTCTCTGAAAAGCTTCTCCCCCGAGAGAGAACGCTAGGCTGGGACGTTGGCAAGCATTTGAACCGCAGCAGGGACTTCAGGGCTGCGGGGCTTTGCAGCCTTGAGTGGACCTGGCTCCTTCCTTTATAGGGCTCCCACCTTCTTGTGGTGAGTGTACGCCAGGGTAACCTAGCTAGGAAGCCATAGATAACCGCGTATAGATGCACATATGCACATGCAGAGACAGCACATGCGCGCTAATACACACACACACACACATTCACCTGCTCCCAGAGTCTCGTACATAAGACACCACACACAGACTCACAACACACTCATACGACTTACTCTGAAACCAGACAGAACATCACAGAGCACACAAACACGAGCGAGCACACATTCACAGGCACCAACATTCGTAAACCATATAGAAATATACCGAAGCTAGAGACATACAAAATACACACGCCAGATACACTCACACGTGTGCATACTTTCGGAGAGCAGACAGATTATGGAGGACGGGATTTAAAGAGACCACAGAGAAACATGAACATAGGGATAATAGACATAGGGAAAATATGCACCCACCCAACATACACGCACCCCTGCACTTGAACAAGTCCATACACATACCTAATCTGTCACTCACGTTCACACACGCACATAGACAATGCCCAGGAACATTTGGGGAGGCCAGATTGTGGTTCAGTCTTGGGAAATGAACCTAGAGCTAATGGATCTGGGTTCAAATACATTCTGCCAATTACAGTATCTGATATCTTCCAGAGAGTGCGCTTGTAGGTGGCAGGTGTGTGTGTGTGTGTGTGTGTGTGTGTGTGTGTGTGTGTGTGTCCGTCTGGATATGTGTGTGCCCGCGTTTGCGCGTGCTTGCCAGTCTGGAGGGTTATCCTGTTGGCAGCACCTGCCTCACTCCTGGGGCGCTACATCCAGCAACAGCCCAAAGATTTCCGGTCTTGCAACTCTGAGACTCAGTTCAC
The DNA here is from genome assembly GCF_028583685.1 of Petaurus breviceps papuanus. Taxonomy (NCBI): domain Eukaryota; kingdom Metazoa; phylum Chordata; class Mammalia; order Diprotodontia; family Petauridae; genus Petaurus; species Petaurus breviceps. Next base: position 35,035,886 of record NW_027187400.1, on the reverse strand, counting down.
CTTATCTGACTCCCTAAGCCGCGCTCCTCCCACCTGGGCTGCGGGAGGGGGGGGGGGGGAAGGGCGCAGTCTCACCTGGGTCCTGCCCAGAGGGAAGGGTGTCACTGGAGGAGAGTTAGGTGGGAGGGGCAGGAGCTGGGCTGAGCTTACTGGAAAGTGGGCGGACCCAGCTCCCAGGGGCCACCTGCCGGAAGAATGTATCTTGGGTCCCTGAGGCCGCGGGCAACGCGTGGGCTCCGCCCCACCAAATGCTGGAGGACAGCTAACTGGAACTTGCTTCTAGAACCCTCCTAGGGATGCCAGGGCTTCCCCTTCAGGGTTTAGGTAGAGAAAACTGCCTGAACTGCATTGAACGCCAGGGCAGAGTCTCCTCTTGGCTCTGAGAAGCGGTTTAGGAGCGACCTCACCGACTCCCAGATCCTTGGACCAGAGAATGCAAGTTTTCCTGGGGAGGGGGTTGAGAGTAGTATGCGTTCTTGAGCCGATGTATCCTTCAATCTCTCCCAGTTGGTTTCTCGGCTTCAGTACCTTTCCTTGCTGGCCAGACACTGAGGTGAAGTACTTTGAATTGGGTGACCTGTTCTGGTTCTGAACCCATGACCCTGATTCGGTTTTACCGCCTCTCCTCGTCTGCAGAATGGAAAAATTTCTTACCACCACCACTCATACTAAATCCCAAAGTAAAACATGTAACCGGGGGGAAGGGGAGAAAAAAAATCAAGATACCCGGACGTCACGGTAGAAATCTAGTTTTTTTCCGGATCGAAATCCGTTCGCCTTTTGAGCAGGAGACGTGACCCGGAGGCCTGTGTACCCAGGGCAACCTGGTTCACCCCTTGTCAAGATTCCTTGGTACTAAGAAGATTAGAAGCCTCTGGAGCTCTCTTCCGCCTCCCTTGACATGAATTCCCGATCCACACCAACTCCCTGTGGAAAGCGCTTTGCAAACATAAACAACAGCCTATGGTGGTCTTTTGTTGTTGTTTGTTTTTGTTGTTATGAGTATTCAATGAAATGGAGCTTTACCGTCTTATTGTTATCGTGTCTGTTGACTATCCGGACAATCGGTTCCCTTTTACAGATGTAGACAACCTTCCAGGTCGTTTGGCAACCCTCTGGACTGCCTGACTGGATGAAGCTTCTGGGTCTCGGTCAGGCTAGGTTCCCTACACTGTGCTCCCGGAAGCTGGACTGGGATGGGGATGGAAGGTCTGCCCCAGGATTTCCTAATTCACCTCGAAGGGATGGAGCCAATAGGCTTTCTGCTTCTAGCATGAAACTCTGATCTTGGGCTCCAGTGATTATTAGAGCAGGCAAAATTGTGAATGACTGATGAAAGAAAGAGGAGGAGGATGAAGTCTGCCCCTGGCTCTATCTTCTACTCCTGCCTTTGACGACTTTTTCCCCCCAGATCTCCATCTACATGCACCACACCTCAAAATCACTAAACAGGAACAGATAAAGTGCTCGCCTTCCCTCCATTCCCTTACTAGACTCCAGGACTCCCTGAGTTCTTCTGATGTCCCAAGTGGCTGCTCACCAGGGTCCTAGGGGTTCGGGAGGACAATGGTTAAGCTGAGGTGGTGATGGCGGGACTAACAATAACCCACTCGAGTCCCCACCTCTTTTCGATTCCGGGAGAGGCAAAGATGCACCTTATGTGAGATTTCTCTCCTTTTCGTGGAAGAGTAGGGGCAGGTGGAAAGGCAGGCGGTATGGTCTCTCCTAATATCCCACCACCACGCAAGTACACATACACACATGCCACCTCCCCAGGGAACTAGTCATCAGTTAGAGTTACCTCTGTATATTGAAAGGGAACCAAAAGAGAAATGCAGAAAATATTCTGTATTTATTGCCAGATGTACCTGGTTCGACTGTCAATAATCTGTCACTTACTCTCTGGCTAACCTCTCTGGACCTCTGTTTCCTCATCTGTAAAATGAGGGGCTTGGTCTAGACGATTTCTCAAGTCCCTTGAAGCTCTAAATTTTTTACCTTAATCTAAATTCTCTCCTCGGATTACTAACTTGTGACCTTAAGCAAGCCTGGGCCTCAGTTTTCTTAACTGCCAAATGGGGATAATTTCTGCCTTCCCCTGCCCGCCTCCCTGGGATATGGGGAGGTTTAGCTGAGATTATGGTTGCAAGGCGCTCTGGGAGCTGAACTGGGCTGGGCTGGACAGAAGCAGAGACCTGTAGTCTTTCTCCCGGGTGGTTATTGTCAAGGGAGCTCGAGATAGAACTTGAAGACTTGGCCGGAACTTGCTTGCAGGCACTAGCTCCTGCGCACCTGGCCCGGTCCGCTAGGTTCTGGAAAGACTTGGAAAGACGCGCCACTGGAGAGGCATTTGGTCTCGCCTGCAATAAACAAAGAAATGCAGGATAGAATCTGCTGCGTTGTGGGGGCTGAGAAAACTCCACGGGTGGGGGGGGGGGGGGAGAGGGGAAGAGCAGAAGCCCCAGTGCTTGTTGTTTGGCCGGCTTTGAGTGCGCTCTCTAGGAAAAGTTGGACGTGGGCATCTACTGGGGAGGGGATACGTGGGGAAGAGGAAGGAAGAGGGAAGGGAGTCCGGTCCAGCATTGAGCCAGGAATGAAGAGGATCAAGAGCTCGAAGGAGCTCTGGTCCCAGACCTAGAGTTCCATAGGTGTGGATCCCTTATATTTTTGTTTTATAAAAGCCTCCATAATTAAAGATCGGAGGGCGCCTGGCTTTTCCTGAACAGACCCAACCGCAGGTTCTAGAAACTCAGGCAAACGAAATGCTGTAAAAATAAAATAGCCCCGTCCAACTCAATTGCTGTGTGAATTGGAAAGTCACGCATTCGACTGGCTTTGGGCAGTCCACTCGATCGGAGAGGAGGTCGATCGATCTTTGGACAAAACTTCAGTCTCAATAACTGGCTTTTCTATTGCGCCTTAAGATTTACAAAAGGCTTGATAGTCATGACTTGTTTTAGCCTCACAAGTTTAAGCCTCACAACCACGTTGTTAAATGGGTGTTACAAATATCAGACCCATTTTACCGAGGAGGAAACTGAGGCTTTCCCACAATTATAAAAGTGGGTATCAGAACCGGGATGCAGACCCAGGACGTTCTTTCTATTATGACACGGTGTCTCTTCTGTAGCTCTTTCTGGTCAGTCTGATCCAATCCAAAAGCTGAGCTAGGAGTTCGTTCTTGCTAAGCCTGAGAAAGGGAAGGTTTTCTGGGTAGGGAGAACCAAGCCTCTTTTTTAGGGTATAAGGAAAATCGATTCGATTCGATTCACATTCCTTGGGGGTAGCAGTGCTATAGGAACATACCCTACAAAATGAGGGTTCACTGACCCAAGGAGGAAGAGGTTAAAGGGAGAGCTGGGCAGACAGGACTGTGGAGTGGGTTTAGGGATATGAGTCTGGGGCTTCACAGAGAGCTGTCCAGCTCTTCCAAGTTCCTGGAGGCATAACTTCGTTTAAATCTCTCAAGAGAGAAATTCAAATGTCCGTCTGTTGTGTGTGCGTGTGGCTATGAGTGTGGGCGTGTCTTTGAGATCTGCATATACGTGTCCGATGCATGTGTGTAACGTGCATGTCTGTAGTGGGTGCGCGTCTACTCTATGTGTATCAATGTGTGTTGTGTAGTCACGGCATATATGTATTAACAATGTTTGTGGTAAGCATATAGTTTGCTTGCGCGTCTATATATAATCTGTCCATGATTGTCTTCGGAGTAGTGTATGTGTCGTTCAGGTGTGTATGTGCCTATTGTATATCAGTGGTGTGCGTCTGTATGCCTAGAGTGTGGGTCTCTGTGTATATCTGGCTCATCTGTGTATGTGTGTGGTGTGTCTGGAGGTGTCGTTCGTGTGTGTGTGACCTTACCCTGTGTGTATGTATGTATAGTGTACAACGCGTTTCTGAAGTCTTTGTCTTTGTAAAATGCCTATATCTGCTTGCCTTCCTCTGGGGGAGTGCTTCTTCAAGGTTCTGATGGTCCTGTACATACCTCCTCAGTTCCCCTCCCCTGTCTAGACCATTGTCTTCAGAGCAGTGGTTTCTCCACGCTTGCTCTAAACCGGAAGACTCCCCCGAGTACATAGGATAAAACTGTCTCTTTATTGTTTCCCTTTGCTGCTTGCTCTAGCCAGATTGGCAGACCTTAACTTCATCACCACTGTCGTCCATCATCATCATCATCATCATCATCATCATCATCACCACCACCACCATCGTCGTCCCTCGGGTCAGACATACGTGGCAGACTTCCCCGTTTTCATCTGCCTAAATTCCATTTGGGGCTAGTCAGCTCGTCAACCCAATACAATTTGCACTGGGCCAAGCGGAATCGCGCCCTGGGAAGTCCCGACCAAGCGTCCAGTCTTTGGGGGAAGGGGGGAAGAGAAGCGTTCAGTCTTTACAGCCCCCAGAGGAGGGTAAATGTCAAAGGCAACAGTGCTCTTTCCTTCCCCCATAGTAGACAGACATTTGCTTGCTTCCAGGCCCCTAAGACCTACGGGTTCCTCTGCACACGGGCTGACTGGTCCATGAGTTTGAAGCCCTCTCCGAGGCATCTCAGGCTTTGGGGTGCTATCCTCTAGCATGGGAGCATGTCGCTGCGGGGCTGACCTAGGGAGTTGGAGAATGCGCCCGGACTCTGCTACGCTCCCGGAAGAAGCGCCTGCCACGTGCGGTTCGGCCCGAGAGCAGTTTGGGAGGGCGCGAAGTCTTTCTGGCTCACACCTGCCCCTATCACCACATCACGTCCTGAGGCAGCCAGAGAGGAGCGGGGGAACACAGGAACCAGAGAATAGAGGGGAGGCAGGGGAGCCATCCGAGACAATTTTGTAGGAGTGTAAACTGAGCAAGGTGTGTCTCACTCAGGTCTCTGCTTGCACCGACTGCAGGTGGGCTCAGGCAGGTGGCTTAGTACAGGTTTTCCCTGGGTCTAAAACCAGCTATGTCATTCCTTCTCTCATCTCTGGTTTCTGAGTTCCCACTCCAGCGCAAAGCCCCTAAATCGTTTGAAGGCAGAAATGGACGTCTCTGGGTTTTTTTTTTACTCGGTCCCTATAAAAATGCTAACTGCCAAAGCTCTCCACTCAGGTTCCAAGGACTCTTAAAGACATGCAAAGTGGGGGTATGCAACACCTCCTGCAGCCTAGTTACCTCTGTCCGTGGCCACTAAGGCCCCGCCCGCCGGGACCACGGTTCCTTTCTCTGACCCTCTGGGACTTGGGGTTATAAATGCTTGAAGACCCCAGCCCTGGCCAACGTTCCCGCGGACAGAGTTGGTACAACCAAAGTCCGGGGAGAGAGCACCGGAGTCCAGGGGCTGGCAATAGAAGGCAGCCAGCGCTAATTAAAAGAGCAAGGCTGCTGAAGCTCTATGCCGCCCCTCCAAGATTCCGGCAGGCTGTACATCCCCTCCCCTTGAACCCCTCTCTGAGAAAAGAAGAGAAGCCGACTCCTGTTCTGTCCTGTCCTATCCTGCCCTCTCCTCTCCTTTCTTTCTGGCTACTGGGACCACTCCACACGGGAGATGTCTCGGGTAGACACAGGAGAGAATTTTATCACTCACCCACCCCCTAAACTAGCCAAGTCGTCAGACTCTTGGGCCCTTTTTGTCGGGCACAGCCAGACTGGGTCATGCCTAAAATGCTCATTTTGGTTTTAACTCACTAAAAAAAAAAGTCTCCTTTGGGAAGCTTTACTGTTACAAAGCTCTTGTAGAGCTCGGTAAGGGGGGCAGGGGGCGGAGGGGGGGGGAGTGTCTCCAGACCCCATAGCAGGTGGGCGCATTATCCTTCGGGAAGGTGCTGGAGCCGGACTGAAGCCCACAACCTCAGTATCTCGCCTCTCGCAAATTGGTTTATTTGCATTAAGTAGGTCTGGTCAAGGAGACCTATCGCGAGGCGTTCAAAGAGTGCTCTTGGAGAGATTGTTGTTATTTGGGGTGGGGTGGGGGGTTCGTACTTGGACCTCTGATCTTCCTGTCCCTTCCCGCCTCTCCCCCCTCTACGCCCAGGCAAGGCACCTAGAAGCCGTTCTTCACAGCCGTTTGAAAGACAACTAATTACATTCCCAAGGGAAGACTGATATTTACCGTTTGTGTTTTTCCCCGTTTATGGCAGGTTTATGCGGTTACCACAGACTTATGGCTTCGTCGAGGGCTGGTATCCAAGAAGAGGAGAAGAGGGAACAGAGACAGGAGAAAAGAAAAGGAAAGTTGGGAGTATTCTGCGGGGATATTGGTGGTCTCCCACAAGCCCGGTGGGCTTCTGAACCTTAGACACTTTGGAAACCGCAATTAAGCCTTTTTGTGTCACAGAAACTAAAACTCTTCCCCCACTTCTTAGTCTACTTCCTCACTCCCACCCAAGTCGTCCAGAACCCTATAAGAGGAGACACCACCACGGAAGATGGGAAACACGTGGGGGCGTTTGCCCCACCTGAGTCTCCCTTTCTTCCCTGCTTCCTTTCCACCAGCAACCCTCTCCTCTTTCCTCCTTTGCCTTAAAATGAGCTGATAACAGGACTAGAGCTCAGCCTCTTACCCTATCGGCCAGGTCTCAAAGGGACACTTTGATTGAGACTCTGCTTCCCTTCTGGATCCAGGGAAGCTGTCTGCGACCAGACTAAGCTAAAACTCAGCCTTGCCTATGCCCAGCCAGTGTCCTAAAGACCAATTCTATTAAAGATTTCCCCCAAATCTTAGGACCCTCGGGAACCCTTGCATTGCTTCCCTGGAAAAGTCCCAGACTAATGCTGAGGACCAGAAATCCGAAGAGTCCAAACTCATCACCCGCACAAGATTTCTCCCTCCCCAAAAATCAAAGCCACAGGCCAGTCTGAACTTAGGCACAGTAGTCCCAAGGGGGTAGCCTGGGCCTCTCAACCATCTTGACCCTGCTAGGCAAAGTTGGAGGACAGAGCCAGAGAGCTGCAGGATGTCCACTCTCCTGGATACGAGACTGCTTTTCTTTTCCTTCTTCTCCAGAAAGACAAATCAGACAAGTGGACGGGGAGATCTAGGGCCTGGGCTGCCCCAGTCGACTTGCGGCTCTTGCTTCCTGCCCTCCTGGCCCCCTGCTTTGCCTGGCCGAGTTGGGGTCAGGGAGCCTACAGAAGGCTTAGACCTCTGCCCTCAAGCTGCTGCCTCTCCCTATGTTGCTCCATTAGCATATCCCAAACCTCGGGTGAAGGGATCTGGGCTGTACTTCCCAGGGCATCGGACCCTGAATACACTGAGGGGTGGGGGGAGGGCGGGGGAACGAGCGATAAATTTAGTAACAGCAGAAAAGCTGGTTAGAAACCGAGCCTGACTTTTCTTGGATCAGCCTCGAGGGCCTCTAGTCTCAGAGTAGGCAAGAAATTCTGCCCTGTGGGGCCACTTTCTTCCAGGGGGGGCCAGAGAGAGGACCGAGAGCAACCTCCGGGAATTTCCCCCTCGGTCACCCGGCTCCTCCGAAATCCCTGCCTCTTCGATACCTGCTCTTCCCCTGCCCCTGTCCGTTTTTTCCCTTTCGAGAATAAAACCAAAAAGAACCAACGACCAGGAATTTCTGGGCATTGGGGGCCATTTTCGTTCCTCCCTGGTATAATGAGGCTGTCTGAGGAAATAACATGAGTAAGGGTCATAGGGCGGGGGTCAGTTTTCCCTAGAAGAGATGACCTCCTTCCCCCACCCTCTCCGGGAGTCATCTTTGCAGGCACCAGACGGCCTTGATCATCCCACTTCAGATAATCCAAAGTCTGGTCATCTGCACCCTGCCCCAGGGGGAATCTCAAGCATGGGAGACAAGCAAGAGGGCTGCTCTCTCCTCACTCTCCCTGCCTCTACTCCCAGCTTCTTCATAGGCATTTCTTCCTTCCCATTGTCAACAATAATTACTTTTATTTTCTTTCACGTGTGTGTATGGCGGGGGAAGGTGTAGAGAAAACTGTATTTTTTCTCCTCTTCTCCTTTATCCCTGTCTTTCCGCTCCCTGTGGCTCCTGGGGCTTCCGCCAGGCTGAGGGTCAAAGACAGGACTGACAGAGAGTGAGACTGGAGGCGCTGACAGGCTTTGGGTGGGGGTAAAGGCTGCTGACATGAAGTTGAAAAAAGGTGAAGGCCGCTTAGTCCAGTTAAGGCCAGGTCCAAAATTAGACGCCTTAGGAAGGAGGCTTTCTCGGCCCCCATGTCCTCTGCCTTGATGTCCAGGGCCCTTGCAGGAGAAAAGTCCCGAATGTGTATCTGCGTTAACCTTTCTCCCAAGACCCCTTAGGCCAGTCCCGCTTTACTCATCCTCCCTCTGAGGGCCTGATCCTGAGGGAAGATTAGTAGAAGAGGGGGCCTCTCTGGTTTCAGACCTCAGTCCCACTTGCCTTAAGGAGTGGGTTCAGCTATTTCTTCCGCCCTCCCCAGTTTCTGAGTTCCCTCGTACCTGAGGGCCTGGAGTTTGCTGCCTGGAGGGGAGAGTAAAGAGAAGAAAAAGTAGAAGGAAGAGCGAAAGTGGCCCTGATTGTCAGCAGCCCACACTTTCAGGGCCCTCCACCCTCATTGCCCGCGACGCCCCCCCTCCTGCACCCGGAATCTAGCTCCCCGCTATTCGTTTGCCTGGGCTGTCCTGAACTCCTCCCTGATCTGGGGGGTGAGCTCTGTGGCCAGGAGTAGGGGTTTTAGTTTGACTCCTATTTGGGTCTCGGTCATTAAAACTGCGCAGGTTTCGGAAGAAGGTGTAGATAGCTGCAGCAACTTGGCATAACAAACAGGACAGCGGGGGTGGGAAAGATCCTGGTTTCTGTGGGTTCAGGGCTTGGGGGATTGAGGGTGGCTTGGTGGGCGGTGTATAAACCCAGCTGAGACTGGAGGGAAGAGCGCCTATTCCGCAGTGCCTCGGTCGAGGTTCCCTTGGGAGATCGGCCTCTCCTGACCTAGGAAACTGGGGTGAAAGGGGCAGTAGGAAGAGGAAGGCCGGGAACCCTTAAGGCTTAGCAGACAGAAGTGTGTTCCAGACCAACTACTCCCTTTCATTCCCAGCGCTTTTCCCCAGGAGCATTTCCAACCAGGGAATACCCGGCCAGTACATACTTCTCCCTTGGAGGTCTCCACCCCACACACTCATGCCGAGCCCCACGCTCAGCTCCCCTAGACTGGCTACCGAAGCCCAGCTGAGGCCGGCGGGACCGAGCCAGGCCCTCCCACCGCCCACCATCTCCTCTCTAAGGCCGCCCGCCTCGGGCCCAGCTGGGCTCTCGGCGCCGGCAAGAATTAGGGACTGACAGAGGAGGAAGAAACACAATTAAGACAAATCCACCCACCTTCCTGTGGGAGCCCTCCACCTGCTGGCCTAACGGCGGGACCCCTTCTCCTTCGGTCACTCAGCTCGACCCGGACTAGAGCCCCCTAGCCTTACCGGTTCTCTGCCCCACAGCTCGGTGCTTCCCCTGAGCAGGTGTGTGTGTACCGGAGGGAGTGGAGTGGGAGTAGTTGTGCTCCCCGACCCACAACTTCCCAAACTGCCCCTTGCCCAGAGCTCCTCCACAGATCTGTCCTCTCCAAACACAGCCACCGCCCCCCCACTCCCACCCACCCCCCAGCCTGGTGCCCCCCTCCGCTGGATAGCGCCATCAGAGAAGCCGAAAGGTCTGGGAAGAGTTATAGGAGAAAGAATGAGGGAGACTGGGGGTAGACAAGTCAGTCCCTTCCTTCCCGCCTTGGTCCCAGCCCCGGCCAAGAGGCAGAGGTGCTAGGGAGAGCTGGCTTCAGAGCACCTGGACTCAGGGCTGGGCTGTGTAGAAAGGTTCCGGAGTACCGGAGTGGGGGGGGGGGGGGCAACCAAGAGATTTCAACTACAACCCTTTCCCACCCAAGTCTTCTCTGAGCTCTGCGGATCCCCGCACGGATCCAGTCCCTTCAGTGTCCCCACAGATCTTCGGCGCACCAGAGGTTTTCCAGCAATTCTCGCCCCTTTCCTGTCCGGGTCCCCGTCTCCCCTCTCCCCAAAAGACCTCCGCCCGGGCCTGGGGTAGCAAGCTCAGCAGCCTGCAGACTGACAAAGTAGAGTTGTTCTGCTTGTGTTTATGACGCTGAGGGAGGCAGTGGGGGCGTCCCGACTAGGGACCACTGGGGTTGGGGAGGAAATGGGGGGGGGACCCGGCAAGGCTTGCGGGGCCAGCCGATGTTGGACGGAGCTGATGCCGGCAGGGAGCAAGCCAGCAGCGGGCAGGCAGAGAAGCGGGGTTCGAACTACCCGGGTTGTGAAGGGGACGGGGTAAAACAGGGCAGAGGAGGACACAACTGGGCAAGGCAAGACTTTGTGGGACGCCCCTCTAGCCTGGGAGTGGGTGGGAGTACAGATTCTTAGGCACCCGCCGGGGGGTGGGGCGTCCTCCAAGAACCGGAGTCCTAGGAGAAGAAAGGTGTCGAAAGCCGTTGTGGAGAAAGATCATTGTAACATTTTTAATTGGGGGGGGGGGGGGTGGAAATCCCATCCACAAGCCCGCGTTTGCAGAAAGACAGTGGGACGGAGAAGCTGGGGGCAGCCGGCGTTTATTCTCCTTTCACCCCACCCACTCCCAACCCGCTCGAGGTCCCTGGACTAGGACGAGTCCCGCGGGAGCAAACCCCGAAGGAATCCAGTCGGGTGGCCCCAGCGTTAGTCAGAGTCACCTCGATCCTGGGACGGTACCTTGATCCGGTGAAAGCGCGTCCGGGCTGTGGGGCCGGTCGGGGGCAGGAGCGCAGAGAGAGGACGGAATATCCTCTTAAAGGGCCAGTCGTGAGAGGCTCCGAGGTGGTTGCGAACGAGGGGGAGGGGGAGGGGGAAGAAGGGAGGAGGAAGGAGGGGGGGGAGATAAGTGAGGTGAGGAAGAGGAGAGCACCCCCCCCCCCTAAAGAAAGAAAGAAAAAAGAAAATGTCCCCCCAAAGCAATCCCACCTCCAGCCCGTACTCAGCGCCTCCGCCGCCAATGATGATGATGGTGATGATGGTGATGGTGATGATGGTGAATACATTGGAAAGTTTTTTTGGCCCCGGCGAGGGGTGTCAGATTGAAGGCTCTGTGCGCATGTGCGAAGGTGTCCGGAATTGACAATGCTGGGGAGATGAAGATAGCGTGTAGCAGCTTCGGGAGTCAAGGAGGAGGAGAGGGATTCAGCAAGCCGACAACATGAGATCCAAGGCGAGGGCCAGAAAGCTAGCCAAAAGTAGGTCTCTACCGCTCCGCGCTTCCGCCCCCGGCGCTCCGGGCCCGCGCTCCCGGCCTGGCCTCCCCCTCGACCGTCCGCGCTGGACTCCGGGGCACTGGGGAGGGGATTGGGGGGCTTCTAGAGGAGGGGGTTGTTGTGCGTGCGCCCCGCAACCCAGCGCGCTGCGAGCTCCTAGGCCACCTTGTTGGGGACTGCAGAAGGGTGAACCGGGAGGGCTGGGGGGGGGGGTCTCTCTTCCTCTTTCTCTGCTCTCTTTGCTAGTCCCCCCACACACCCCCCGCCCTGGTTCCCTGCCGAGGAGCTGGGGCACCGGGATTGTGCTGTCCCCGAGGGTTAGTAGTCCCCCCCGATAAAAACCCACCCCCCAAAAGCCTTCCCAGTGTCAGGCGTTCCGCCGGCTGAACTCAAGACGCGGGGGAATGGCCGGGAAGGGAGGGGGTGAAGGGGAGGGCGAGGGGGTGGAGGGGAGAGAAAAGCGAAAGTTAACGAAAAGTTGACGAAAGGGGAGAACAACTTTTTTTCCTTCCTCACTCACTTACACACATACACATTCCCTCTCCCTCTCCCTTTCCCTCTCCCTCTCTCTCTCTACCTCTCCCTCTTCCTATTCCTCTCCCTCTCCCTCTCTCTCTCCCTCTCCCTCCCTCCCTCCCTCCCTCTCTCTCTCTCTCTCTCTCTCTCTCTCTCTCTCTCTCTCTCTCTTCCTCTCTCCCTCTCTCCCCCAGTGGTTCTCAGTCCTGGTCAAATCCTATACCGGGCTTTTGAAATAGTGGGCGCTAGAGTACCGCCTTTGGCATCCAACAGACTCAAGAGGGGAGAGTTAAGGCTGGGGGGGGGGGGGGGGGAGAAGGGGAGGGGGGGAGAGAGGGGGAGGGGGAGGTGGGGGGGGGGGGGGGGGAGGGAGGATTATTGAGAAAAGGGGGGGGGGGGGGGGGGCGCAGTGCAGAAAACTGGTTAGGGAAAAATGGAGACGTTTGCTCTTGGGTTGGAATTTTTTGTTGTTGTGTTTATTCCCAAAATAAAGAGAGTGAGGCTTGCAGAGTGAAAAATTGGCAGTTTGGGTGAAGAAGGGACGGGGATTATTTTGAGGGTGGTGAGATTTCGATTTAGTCCGATGTATCTCTCCCCCCTCCTCCCCCCCATCTCTCTCTCTCTCTCTCTCTCTCTCTC
>NW_027187400.1:35006684-35023441 GCF_028583685.1 Petaurus breviceps papuanus | reverse complement strand
TCTCTCTCTCTCTCTCTCTCTCTCTCTCTCTCTCCATTCTTTCTCTTCTCTCTGTCCTCCCTCTCTCCAGTATTTGCCCTCCCTCACCCCTGCCTGCTGCCGTGAGCCAGCGGCGCTGTGAGTCCGGGAGCCTGACTAGCTCGGCTATTGAAACTTGGGATAGGGGCTGAGAGTTGTGCTGTCAAAAGCGCCCTTACTTTCTGTTTCTCTCTGCCTTGGGGAAATGTCCCAAGATTTCTGCAGGGAACCGTGCCCGCGGGTCCCTCAGTGCCCCCCCCCTTTTCCAGTTTAACCCAAGTTTCCGCCGACAAGTTTCTGGCGTTTCTGTAAAGAAACCTCTCTCTCCCTTCTCCGCCATCTCTTCCCAGCCACTCTGCTCCCTAGCCCGGAAGTTTGGGAGGCAGTTAAAACAAAGCTGGGCTCTGTATTTCTGAGTTATCCGTACATAGGCAAGACCCCCCAGGGTTGGAGGGCCGAAGAGTGGGAAAGCAGGGCAGGTGCGAGGCGGAGAAGGGCCAGAGCCAGGTGAGTCCGGCTCCTGCAGTCTGGGCTGCGCGCCCGGTTGGGGCGAAGGAGGCCCGGAGTTCTCGCTTCGGCGCTGACGCTTTCCCCAGCTACTCTGGCAGGCTGCGATGTCCATGGCCTCGGCTTCTTTTCCAGATACTCTGCCCGCGTGAAAGGGAGGCAGGTCCTTCCTGCTTTACTCTTCCCTCTTGCCCTGGCCCTGGGGTCCTGGCCCCGGGGGCTGTCTTCTGCTCCGGCAGAATAACTTTGGAGGCTGTGCATCTCCCCTGACTGAACTCCGACCCGGTGTCTGGTGGGGGCGTCCTAGGATATTTCTTGCCCCTCTTGTGATTCTTCCAGGGGTCCTAGAGCAGTAGCCTAAGCTTTCTGGGGCAGGGGGCCTGGGGACCCTTGGACACGAGCTGGGAGCAGATTCGGATGAGCTTCTCCCTGTTCTTTCTTCCTGCCTTTTTTCTCTGACAAGACCCACTCCCTGTCCTAGGGTGGGCAGAGTTCTGGGCCCCTGGATCTTCCATTTAAAGGAAGTGGGCTTGGAAGAGGTCGCTGCTTTTGTAAGCACAAGGACCGACCTGTAGGCCCAGGCGGACTGGCCCCCGAAAGTCCCTAGCCCAGCTCCGAAGAATGAGCGGCCCCGGCTTGGACGTAGCTTCAGAAGGCAGTAACTGCAGCTGTGGAAAAGAACTTGGTTTTAAAGACAGTCTAATGAATGTTCCTTCTCCCTCAGACCCTATTCCTCAGTAGGGTCCTGGGGCTGAAGAATGACCCTTGTCAGCCTGCGGCTTCGCTGCAGCTGCGGCTGTTGCTGCTGCTGCCGCCGCTGGTAGGGGCCTGAGGCTTAGGGCTGCAAGTGTCCGGAGTATAACAAGTCGCAAAGGGATGGCCTACCCAGACGCGGCCACCCCGTGCGAGGCCGGGTTTATGGCGCCTCCCCGAACTCCCTGGAGCCACTGGGACCCTTGGGCCCTTTTTTCTGCTTAGTGACCAGCACCAAAGAAGGTGGACTGAGGGTTTCTGACTCTGATGAAAGCAAGGTGTGTGTTCTCGTGCGTTTGTGTGTATATGTGCGCGCGCCTGTTTGCGAGTGTATAATCTGCTTCTAGGGAACAATCTCAAGATTTCTCCACTATAGGAAAACCCAGATACTCCCACAACCCAGATCTGTAAAGAGTGACAGAAAAGACGGACAAGACAGCGAGAAGCCTACGGGGATCTTTGGAAATATGCTCAAGGGACAGGCAAAGTCCTCCCGAGAAAGGGGGTTGGGTGTCCAGGCAGGAGGCAGAGGTCTGAGTCTTAGTACATCCTCCAAGCTGGCCCCAGCTAGCCACTGGACCAAGAGGAAGGGAGTTCTTCTTCACTGGTAACTTTAGCCTGAGTCTCTGTCTGTTCTCCAGGGCCGGGGCCAGGAATTTCTCTTCTCTGTCTCTCTCTGTCTGTCTGTCTCTGTCTCTCTTTCTCTGTCTCTATCTCTTTCTATGTCTCTCTGTCTCTGTCTCTCTCTCCCCCTTCCTCCAAGACACACGAATACTCACACACACCCACGCGCACACACGCACACACACAGTGGAAGTACTGTCTCTTTTGGTGGGACTAAGGTCTGATTAAGATCAGGTGTTTCATACGAGGCCCGCCGGTTTATGGGGTCTCTGCTGAGGATTTCAGGGATAGCTATTGCGAACAGTAGCTCCGAGTGAAGGTTCGCCTCTCCCAGGAGTATTTCTGTGAACAAGCAGACTCCGGCCGCGTGTGCGTCTCTGTAGCGGGGGATACATTACCCAGACGTATGAGCACACATTCATTCGTGTTTCCCGCTGCACACTCGAACAAGCAGCTTGCAGGCTCCTGGAGTCCCGGACCAGGCCCCCTATTTCTACTCCTACTCGGACACTGGCACAACCATTGGGGGCTCCACCTGGGCTGTGCTTGGGACATAGAGAGAAGAAAGGTGACAGAGGCTAAGGCAGGAATGCGTGGAGACTGGTGGCCGCGTTCAATTCATACCCTACCGCAGAAATCCAATTCATTGGACACTATTTTGAACAGATGTGGAGGTCCCCAGGGACCTGGCTCCATTATCTGATCTGGAGAGGGTTGAGCTAGGTAACTGGAAAAAGGAGAGTAGTTTGCCCTCCCCGAGCTCCTATTGCTTCCTCTCCCCCTCCCCCCCCCAAGTCTGTACCGCCACTTCTCTGAGCCTCGACCTGGATCCAAGTTGGTGGAAATGACTGGGTAGGAGTTGGAGAAAGAAGGAAGGGGGAAGCACCGACGTGGGTCATGAGTGGATAGTGACTGCCGTCGTGGCAAAACTCACAGCTTCGGCGTCTGCCAGTGCAGATAGAAAAGAGTTTCTGGGTGTGTGTACTGGGTCTGGGCCTACCCGACCCGGGTCTCTTTGACCAGGCTGTCCTTTAGGACTCCTTTGGCGTGCTCAGATCTCCTCAGTTTCCCTAACTGTTTTCCAAAACGTTACACCCTCTCCCCAGCCCCAATTCCTTTCTCCTGGAGAATTGAGGAAGTTTTCTTTTGTTATTATTTTTATTATTATTTTAAGTAACGGCTCCGTTTGCAGCAACCGAAAGGTTCTGGACAACCTCAAGAGACGGTAGCATCTGCGTGCTGAGGCCGAGAGACCCACCGAAGGGGGGGGGGGGGGAACGGGGGGGGGGGGCCCCGGGCGGGGGATTTTTTTTTTTTTTTTTCAGTTTCCGAGAGGGGGGACCCCAGCTCCTGCTGCGCTTACTTCTCGGGAGCCTCGGTGGCCTCTAGGGTTTCCTTTTTTTTCCCAAAGGCTGAGCCCTTGGCCCCGGAAAGTGAAAATCCTTCTCTTTTCCCCACCCTTGACACCTACCCATCGCCCTGAAATCATTTAGTCCAAACTGCAAGTTTATTTCTTCGAAATTCCAAAAATGACCCATTTCACCCAACCCAGAGCTGGGACTTAACTTCATCTTCCTTGAGACCTCCAGGGTGGGGATAAGGATACAGGTCTTTCACTTCCTGGGGCTGTTTTATAACCGACCTGTCCAGATCAGTCCCCAGCTCCCAATCACAACTACAATAACTCTGTCTGGTGGATTGTCTATTTGGGGGTGGCTAGGGGAGGAAGAAAAGGAGGAAAGCCCCACTTTGGTAGTCTTCTATTCGAATCTCACTTATACTGCTTAGTAAGGGCCACCAGCTCCACATCCCTTGTAAAGAGGGCTGGGGTCCTGGAACTCTAGCCCGAGCCCACATTCCCACGAGGCTAACTTTCTCCCCCTCCCCAAGAAGCCTTCTGCAGACATTGCAGGCCTGGGTGGGCTCCGGGGGAAAGGGCTTCCGAGGGCTCCACTGTCTCCTCTCCCATCTTCTCTAGGTTCTTCGGACTGACTGGCTCCCTGGGGTTCTTCCTAAACATTCTCTTTAGCCCAGCTGGTCTCGGAGCCCTTCCTCCAAAGCTATTAGAGCCTGGGGGCCAGGGAACAGGCAGAGAGGAGAATGAGTTGTAGACAGAGCTTGTGTACGCTGGGGACACCGGCAACGTTAGGAAACTTGGTTGCAGACACGTTGGGTCCCACGAATCCAAAGATGTACCTTCAACGGGAAAACTCTCCGAGCTACCTCCCTCTTAGCCAGGAACTTAGAGCTGGACTGACCTGGGCACCTTGTTCACTCGAAAATGCTAGGGTCACAATGGTTCCCCCCACTCAGTGGAACTGCCGTGTCGCCTGTGACAGCGGACCCGCACGTTGCCCCCTCTTCTCCCGACTCTTTTTCTCTTCCCTTCCACCGAGCTTCTGAAAGAGCTGCCCCTTGGCGGCGCCCCCCACTCCGCCCAGTTCCCTCTAGGAGATACCCGGGTCAGGGGGAGCTACTGCCTGGCGCTGGTGGGCTGTGTCCCTCGGAACCCTGCTAGCCCCGCTTGGGGCGAAAGGACTCGCGCTCAGCGTGGACAGGCTGGGGGAACGCGACCCGGGACTAGGGGCCAGTGCAGGGGAAAGGAAGGAGGGACGCAACAAGGTCCCGGCTAGGGTGCGAATGAACACTTTAAGCGACTTCTCCACGGTCTCTGCCCAGTTCCTAACATGAGACAGCAGCCACAGAACTTGCTTTAAACAATCTCGACAACCTCCTGCAATCTTTTTAGCTAAGAAAGATTCCTCCAGGCTTTACAGTAGAGTGAATGACGCTAGAGGAGCCCCCTTTTAGGGTAGTAATGGGCTTGGAGGGTCAGTACTTCCCCTTCTATTAACCTCCTCTCCAGGTGGTATAGGAGAGCCCCAATGAGACACTGACCCAGATGTTGATAGGGAAGTATATGGGAGTAAGCCCTCTGAATCAGGGTATAAGAAAGTTAGAGCTTATGTAGGGGTAACCATGGGGGGATCCTTAGGATTCGGAGTCTCCACCTCCTGGAACCCAAAATTCATTCCAGGCGCTTGCTTTCGAATAAGAGGTTAGTACAGAAGATTTCCCTTCTCTCTGAGGTTTAGTAATAGAAAGATTTTAGTGGGGAGGGGAAAGGGAAAACGATTACGGGGTTCTCTCTCCATCTGGAAGCATGCAGGGAGAATGGGGCAGGTGTCTGACCCTCGAGACATTTTGAGGTTGTCTTTCAGTCCCCTTAGTTCCAATTCCTCTGCTGGAGGGCACGGGACCTGGCCCCGCATCCAAACCCAGCTCGGAATGTTCCCCTGGGGATAACCTTTATGGTCTCCTGCCAGGAAACCCCATTCTTGATCAACTCAGGGAGGAATAGGGTCCCATCTGAACAGGGGAGCTCTAGTGAATAACTTGGATCAATGGGGCTGGGGGTATGGTAGCGAAATATTTCTTCTCTTGTGTTTCTGTTCTAGTGTGCTAGGTGAAGAGATTGGCCCAGTGAATTTCTCTCTGTCCCTTTCGAAGAAAAGTCCCCGACTCCCCATTATACAGGCAATAGTGGCGTTTCCGCATTTTAAATATTACTTTTTCTCGAATTAGGTTCAGTGACCGTTGTTCTCTAAAGACTGCAGCCTTCCGAAGGTCGGGGGGTGGGGGTGGGGGACCCGAGAAGAGACACTATTTTGGGAGGGGGGAGTTCTACCGGTAGGGGCCGGGCCGGAATTAGCTTTGTGAATCGAGACTAAACCTCTTTCTTCCCCCCCCCCCCCGCCCCGGCCCCAGCACCAGCACCAGCTTTCCCCACCCCACCTCTAATCAGCCCCCTCGAGGGAGACCTGGCCAATATCTTTCCCTTTCTATTCGGTGCCTGGCCGCTATTAACCCCCTGTTTTATTCAATTAGGCAATTAAGGATCCTTGGGGGGCTCTGATCTGGTAATTAAGGTGATGTATAATTAGAGTTTCAACAAAAATTATCCAGGATTAAAAATCTTTTGAACAATTTAGGTGTGTTTTTTTTTAAATTTATTTCAAATAGCTCTAAATACAATTTATTAGGTTTTGACTCAATCTTGCCCAAGAAGTCAGGGGCAGCATCCCGATGACAGGCAAAGAAAAACAGAAACAACTAGAGTCTCTTTTATTCTTTTTTTTTTCTTTTCTTTTTCTTCTTCCGATCCAAGAAAAGAACTTTCGAAAGTTAAGGAAATCTCGGTTATCGAGCGGCGCCGCGTTTCTCAGCATTTGTTCTCTCTCTGACGGGTGGGTGTTCTCTCTCCCAGGCTTCACCTGCCCAGGAAAGGAGACCCAGAATGGAAACCGTTCAGGACGCGTTGGAAAGGAGGGAGGGGGGAGGTGTGGACTAGGACTAAGCTTTAGAATTTCGCCAAAACGGACGTTAAAACTGAGTGCCTGCAGAGGCCAGTTGGGTGCATCCTGGCCAGTCTGGTTGGGCCCTGAGGCTCAGATGATGCTGATCCCTGGGACTGGTCGGCGGCTGGGGTGGGGGAAATACGGATATACTGATCCACCGACGCGCGCGCATACAAGTCTACACTTCTACACGTCTAAGTCTTTCGGAAATACACGCAAAGTGAGCTGGGAGGGAGAAACTTTTTAATATAACTAAAGAATCGGAGCTCAGACTCGATTCAGACTTGCAAAAAGGAAGAAAAAGAAATAGGCAATCCCAGTCCCTCTCCCGACCCTCCCTCACCCCAAAACGCACACACACACACACACACACACCTAGTTAGGGGTTCTGGGCTCCTTCTGCCTCCAGCTATTCTCCACGATCACGGAAAAGATGCCAGTCCCCAGGGTCCCCTCCCTCCAGTCCAGTTCCTCAGACCCGACGGGGCGGACTTGGGCTAGGCTCCTGCTTTGCTTCTGCCAAAGTAGCCCATCAGAGAGCCCCAAGTTGGTTCGGGCGCCAGGTGGAGGCTTGCTTGCCCTCGGTCGCGGCAGAGATAAGCTCGGAGCATCGGGGTCAGAACATGCAGTCTAGGATGCAGGGCTCGGGGTCCTGAAGCCCGAGCGCAGATAGCTCAGGCTAAAGCCAGCGACCGCTGCCCGAAGACTCCCCGCTAGCCGGGCTCCAAGCTCGCAGGGCTGCAGGAATGCGGCGCGCACAACCCAGACCTGCTAGTCCAGAGCCGCAGGTCCCAGCTCGCTTGATTCTTTGCTCACCTCCTAGCACCCAGGGCCCAAGCGGACTCTGTATTTTTCCTCAGAAAAGAGGCTAGAGAGGACGCGGGTACAGGGCAGTCTGCTTGCTTCGGTCTAGCAAATACATCTCCGCGGTTTTACGCTTCACACTGACTCGGCCCTTACAGCACCAGCTCTCCTGGGACTGGCGACTTCCCCCTGCCAGGCCTGAAGGGTAGGGAAGGGATGGGCGCCACAGGGCCTGGGCGCAGAGCTCTGGGGGGGGGGGGGGGGGGAGGAGGTTGAGTGGGAAGGGCGCTAGGCAGGCAGCCGGGACGGAGAGATCAGGTGAGGGGCTAACCCCAGAAGGCAACAATAGCTGGCCTGTCCCCCGTGCCAAATACCAATTTCAAAACGCGTGGATCTCGCGGTCTGTGCAGGTCAGAGTACAGGGGAGCCTAGAGGTGAATGTGACTGAATGAGTACCAGGTTTAGTCTGCAGTCTCCTTTAGGTCAGAGCTCCCAGAAGTTCATTACCACCTGGAGAACTTTCTCCCTCTGCTTTTTCGCAGACATGATCTCACTCTTCCTCACAATATCCTCGGAAAGTGTTGAGGGCAGCCATCGCCCTGTTTTCAAGGTGAGAAAACTCAGCAACAGAGAGGTTAAGTAAGTTGTCCAAGGCCACACAGCGAGTCAATGGGAAAACCGGGTGTGTCAAATAAGGAAAGACCTCCAAAGGGCTTTTACCCACAAACACATCAAGGCCTTCCCCTAAGGCCCTTGGGGCAGCCTTCAGACATCATTTCTGGTGTTTCACACTTCCAAGTTCAAACACATTTACCAACTCAAATTCCCTTCATATATTAGGTCTGCCTTAACTGCACCCCCACCCCAACACCTTTTTAAAGGAGGAAAAAAAACCCAATCCCTAACTTAAACATAATTGCAAAACTTGAGTGAACTGTATTTTGCAAATTAAAATACTAGACCAACCTCCAGAGGCTTAGTTTGAATCTTTGAGATGCCCCTAGCCTTTCTTTCTCTCCCCTTTCTGAACAAAGGAGAGCAGATTGGGAACCCCCTCCCCTCATCCCGAATAGATTTCCCTCCCTTTCCTTCTTTAATCCCCAAACTGCCACCCAGAGTAAAAGAGTTTGCTCCTGCTAGGTAGGAAAAGTGAAAGTGACCTTTAACCAGGGTTAGGTCTCTTGGGCTGGAATTTCTACTCCCTTTGCTTAAATGGTTGGCATGATATATGGGGGGGGGGGGGGGAGGTAGAATCAAAATCTAAAGTATTGGAGACTTTTGTAGCCCATTTACCCTGATCATTTTTTTTCTTAATGACCTGGCATTCTCTCCATCCTCTTTGCCTTGAGCCTTGTACTCAGGAGAACTTAGTCAGGGTTGGGAGCTCACTGCTAACATTTCGGCTTTGGGTCACACAGACAGAAGGTGCTATGGCTGGCACCCTGGAAATCAGCTATTAGCTACTCATGGCTGATTTTCCATCCCTGCCACAGTTGGAGTTACTTCCAGAGGCCATATTAAGGTCATTTCTGGCCCCCTGTGTGTGTGAATGCCCATCACGTCTCTAGACTACCATCTCTTTTCTCCCTACTACTGCTGTCTTTCAAGCAGGACATTGACAGGGTCTCTCCCCAACCCCAAGGAACTTTGAAAGCAAAAGGTCCTGAAGTATTAGAATCACAGAACATTCCAGAGGGTGCTTTCTCTCCCCCCTCCCCCATCATTTTCTCACTAAGATTCCAAGAGATAATACCCTGGCACTGGAGTTTATGTGCCAATTTCATCATCATCTTCAGATAAAACTGTCAGCTCCATATTTGTATAATAGTTAACATTCTGTAGGGAAAAGGGGGAGGGGGGAATGGGGGAGGGAAAGTCCGAGTCTGGTGAATGCTCTGCTTACTTTATATCCACTATAACTATTTCTGTCCATGAAAATTGGCTTAATTATATCAATGGAATGTTTCTTTTTCAATTCTGTATGCAATTAGTCCATCTTGCCGGCTGCAATTTATTTTAATAAAAAAATAAACCAGTGGTGTGTCGAGTTCCTCGTCCCCTGGGGACAAATGCGATTGGTGTGTTTAATTTCATTAGCTACAATGCGGCCTACTGGAAAAATGTATAAAATCAGCTTTCTACAGCTTAAACACTGGCATTTGGGACAAATCATTATTGCATTAGCTGTCACACTGGTAATTCTAGAATCTAAGGGAAAAAAATATATTATGGCTGTTTTTATAACCCTTTTGCAAACGCCCTGCTCAAATAATTCATAATCATTTTGAAACATGGCTTGGTTCGGGAGAATATTTTATCTCTTCTAAATAAGGTTATACATTATCACATGGTTATTCTGCATCTTGATTCATAAGCTGTTTCCAATTCTGAAAACAACTGCTTTCCAAAGTTGAGACCGAGAAAGTCTGTCTTCAGATAAATGTGATTAGTAGAGGGCCATGCTTTCTACTGACAGAGAACTCATTCCTGTCCAAGGTGGGAAGGGCCAATAAGGTAAAAAGTAGAGATATCTTTGGGAGGAACTGAGTCACTGAGAGCTTGATGTTGAAGGTAGACCTTACAAGGTACCATTATATAAACATTCTGCTAATAAATGTAGGATTATTATTATATGATTGAGAAGGAGGTGGGGTAATATCATGGGAGGAAAAACATTTCCAAAGGAAATATCAGGGAAAGAAACACCAAACTTTGAGTGTACAGAATTTACACACACACACACACACACACACACACATTTTATCTCTGTTCAGTTCTGATTTTTATTATGGCAATTAACTTGAGCTGATTATTTTGAGTTCCTAAGTTATGGTTGTTATTGTTTTTGTCATGTTATTTTTTCATGGAAAATAATGGAACCAATATTGCATTTCAGTCCTATGTGAGGAGGAGCAAAGGAAAATAGCCTTAGAAAATCCTATTATTCTTAGAGAGGCATTTTCCCCTAAGACCAAAATATTTCTTTACATCTTCCCAATAAAGGCCAATACTTCTAAACTGGGTCCTGCGTTATTGTAAAAGAAAAATAATTACTGGGTCTGTACTGATGATTTCCAATTCTGTGCAGAGAGAAGTTTATGTTTACCCTGTATCTGTGATTATTTACTTTTAAATATTCTGCAAATCACATGTTGCTACCTGACCCCCAGCGTCCCGACTGACATCATCTATTGATCACATGAGTTTGCTCTCTTAAAGGGTCCCTCAGATTCTTTGGTCTGAGAGTTAGGCCCAATGGTGGTTGCTAGGTGTCTATGGTCACAGAAATGGTTTAAGGGTAGGGAGGAATTAGTGTGCAAAGGGAGACATCTGCCTTCAGTTCTTTGAACACCCTTAGCCACAGGACTCTGAATGACAATCTCTTTTGTCTCCTTTGGATTAAGGTTCTATTATAGGAAGAGCTGGCTCAGAACGTAGGTCCTCTGCTCTTTCCTGAGGCCTAGTGAGAGGAAGGTGGTGATAGAGACATCACAAACATATCTAGATCATTGCTTTCATGAATCCCAAAATGAGGGAAAGATGGAAAATGGATAATTGAGGCAGAGACAATTCCCTGGTTAAATTCAGAGGAAACAATTTTACTCAACCCGCCCTCCCCCAACACAGTTTCTGGGCATTTCAGACCCAAATTTAAATTTACACATCCTCATGCTCCCAGGTACCCTTCCTACCCTCATCCTCACCCTTCTCACCTACCTATATATGTACAGTTGTGCAGACGATCCAATAAGGTTTTTTTTCCTGTCTGATGAAATCATTATACATCTTAAAAATGTGTGGTTGCTGATGGCTAGTAGCAGGGGGCAGAAAGAAGTCCAGTAAGTAAGGAATCTGGATCTCACTTCTCTTTCTGACATTAACTTAGCCATGGGATCTCACTTCTCTTTCTGACATTAACTTAGCCATGTGACATTGGACAAGTCAGTTTTCTGGACCTTGCCGTCTTCTTCAGTGAAAGTTTGAATTAGATTGGACTCTAAAGTCTCTCCCAATTCTAAAAACAAAACAAAAACTCTATGATACTGTGGGACTAGAGGAGGAAGAGAGACTATGAAGGCAGAGAAAGGCATCTCTCAAAAACTCTCCCAAAGCAGACTTATTTTGTTTGTGTTTCTGAAGACAAGCCAGGCCAGCCAGGCTAGTTGGAAGGCAGTGGCTCACATCAGGGAGGAAGGTTTGCTTTTTGTATGTTCAACGTCCTTTACTTCAGCCAGGGGGATGGGACAGGGTGGGGAGGGATGCTGGTCATCAAATTGTTGCCCTTTTATTAAGTCTGGTCTCACCAGCTTCCAGGGTCCATGGAGTCAGGTGGCACGTTAAGGGCGTCAGCTATCTAGACCGGTTTGTTTGCCTTTTAATCTCCTTTGCCCATGGCATGAGGAATGAAGCAGCTTTTGTCGTGTTTCCTACTTGAGAAAGAATAACAATGCTAGAAAGGCCATGGAGACATCAAGTCCCAGCCTGCAAGTCCAACTATCTGAGGCAGGAAAAAAAAATAATAATTTTCACTGGAGATCTCTGTAGGGGTGGGATGCTGAGTTGGGAAGGTCTCCAGAAGTGGTCCTTTTTACAATCTGGACCCATCCTGATCATTGGAGGAAACTACCAAAGACCAATCCTAGTCAAAGCAATAATGTTTTTTTTTTTACCTAGTTAGTCCCAAATCTTTTTGTTTTTGAAGCCATCCTCCCAAATGTATAAGCATCCCTATCAAAACCCTGAGTGTTGGGGCAGCTAGCTGTCTCAGTGAATAGAGCACCAGCCCTGGAATCAGGAGGACCTGAGTTCAAATCCAGTTTCAGACACTTAACACTTACTAGCTGTGTGACCTTGGGCAAGCCACTTAACCCCAATTGTCCTGCATTCCCCCCTCCAAAAAGCAAAAATAAAAGCCCTGAGTCTTTTTTTGATGGGGGATGGAAAGGCAAATGGGGTTAACTTGCCCAAGGTCACACAGCTAGTAGGGTATGTCAAGTGTGTGAGGCTGGATTTGAACTCAGGTCCTCCTGGCTCTAGGGCCAGTGCTCTATTCACTGTACCATCTAGCTGCCCCCCAAAATCCTGAGAGTTTAGCCCTTTCCCCGTTTCCTCAGTTCTGGGGCTGCTGGGTGATCAATAGAAGACTGGAGTGCCTGATATGGGCTACTTGTGCACACCAAGGCTAGATTTTTTTCCCCCTCTGGAGGAGAAAACTCATAAGGATCAAAGTATCAGAGTAATGGTATAAATAATAACATCATTTGCTAACATTATAAAGGGTTTTAAGGTATGCAAAGTGTTTGTGTATACTATTTTATTTGATCCTTGAAGCAACCATGTGAAGTAGGTATTATTACCCCACTTCACAGATAAAGAGACTGAGGTGAAGTGACTGGGATAGGATATGAACTCAGACTTTCTTGTATTCAAATTCCTCCATCAGAGGTGGTTAACACAGTGTCAGATTCTGGGTCTAGAATCAGGAAAATCTGAGTTCAAGTTTGGCCTCTCCAAAGACTTAATGGCTTTGTGACCTCGGACAAGTCACTTAACCTTTATCTGCCTAATTTTCCTCAACAGTTAAACTAGAATAATAAATAGCACCTCCCTCATAGGTAATTATGAGGATCAAATACAATAACATTTGTTTTAAAAGTATTTGGCACATAGTAGGTGGTTAATAAATACCTGTATCCTTTCTTCCTCATTTGATCTCAGTTCTAGAGCTGGCAGAGACCTTGTAGACCCTGGTACTATAGAAGCCTAGATTTAGATTGGGAAGAGACTTTTAAAGTCATTGAAATCCAACTTCTTCATTTTGAAGGGAAGTTGACAGAGATTCAGAGAGGCTGTTACTGGCCCCATGTCATACAGGTAGGAAGGGACAGGCCCCATATCACAGAGGTAGGAAGGGACAGGCCCAAGGTCACACAGGTAGGAAGGGACAGTCAAACTTAGGTCCTTCCTGGTTCCAAGTTGCACACTGAGGTGTGTTTTTGTGTGTGTCTGCCTCAGTATGCATGTGAATCTGTTCTGTGTGTATTTCTATGTCTTATGTTCTCTTTCTGCTACTTCAGCTTCAAGCCAGGACTGAGCAGAATCTGAGAGGCAGGCATACTTTTAAAATGAAGGTGAGACAGCAGGATGGTCTAGGGTTTGGGAACTGGAAACTGGTGAGGAAACCTCCATTTTAGTCTCTCTGATGACTAGTCCTACCTTTCAGTCACTGCTGTTGGAAGGGTGAAGCAAACAGTACTAGAAATCTTTGGGTCATTCTTGGAGTTTTCTTACCTTTCTCTCACCCTGATATCTCGCTGAATCAATCTTGTTTGGGTGGGTTGGGTTGGATTTTGTTCTCTAACATTTACTTTCATTTACAACTTTCTGGAGCTCCAGGAGCCTTTGTGATCAGGCCTTCAGGGCTCTCCCATGCGAACCAAGTTCAGTAAATCACACAAATTGCAGTAGTTAAGGTTCCTACCATGTCATAAAACAGCTTTAGCAAAAAAAAAAAAAAAAGAAGAAAAGAAAGAAAAGCCAGTTCTGTTCTCAAAAAGTACCAGTTTTGTTTTGTACCGTGTAGCCAGGACATGACATAAAGGACACGGTCGTTTGTTCATTATGTCATTTCATTTGAAAATTAGAAAATCGGAATGCAATGATCTATTTTAAATCCCATTATGACATAAATACAGGGGCATAAAGGCAATGGCTGGGGATCTGTGTTTAAAGAGCAGTTAATGGCTTATGCAGACTTCAGACCACTTCAGCTAAGATAACTGTTTGCGTAGTACTCAATATTAGCTATTTTCCCCTTGCCTCTTTTGACTTCACATCTCCTTTCTCTTTCCCTCCCTCTCCTCTCTTTATTCTCATTCCTTTCCCCTTTCTCAATCCCTCTCCTCTCTTCTTTTTTCTCTTCTTTCTCTACTATCCCTCCCTTTCTTCTTCCATCTCTGTTTTCTCTCTCCTCTCTTTCACTCTTTCCTTCCATCTCCTTTTTCTTCCTTCTCCTTCTCCTTCCTGTTCTTCCTTCTTTTCTCCTCCCAACCTCCCATTTTCTCTCTTCTCTTTTCATTCTTTTTATCTACCTCCATTCTCCATTATATTGCTTATTTTCTCTTTCTTCCTTTCCTTCCTTTCCTTCTTTCTTTCTCCCTTCCTTCCTTCCTTCCTTCCTTCCTTCCTTCCTTCCTTCCTTCCTTCCTTCCTTCCTTCCTTCCTTCCTTTCTTTCTTTCTCTCTCACTTTCTCTTATAAAACTTTTGTTATTTATATTAAAGGGACTCGGCTTCTCAGGGGTTAGGTTCTGCTTGTGGAGGAAGCAATAGGCACCTACATTTCCCTCAGAGCTGATTTAGTCCTACTGAATACAGGTAAGAAAAAAAAAGGGTTATGCACTCAGAGATGTATGTATGGGCTATGATAGGGAAGAGGCTCCTGGCCTGGAATGAAGTGTTTCTGAGGAAGACGATTGTTTGCCTTGGGCTGCCCAGGAGAAAGAAAGTGAGCTAGCCTAAAGAAATCAGGCAGCTTTGGGTGGCCAGGTACGGGACATGGGCAACTCACTGCTTAACAGAGCCATCCATCCAAACCGCGTCATCAAACACCATATCTAGGGGCTGATGCTGGATCTCTCCAGCCAGACTACTCCAGTCTGAGCATCTCCAAAGGCAGAGAGCATTTTTTTTAGCCTCCTGAGTTAGATAAAGCAGATTCTTGTCCATTAAATAAAACAGAACTCGGAAAGTGGTTAGCACTGTTCCTGGCACAAGGGTAGTCATTACATAAATGCCTATTGTCTTCTTCCCTCCTGTTCCTTCCCCTTATGTTACCAGAGTCAGGCAAGCAGAGGACCCTCCACTCTGTTTTTGCCAAATTAACAGAGCTAAGTCAGGGAAAGAGAAGGTTGCCTCTCTGTTCAGTGATTCTAAGGGCAAGTTTGGGACTTCTCAGTTTTTCAATGCCACAAATTCTGTGTTGGCATTGTATACCCATGGGACAGGATGGGCTTTGGAATGAATGAGTTCAGTAACTCTTTCTGGTGACACACTCCAATCCACATATCTATATTCAAAAGATGGAAGGCTATAGTCTATCTGAATGTGCATTTACATAAGAGACTCCAAATGCCCTCTTCCATTTCGACCTCTGAGGGAAAGGGTCCTACATTTTAAAATATATTTATTAATGGGTATCTTACCAATGGAGCGGAACTGCCTTTTCAGAAGGATCCAGGCATATCAAAGCTATAAAATCTTTAGACCAAATCTGAAAATCCCATCCACTAGAGAAGCCCAAATGATTCTCTTAGGAAGGCCACTGAAGTCAAATGGGCATCTGTATAAGTCTCTGAGAAAGCATGAAACATTTTTCATCCTGATGTTATCCCCCATCACTTAAGAACAAAGATTTAGAGCTAATAGGGATGAAAGGTCATCTAATTCAACGCCCTCGTTTAGGGGAGAAAGGATCTGAGGCTCAAAGAGGACGGGGAATGGCTTTCTCAAGGTGACATTCTTAGAGGTGAGTAAATGAGTAAGGATTTGAACCTGATTCCTTTGACCTCAAACCCAGCACACTTTCCACTGTTCATGTTCCCTTCCCCCAAGTAGGTAAGTGACAACTTGGACAAGTGATAACTTCAGGTCTCAGTTTAGTCATCTGTTAAAGGGGTTGGATCAGAGGACCCTTGAGTTCCCTCTCTACCCTGGCTTTCATTTCCACCCTGGAAGCGTCACCTCCAAGGAAAGATACTCCAGGAGGAACACGCATGAAAAAGCAAGTCTCCAACTTTAAACGCTCTCACCCCCTCCCCCTTGCTTGCTTACATAATATTTTTTCTTCAGTCTCTGGAAGAGTAAGCTTAAAATGGCTTTCAGTGCATTGAGAGGTTCAGGATCTCAAATTGGAAAGGGGAGGGCGGATGCCCCTTCCTTCTCTGACACATTTTTGTATATGTCCAAATAATGGTGCAGGAATTAACCCAGTTAGCTGTGCATTTTTGGGTCTTTTGTTTGTTTATATGGCATATTTCATGCTACTTAAATGTTAAATCAGAGGGGTTTCATATGTCATGTATCTGACTATTTGCATGGACTACAGTGGCGTGCTGCTAGGGGTGCTGGAAGTTCCTTTTGGAGCCTGTAAGCTAAGTGTTGTGGATGAACTGGTGCCATCAAACGTCGTTCTTGTTTAGTCATTTTCAGCTGTGTCTACCTCTTCACGACACCATGGCGACGATACTGGAGCGGTTGGCCATTTCCTTCTCCAGCTCATTTTATAGATGAGGAAACTGAAGCAAACAGGGTGAAGTGACTTGTCCAGGATCGCACAGCCAGAAAGTATCTGATGCTGGATTTGAACTCATGAAGAGTTCAAAATCTTTCTGACTCCAGACCTATCCCTCTACCCACTGCACCCAGGGTGTTTAATCTTCAGCTGTATGTAGGATGGTATCCAGGAAGTGGTCATTGAAACATACATACATACATACATACATACATACACAGATGTTTGTGATCTTACACATTTTTGAAAAGGTCCTAGGCAAGGCTCTGCTTCTCTGAGGTCCTCTGTGGGGTGGCTAAGGGTCTTGCTGGAGAAATTGTGGACTCTGCTGCTCTTGGTTTCTGGACACAGCAAAGTGAATTTGATTCTCTCTCTGTCTCTCTCTCTCTCTCTCTCTCTCTCT
>NW_027187400.1:34967108-35006584 GCF_028583685.1 Petaurus breviceps papuanus | reverse complement strand
TCTCTCTCTCTCTCTCTCTCTCTCTCTCTCTCTCTGTCTGTCTGTCTGTCTCTCTCTCTCTCTGTCTCCCCCCCCCCCCAGTGAAATGCTTTGGTGTATGAGAAAGTGAGAAATGTGGGAGGGATCTATTGAATTCACTTTGTGGAGATTTCAAGATTGGTCCTCAATGGAGTTCTACCACACAGCAGTGTTTCCACACCTATGTGAACAACATACAGATAATGAATGCAGTCTGAAGGATAGGATCATCCTTCATTGTATTTGCTTATCCTACATAAGGCTCAAGCAGCAACATTCTCTTTCTTTCTTTTTCTCTCTCCTTTTCTTTCTTCTTTTCTCCTCCCTCATTACCTCCCTTTCTCCTTCCTTTCCTCTCTTCTCCTCTTCTCTCCTTTCCTCTCTCTTTTTGCCTTGTAAAGTCCCTTGGAACAAAACACAAATAACAAAAATAACCTACAAAAAGTCCACATCTGATACTGTATGCAATAATCTGCCCCCATAGTTCCCTCGGCAAGTCACTTAACCCTGTTGACCTCAGTTTCTTCATCTGAAAAATGAACTGGAGAAGGAAGGGGAAAATTACTTCAGTATCTTTGCCAAGAAAACCCCAAATAGGGTCACAGAGAATTGGACAAAGCTGAAAAATGACTGAACAACAATAAAAAACATTGATGTAACACTTTAAGGTTTGCAAAACTCATAAGAAATATCATCTTATTTTATCCTCACAACAGTCTCAGGAGGTAGATGTTAATATTATCCCCATTTTACAGCTGAAGAAACTGAGAGTGACTTGATTAGAGTCACACAACTAGCAACTGTCTGAGGCTAGATTTGAACTCAAGTCTTTCTGAGTAAAAGTATAGGGCTCTGTTCCCAAAAGCACCTAGCTAGTTATTTTTTACAAAGAGTTTTGTTTCTATTTTTGGTCTTTTCATTGACATTATTAGGAGGGTAATTATGTACTAAGTATATATTGTTCTGTTTCTTCTTATTTTGCTCTCCATTAGGGCAGCAGAGCCAGTGGTAGAAAGGGGGCTGAATTTAGTAGCAGGGTACCTGAGTTCAAATCCCAGTTTTGATACTCACTACCTAGATGACCTTGGGCCAGTCACTTGAACTGCTGTCAACCTCAGTTTCCTTATCTGTAAAAGAATAATTTGGGGTTGGTTGAATTCTAAGGTCTTTCTCCATTTAAAATCTATGACCTTAAGTCTTCCCATGTTTCTCTGAATCCCTCATTTTCCACACTTCTTAGGATACAATAATATTTCATTAGTTTATTCAACCATTTCACAACTGATGGGTACCCATTTTCCTTCTAGTCTTTTGAGATCACCAAATTTTACATATAGATGGATAGATAAATAAATGTAGATATATGTGTGTGTATATGTACACACATATGTATGTATATATACATGTGTATGTAGGTATATATGTACATATAGTCTTTTATGTGCAGAAGGGTCTGAGGCAGGATGGGAATTTAGTTCTTCCAAATAGCAGGCCCAATGCTTTATATAGATTTCTACCATGCCTAGAAACATGATGTTAATGCCATTTGGCTCCAGGCCATGGTTAAAATGGTGGTTCACATAATATCATATCATCCCAAAGCTGACATCAAGCCCCAATCCCAGGCAAAACTGCAGTGGGCTGGCCAAGAGTATTCTCTGCTTATAGAAATTGGAGAATAAAGGGTTAATAGTAATAGTTAATATTGATGTTGCAAAGCACTTAACCCATGTTATCTCATTTGACTGTTTACAATCTCTGTGAGGTAGGGGCTATTTTGCCACTTAAAGAAACTGAGGCTGAGAAATGATTAAGCATTTTCCCTAGGGTTATGCAGCTTGGAAGTATCAGAAGTTTGATTCAAATCTATGTTTCTCTGACTCCAAGTCTGGGGAGCTAACCATTGTATCTCACTGCCATTCACAAATGCGTGTTGTCTTTAATAGCCCCCGACAAGTAAGAAGTTGGTTGGGGGAAGGAGGACTGTTTGGATAATCTCGTGCCCCAGAGCTCACATCTAGAAAAAAAAAATAGGACTTCTTGAAAAATTACAGAATTATCGTCCTGGTGTCAGATTCCCAGATAATGATGTGTCTGTGTGTGAAAATATTAAATTGCAATAACATTTAGGGTGAGTGCCTTTCTGAATAGAGTATTCAGTTCCCAGCCTGGGCGAAGCAGAAAGCTAGTGAGTGACGGGCTACAAATGGTGTCAAAGCACATTGGGAGAATTTACAACCAGACTTTGTCTTCCCCATCCCCTGATCTATGTCTATCTAGCTAGTCACTTGCCCTCTCCCCTTTATTCAGGAAACACCGCAACAGTAAATCTAAAAGTTAATTATTTATTTAGGTATGTTATCAGAGGAAAGGGTATCAAAAATGGATATATATATTTGCTCTGAAAGAACATTAGTCCCTGAAATATTGTTTTCATAAGGGACTTTCCAAAGAAAATGAGATCCACTGGAATATCTGGGAGACAGAGCCGCCATGTTGTTAAGACAGTGTAAGAGGATCCAAAAGTCCAATAACTTCATTTTGTTTTTCATCAAATCCTTCATTTTTTAGAAAAAAAAGAACTGAAGCTGAAGAGAGAGGAAATGATTTGCCCAAATTTGTCATACGGCTAAAGTGAAGACTTGAACCCAGGACCCCAGACTCTGAATTTTTGAAAACCTGGATCCAAATACTTCTTTAAGCGTTGGAGAGTGGAAAGAACATTGTTTGGGGGGTACTTAGAGCACCTTGGCTGCTAACTAGTTTCTGACATCTACTATCTGTGTGATCTCAAAGGATGTATTCACTTGACCTCCTGGCACCTCAGTTTCCTTATGACATAAAATTGAGGGGAGTAGACTAAATGACCTGTTACCAAATGGTCAATTACCGCTACTGTCTGCATTACCATAAGCAATCCCTCATTGCCTCAATGAAGAGTGAATTACCTGCATGAATTAGTGGAGAAAGTTTCAGAACCTAGGAAGTCTCCATAGTGATGAAATAACAGGTGTCTGTCACAGGCTTCCCCCAAAACAGAATGTATTAGATTCTCTTTCCAAGGCTTTTAGTGTTTTCATGTCTGTAACCCTTAGCCTCATGTGTAAGAAGACTAAGTAATTGCCACATTTTTCCTCAATATATTGTCAGACCCATGGAAGTGGGATCATGGTGTTTTCTGGATAGGAAAATGGTTATGCCAGCTGCTTTTACTCTGCATCCCCAAATCTTGGATGTAGCTAGCCAGTGTGGGCAAGTGGGATGGAGAATTTCAGGGAGACAAAAAAGAGACAGGTTATTTGCCTGGGATGGGGGAAGAATGCTTCTTGTATATTCTCAGGCAGAGGGACATGTTCTATTGCTTCATCTAAGCCATAGTAACCCAAGCACTGAGGATTCCATTTGTGATGGGGATTTACATACATACATATGAACACATACGTTATATATGTTTTGTATTTTGAAAAAACACAAAGAAACTTGACAATTCTGAAATGGAATTTCTTGGAGGCTAGGAGATATCTTTTCTCCAAATAATTAAAATTACATTCCATACTGTGTGTGTATGTGTTAGTAGCTACATAATCTCCTGTCCATCCTTCTAGACAAAAGATAGAAAGAAAGAAGAGGAAAAAGACCTTTCAGTAGAAAAAATGAAAGTGTATAGAAATTCTGGGCTCGAGCAGAGAATCTACCTAGGAGTGGCTCTCCTGTTTCATAGATGGGAATTCCAGAATTGCCAAGCCAAAAGGGGCCTCTGGGTTCTAAATTTTCCCCCATCGAGGTGTTAATCTTACCCTCCAAAGGTTAGGTTGAGCTGCTAAAAGCTCCTGTTTGTTACTGAATCTCATCTGCTAATTACTGGGCTAGACGTGGTGTTCTGGGGCCATCCCTACCACACCACCTGAGACCTCTCTGCTGGCAGTTTTGATAAGGGATCATTCTCCCCACCCCCACCCCCCACCTCCTCTAACTTCTCCCTTTACTAGGGGGTTTTAAGTTGCCTCCCGACCCTGACAGACTAGCCTCGTTCAAAGGGAACCGGGGAGGAGGTTGGGGGCTAGAGTGGGTATCAGAAGTGCATTACCAGGGGCCTGGATTCTGCCAGCCCCCTAGAGAAATCCCCCTCCTTGGCCCACCAAACAGAGTGTTACATTGTAAGAGGGACTGGGCGCGAGAAAAGAATTCTGCCTCACTCCCTTGGACAAAGAATCCTCAATCCTTGATCCACCAGAAAATGGAATAATATTTCTCCTCAACTCGGGGGCTTACTTGAAAGCCAGTTTCCCTGCCTCCACCCCCACCCCAGCTAGCTTAGACAGGAGGCGGGGTGATGGCTTTCCCATTCAATCTAGCCCCACAGTATTTATTAAATCAACACTGGGCTAGGTTGTTAGAGATTCAAAGACAAAACTGAAATTAAAAAAAAATTAAAACAAAATGCCCCTTACCCTCAAAGAGCTTACATTCTACTAGGCTTTCTGTTTTAGGGGGAAGTGATTAAGATAGTAGTGAAAAGAATTGGAGGTGACCTGAGGGGTATTAGCTGGTACTATCCAGATACTGGGTAAGATAGAACTATGAGCACAAGGAATGGTTGTGATAGGATTATAGCCTTAGACCTGAAAGGGACCTTAGAAGCCATTTAATCCAAACTCTTCAATTTTCAAATGAGGAAACTGAGGCCCAAGAAATGAAGCCACTTGTCCAAGGTTACAGTTAGTTAATGATGGAAACGGGGCAATCAGACACAGAGAATCCAAGAGGAAGAACTTCCACCCTCATTTTAGAGAACCATCTACCTTTATCTCCCAGAGTTCAAGCTGAGCCCTCTTAGCTCAATTTAGTCTATACCACTGAAACTTTGTGAATCCACTTCCAAAGGACCAGCTTCCATCTAATTTCCAAATATTGACTGAGAAGATATGGGGAGAAGCAGTCTGGGGTGGGGGGATTATGGGGTCTTTGGGGACCCTCTTTTTTTTAAAGTAAGCAGCCCTCTGGGTTTAGTAAAGGTAGAAATTCCAGGGTGGTCTTTGAGGAGAACTCAGAATGTCTGAGGTCATGACATCATGGAAAACTTCGGTGTATCCCCACCTGCACTCCTCAGCAAAAGGAAGGATCATACCTCCCATGAGGAAGGATGATGGAAACAAGGTGCTTTTTTAGCCCCTGGGTTTCCAGGAACAAGTAGGTTCCTTAAGTGTCTGCCTGGGAATGAAGAGTCTAGGTTGAAGAGGGGAATTTGGCCCAGTGCCTTTGATTATTGTGTATCTACCCACTCCACTTTAATCCAGGTTTCAGAAACCTGAAGAAGGGGTAATGAGCTGTTTGCCTGTTCTGTGGCCAGAACTTCTGGCCTAAGATGGGAGAGGAATCTCAGGGCAGTGGGAGAGTTCCCTGGACACCCAGGGAACCCTAGAGCTTACCTCACTGGGCTGGCCAGGACATGTAGAAAAATGTAATCCTAGGCTAAGGCTGTACTTGGAGATTAGTGGGACTGTAATTCTGGTTCATTCCCAATGTTTCCAGTAGAAACTGAACTTTGGTCTGCTCTTGCTGAATTTCCTACTTCAGAGTCACAAGGAAAGTGGACAGTGCCAGTGACCTTGTCCAGCTCTTAAGATCTGTCACTAAGAGTTCTCTTTGTATCTGGGCGGTAGCAAAGAAAGCATATCCCTCTGGAAATATCTTCTTCCTTCAGTCTCCTAGAATAACCTTTCTGAAATGGCTTTAGATCTTAGATTTTAGAAAGTAAAGAGACTCAGACACCTGGTGATGGAGAGTTGAAAGTCTCCCCAGAGGATAGAGAGCTGAGTTTTAGATATTAGTAGAATGTTACATCTCTTGTCTTTCCATCCCTAGCAATGTCTGGTATAAGGACTCAACTTAATAATTGTCTATTGCATTGAATAGAAGTGAGTCAGTTTATCTCATGTCTCAAGTCTGAAACTGGGTTTGGAAATGGTTTGCCCATATGAAGAGGCAATGTTGGAGAGGCAACTAGGGTATGGTGGAATGTCAGCTGGACTTGAAGCAGGAAGTCCAGAGTTCAAATCCTAACTTAGGCATTTACTACGTGCATAAAAGTTGGACATGCCACTTAGACTTCCTGAGCCTCAGTTTCTTCATCTGTAACATGAAGGTGTTGGACAAGTTGGCCTATGAGTTTCCTTCCAGTCCTTGATCAATGACTCTATTAACTTGATGATCATCACCCAAGGACATCCAAAGTAGGTTGACCAGGGTGTCCAGTTGGGCTATGCCTACCATTTGGGGATATTCCCTACTCTGTACGTACATGTCATGTGCAAACACACAAGAGTTGTTCCATGGGTTCTGTGTGTACACAGATAGGGAACTGGAGGCCTTGGCAGCTCCTTGACTCTCCTTGAGTGCAAGGCCACATTTAGCATTGACAGGAAACCATATTCTGCCTCAAACTGGACCTGATTGTCTGAGGGCCTGACTAGTGGAGCTGAGCTATTTTTATGACCTATGCAAATATTTTTATTGGATTGGGGGGGGGGGAATGGGGGCTTGGGAGGTATAACAGCCTGGATTTCCTCACCAAGTTTCCATGAAGAGACCCAGAATAAATAGTCAGGGCCCTCTCCTTATTAGTAATAGCCCTAGGGAGTGTGTGTGTGTATGTTTGGGGGGGGGGTATCCTGGCATTCCCAATGACATGACCTTCTCCACTGGCAGTAGAGAATGGAAGGAAATTGCTCAGCCAGAACCTTCTGTGTGTGTGTGTATGTATGCTTGTGTGTGTCCATAAATATGTATATATACATGTATGTGTGTTTCAGGCTTTGGTAGGGAGAGCTCTGAAATAACTGACTGGTGAGCTGTTCACTTGGGAAAGTCCACAGAGAGAGGGGAGCAGTTAATGGAACTCAGGACACAATTTAGAGAGGCCATTTTTGTCTTCCCATCTTCTAATTCATCATTTTCCCCAAGAACCACTAATTTAGAGCTGGTAGGCACCATAGAGATGAGCAGTGTCTGCTGAAGTCTCTCAGTACCATGTTTTTATATACATGATAGAAAATATACAGGATTACAAAAGAAAGCAAATACATTGAAATAATTATCTATGTACTTATCTATGCATCTATGTATCCATCCATCTATCTGCCTGTTCATCCATCTATCCACCCACCCATCTGTCCACCCTTCTATTATTTATCTACCTGTCTAGCTATCTATTTATCCATCCATCCATCCATCCATTATCTATCCATCCTTCTATCCACCTGTCCATCCATCCATCCATTATCTATCTATCCATCTATCTATCTATCTATCTATCTACCTATCTACCTCTCTCTCTCTCTCTCTCTCTCTCTCTCTCTATCTATCTACCTATCTCTATCTATTTATCTATCTATCTATCTATCTATCTATCTATCTATCTATCTATCTATCTATCTATCTCAAGTTCACAGATTCCAGGGTAAGAACCCTTCTTGTAGAGGGACACTTTGTAAAAAGATATTAGTCATTTTCATAATATACCAGACTCCTAGAATAAAGAACCTTAAAGTTCATCTAGTCCACTATTTTCATTTTACAGAGAAAGAAACTAAGACTCAGAAGTGAAATGACTTAAGATCATGCACATAAGGGGTAGAGAGAGGTCTTGAACCCAGATTCTCTCACTTCAAATCTCACTACACCATGTGGAGGGAAATTAGGTAGACATGAATCTTGATTTTCTGTTTTGTTTCATTTTATTGTTCTTACATCATAGCAATTTTCCAAAATAATCACCCCACTCCACCCCTGCCCCAGAAATGAAACCTATTAGGAAACAGAAAAAAACACAGTTAAGCAAAACCAAGTGACAGCTTTGCAGAGTGGTTTCAACAAAACCAAAGTGATTCACTGGGTTTTGATTATTGTGGAATAAAAACAAAAACAACTGATTCAGCAACCAGGTCCAACGGTATATGCAATATTCTGCAGCAATAGACCCCCCACTTTTCTTCCAAATGGAAGTAGGCATTTTAGTAATTACATCTTGACCAGAAATAGGCTCATGGAAGGAGAATAAAAACTTTCCAGCAGTAATGCTACTTCTTCATGGTGCTGCAGAATGTGGAACAATGTTCTCCAAGGTTGCATTGCGTATCGTTGTCCTGATTTCCTCTGTTGTGTAAGGCAATGACTTCTCTTTCTAATTGATGCAGTTCCAAAAGATTTGAGATGATACTGATGATGATGATGGTGGTGGTGGTGGTGGTGGTGGTGGTTATGATGGTCCCACTTGTATGGTGCTTTAAGGTTTGCAAAACAGTTTCTTCCTAATAACCCACTGATTTGCTGAAAGTATTCTAATTCTCATTTTTAAAGAGAAGGAAATTGATGCCCTGAGGGGATTAGGTGGCATCCCCATGATAATCATTCCTGGCACAAATCCAGCACTTTAAATTTACCAAAGCTCTTGGATGACTTGAAAGGCATATTGGAAAGAGCAGTGGATTTGGGAGCTGAATCCATGGATTCAAATCCTGACTGCCATTTACTACGTCACCTTGGGCAAGTACTATCTGAAAAATGAGGGAGTTGTAGTAAATGGCCTCTGAGGTCCCTTCCAGCTTTAGATATAGGATCCTATGACCTTGGACCTCTGGACCTCAGTTTCCTTCTCTGCACAACAAAGGGGTTGGAGTAGATGAACGCTGAGGTCCTTTGCAGCTCCAAATCCTGTGATCCTCACAATTTCTTGGAGCAGGTCCTAGAACTATCCCTATTCTATAGACAAGCAAAACAAGACAGTAAGGGACTAAATTACTTACTTATGATCATGTAGTTCTAGAAGTGTCTGAAGGGAGATTTGAACCCAACTCTCCTGCCTCCTAGTCTTGACCTCTCACAGTCCCACTGCAATTGGATAGGGACAATTGTCTTAAATCAGACTGAGAAGCAGGAGTGGACAAGGACAACTTAGAACTTTCCCAAAGCAAAGTCTAACCTGAACTTCCCCATGCCCCTTACACACACACACACACACACACACACACACACACACACACACACACACACACACACACACACACACACGAAACAATACCAGCTCATGTGAGTTCGGGAGAGATGATTGTTAAATTTTCTATGTGAGCACAAAATAAGGAAAGACTACAAATCAGGGCTTGATATGTTGTATTGGTTGACTAGATGCAAGAAAGTGATAGAGAAAATGTTAATGAGGTAGAGTAAGCATAAAAGTGTACTACACGAGGCATATATGTGCTTAAGTCACAATACATGTGTTTATGCACACATACATGCATATGTACATGTATGCATACATACACCGGTACACAGACATGTGTGCATCATAGAGACACGTGTGCATCGTGTATCTAAGGTACACACATATGTACATATATATTTACATGTGCCTGTGTATGTAATATATCTATTAGTTGCACATGTAATATACATACTTTAATAGGTATATTTGCTCCTCAGTGTGTTGGCTCAGACCATAGACAATATTAGAGAGTGCTGAATAACAATTTATTCATGTGTATATGTGTGTTGTATGTACATAGAGGTCATCTAGTTTGCCTCCCCACCTCCTCCCACCCCAATATTTTACAGATGAGGAAACTGAAGACTAGTGTGATTGCTTGACTTGCCTAGGTTTACATTAGTAGTAAATGGCAGAGCCACCATTGGGAACCAGGTCCCTGGCTTGATTTGAAACAGGACACAGCCTTTCCCCCATTCATCTGGCCCAAAGGACTGGTATATAGAGATGTACACTCCTACCCATCCATTAAGAGGGTTGGGAACAGTCACTAAACAAGCCAAAATAGTTTACCAAAATCAAATACCCTTCTTGGGAAGGTTGGGGTCCAGTTCTCCCCTTTTGAACTGGTTGTTTTCTACAGCTTCTTGCTTACTAGAAAGATGTCCTATTTGAAGGACCAAATGGTCCTCATCTTAATTTGTTTGTGGTTGCCTAATTATCTGCATACTTCATAAAAATAGTAAATGCTTTGAAGAAATGAAATCTCTCCTTGAGATTCATGCGAAAAGTGAGAACTCTACTGAAATTTCCAGTAGCAAGGCAATTAAGTTGTGCAATTCCACAACCTAAACACAGTATAATTCACCTCCATAAAAAGGAGAGGGAGGAGGGAAGGGATGTGTCAGCAGGGCAAATGAGCAAGTTCCTGGAGCCCAAGGCTGCAAGAGATCCCGTTAGCTTCCCAAACCCAATCTCCTGAGGGAGAATGGACTGAAAGTTTCTGCTCTTCATAATCCCACTCATTTTTCTAACACATATTTGGGATCTCTTGTTTCTCCTCTTGTTGTTACTGAGCTGTGTGACTGTGAGACAATCCTTTTCCCTTGTCTCTTACACATCAAAAATTCATTACCCTGATCAGAAGACCCATCACAATCTGGCTGTAACCTACTCAGCTCTCAGATCTCATACCCTTCCCCTTTGATCCTTTTTTGTCCTTTTCATACTGTTTTAAGTTTCTGTTGTTAAGATACGAGAAGTATATTTCCTGTTATCCCCCCACTCCATCCATAGCACACATCTGGCCCTTTCTCATACTCTTTCTCAGAACTGAGGAAAGAGTAACGGATTCAGAGACAGAGTCAGAGGACTTGGTTTCAAATCTTTTTTTTTTCCAAATGCTTTATTAACTTCTGATTTACATCATTCATTTCCGCCAGATTTTGAGTTACAAATTTTCTCCCTGTTTTTCCCCTACCCACCGCCCCAAAATAGCAGTCCCATAGGATATCCCCTCCTCCAATCTGCTCTCTCCCATATTTTCTCCCATACCCCTTTCTACTTTTCCACTAGGGCATGGTGGATCTCTATGCCCCCGTGCCTGTATATCTTATTTCCTAATTACATGTAAAATGGTATTAATAATAGTATATATATAATATATATGAATATTTGATTTTAAAACTTTGAATTCCAGATTTATTCCCTTCCTCCCTTGTCACCCACCCTTACTGGGAAGATAAGCAGTTCAGTATAGGTTGTACATGTGTGGCTAATGCAAAACAATGACATAGTAGATATATTGTAAAAGAGTGACTATATTTCCCTCCCTCCTATCCCACCTCCCACTTGTTCTATTCTCTTCTTTGATCCCATCCCTTTTCAAAAGTGGGTGCTTCCAACTTCCCTCCCCCCCCCAGCCTGCCCTCCCTTCCATCATCCCCCCTCTCATCCCCTTCCCCCACTACTCTCCTGGAGGATGAGATACCCTATTTAGTGTGTATTTCATTCCCTCCTCAAGCCAAATTCAATGGGAATAAGGTTGACCCATTCCCTTTTGCCTTCCTATTCTTCCCTTCCATTGTAACCATTTTCCCTTGCCTCTTCTATATGAGATAGTTTACCCCATTCTATCTCTCCCCATCTCCTCTCATTGTATTTTCCTCTCTCGCCTCTTAATTTCATCTTTTAAGTATCATCCCTTCCTGTTAAATTGGCCCTGTGCCCTCTATCTATGTATATCTGTAAACATATATACACACATTCACATATGTATTCATATGCCCATATACCCTCATATATAAACATATATATATTTCTATTCCCTTCAACCACTGAGAAAAGTTTCATAAATTACAATTATTGTTTTTCCATGTAGGAATGTTAATAGTTCAACTTTGATAAGTTCCTTATGATTTCTTTCCCCTGTTTACCTTCTCATGCTTCTCTTGCTTCTTGTATCTGAATGTCAAATTTTCTATTCAACTCTGTTTTTTTCATCAAGAATTCTTGAAAGTCCTCTCTTCCACTGAATGACCATATTTTCCCCTGAAACATGATACTCAGTTTTGCTGGGTAGGTGACTCTTGGTTTTAATTCCAGCTCCTTTGCCCTCTGGAATATCATATTATAAGCCCTTCGATCCCTCATTGTAGAAGCTGCCAGATCCTGGGTTATCCTGATTGCGTTTTCACAATATTTAAATTGTTTCTTCCTGGCTGCTTGTAATATTGTCTCCTTAATCTGGGAATTTTGGAACCTGGCTATAATATTCCTAGGAGTTTTCTTTATGGGATCTTTTTTCAGGAGGGGATCTGTGGATTCTTTCAACCTCTATTTTGCCCTCAGGTTCTACAACATCAGGGCAGTTTTCTTTGAGAACTTCCTGGAGGATGATTTCTATGTTCTTACTTTGATCATGG
The DNA here is from genome assembly GCF_028583685.1 of Petaurus breviceps papuanus. Lineage (NCBI taxonomy): Eukaryota > Metazoa > Chordata > Mammalia > Diprotodontia > Petauridae > Petaurus > Petaurus breviceps. The sequence continues at coordinate 34,994,380 of NW_027187400.1, read as the reverse complement.
CTTTCAGGTAGTCCAATAATTTTTAAATTATCTCTCCTGGATCTATATTCCAGGTCAGTGGTTTTTCCCATGAGATATTTCACATTGCCTTCTATTCTTTCATTTGTTTGGATCTGTTTGACAGCATCTTGATTTCTCATAAAGTCATTAGCTTCCATTTTCTCCAATCTAATTCTGAAGCAATGATTCTCTTTCAGTGAGCTTTTGAGATTCTTTTTCCATCTGGCAAATTCAGCTTTTTAAGGCATTATTCTCCTCATTGCCTTTTTGAGCCTCTTTTGCCATTTGAGTTAGTCTATTTTTCAAGGTGTGATTTTCCTCAGTCAGGCTGTTGACTCTCATTTCATAATTTTCTTGCATCATTCTCATTTCTCTTCCCAATTTTTCCTCCGCTTCTCTTATCTGCTTCTTTAGGTCCTCTATGGCCTGTAACCAGCTCATATTTTCCTTCAGAGCTTTTGGTGCAGGAGTTCTGACTTCACTGTCTTCCTCCTGTTCCATGCTTTCCTCCTTTTTGTCCCCAAAATAGGAGTCCAATGTTGGAATCTGCTGTCTGCTTTGTTTCTTTTGCCTGGTCATGTCGCCCCTCAGTCACTTGACCCCTGGGATTTTTGCCACAGTAGGACTCTGCCACCAGACAGGGGAGCTTCTTCCCAAATGCTGGGGTTTTCTCAGCTGCTGGAGGTATTAGATGGATGCCCTCTCTGAGGCCTCCACACGCTCTGGCAAGCTGGACACACACCCTAAGACCTCTACCCTAGACTGCCATCCAGATCCAAGAAGGTTAAAGCAAGAGCAATTACCCCTCAGACTGGTGCTTGGTCCCCCTACACTCTGCAGGCCAGGAGCTGAAGCTGCCACGTGGTGCTGGCTGGCTGTGCCGGTGTCTCAGCGGCTTCTTGCCCCAGGGACAAAAGCCATGCACTCCCACTCACTGTGTCCCAAAGTCCAGACTGCACTGACCTCTCACTTTGTCCGTCGAATATTTGTGTTGACAAATCTGGAAAGGGCCACAGCTGCTGCTGATCTGGACTCCCTCCAGCCAGGGGCTGGTCAGGCCCACCCTGGGGCTAAAGCCTGCCAGGCTGTCCTCAGTGGGAGGTTAGCTTCTCTGCATCATTTTGTGAGTTCTGCAGCTCCAAAGTTTGTTTATAGTCCCCTTTTTACATGGATTGGGGAAGGTGGAAGCCAGAGCAGCAGGGAGGTCCTGCTTCTACTCCAACAACTTGACTCCGGCCCCTTGGTTTCAAATCTTAACATTGCCAGGTACTACTGAATAAACCCATCAACTTCTCTGGGCCTTAGTTTACCCCTCTGTAAAGACAAGCAGGTTGGACTAGATGACCTCTGAGAACCCTCCCAGTTCTAGGACCATCATCCTATATATTCTTATAATCTATCAAATGAGGGGATTGGGCTAGATGACTGCAGTTCATCCTATTTCTAAATCTATGACCCTATGAAGCAGTGACCTCTGAGACTCTATGATGGATCAGATACATGGGGTTCCAGATTGGATTATTATTATCTCATGTATATATGTATACACATATGTATACATTCATATGTACACATAACTATTTCATATAATTCTTAGATACCCCCTTATTATGTATGTATATATACATATACATATGTGTGGTACACACATACATATATTATGGTATAGTAGAGAGAGCACTGGCTTCAGACACTCCCTACTATTTCATTCTACCTCTGTTTGCCTCACTTTCCTCAACTGTAAAATTGGAATAATAATAATATTTACCTTTCAGGATTGTTATGAGGATCAATTGAGGTAATAATTGTAAAGTTAGCATAGAGTAGGTGCTATACAAATTTTAGTTAGTAGTAGTAATAGTACAAGTAGTAGTAGCAGTTATCATAGAAGTAGTAGTAGTAATAGTAGAAGTGGTAGTAATAAAAGTAATAATAGTAGAAGTAGTATTAGTAGTAGTAGTCATAGAAGTAGTAATAGTATAGTATAATATCTTTCATAGGATAGACATGCACATATAAGGATATGTTCATAGAAAGGCAGACTGGTGTAGTGGAAAGATAGCTGATCTTAGAGTCAGAATGACCTGGGTTCAAATCCTGACACCTATTGACATTATATTGGCCATGTGACCTTAGACAAGTTAATTAGCTGTTGAGTACTCTAGGCACCTGAGCATAAATTGCAAGGAAAATGTTAAACTTCATTGGTAGATGTAGTTTTCTCACCTGGGAGTTCTCTATATCAGTGATTTCATACATTAGTCCCTATGTCTGCATGTATGTGTATATACATAGGCATGTGTACACAAGCCTGTATGTATAAATATTCACATATATATGTGTACACACACATGTAAGCATATGTAAGTATTTATACAGAAGTATATCTATATACTTTGTGGACATTGTTTATATATACAAACATATGTATATATGTGTGTATATATAATATACATTGTTACTAATATGTATGTCTAATCCTCAGTTTATAGACATAGATTAGAGGGTTCTGAATAACAAATGCAATTTTTATTATATTATTTGCAACACCAATAATAAAAGCATATTTAAGTAGTATTTCAAAGTTCACAAATGAACTTCACACCCTTTATCTCATCTCATTTTCATAACGACCTTGTGAGGCCCATTTTACAGATAGGGAAAATGGAAGGTGATGGAGGTGAAATGACATACACAGGGTCACAAAGCTATTACGTGTCCAAGGTAGAAGCTGAACCCACATCTTCTGGCTTCCTCCAGCACTATGAGGTTAAAAGGGTCAAAATTCAAGGGCTTTGGAGGCATTGAAAGCTGAAAATTTAAAATCAAGTTTCTTGCTTTCCATTTTCTATGATTGAAAAAAAGAACCTCGGCAAGATAACCAATCCTTCTGAACAACAAGAAATCTTGTATTTGAAATGATAGCAATTCTCAGTGTTGGCCAAGATTCTGTCATCTCTCCTGGTGTTTGGTTGAACAGTGAGGAACAGAAAAAGCAGGAGCCCTTTCCAGGCTGATCCTATGATCCTTACAGACAGAATACTTCCTGAATTAGGTGAAAGTTACCTCAAATCAGGGTCAAAGGATAAGGTCTCAGTTCTTTGCAAACAATTTAATTCCTAATAATAATATTTCATATTTTTATATATTTGAATTCATTTAGTTTTCTCCAGAACCCTCTGAAATAGTCGCTATTATTATCCCACTTTAAAAAAAAGACAGAACTGAGGTTCAGGAAGGGTAAGGGATTTGCCCAGTCACACAGCTTGTACATATCTGAGGTGGGATTTAAGCCCAGTTCTTTCTGACTCCAATTCTTGTGTTCTGTCCTCTATGCCCAACCATAAGAGGGAACTCATGCTTTTTTAAAAAAATGTTAGAAGTTTATTTTAATAACGCAGATGGTTTGCAATAAACATAGAAAAATTCAAAATAAATTAAGAATTGTATGTATATGTATGTGGGGCAGCTAGATGGGACAGTGGATAGAGCCTTGCATCAGGAAAACCTGAATTCAAATCCAGCCTCAGACACTTACCAGCTATGTGACCCTGGGGAAGTCTCTTAACCCCATTTGCCTGTTTCCTTATCTGTAAAATGAGCTGGAGAAGGAAATGGTAGATGACTGCAGTATCTTTGTGTGACCCTGGGCAAGTCATTTTACCCCATTTGCCTTCATTTCCTCATCTGTAAAATGAGCTGGAGAAGGAAATGGCAAATCACTCCAGTATGGCTGCCAAGAAAACCCCAAAGGGGTCATGGAGAGTCAGACACAAATGAACAATTGGTTGGTGTATGTATTTATGACTGATATCCTGCCATGACAACTCACTTTTTTAAAAAATCACCTTTGAGATGATTTTGGAAATCAAATTCTAGGTCATGAACACAGCAGTTTTCTGGGGAGCAGCCCAAGGACTGCATGAATGCTTGCTAGCCTTTCTCCAAGTTCAGAGCACCAGAGTGTACTTGGCCCTTGCTGGTTGTGCAAAGATCCAGCTAGTATTTCTCCTAAAGTTGGGTTTTGTTCCAGCCCCTTGGGGGATTTCACTGCCCTCTGGCCTTCATCCTGCCCTTTCTGTTCTTTCCTCATCCTTCTCTGTCATGTTATTTCTGTCACCTCTTTATACCAGATAACCAGAGCAGAGTGAGGGGTTATAATGTTTAAACTTTTAATGTTACTCTGTCATTTACTTATTCATAGCATCATTTTATAGTACTGTGTGACTGGGGGCACTCCTCCCTCCCTTCCTCCCCTCCAAGGTGCTCTAATTTTTGGCTGCATTTAAATTTACTTTCGGTTTATTTTCTTCTATATTAATATTCTTCCCTCCCAACCACTTTTGATCAACACCTCCATATCCTAATAATCCCTCCCCCTCCTCTACCCAATAAGTCTTCCCTTATAACAAGCATTAAAGATATTTTCTAAAAAGATGGGTCAGTCAAGCCAGCCAACACTATGACTGAGTCTGATGGCATTTACAGTATTCCACATCCACAGTCAAGAATGTCGCCAACAAAGGGTGGGAGGTACATTTTTTCCTTTCAATTTTATTTTTAAATTGGGTTATCCTGAATTTAACAAATACCAAAGGACATGATCATTTCCACAAAGAACAGAAAAAGACAATTGCTTTACCTAGCTGTGTGACCTCGGGCAAGTCATTTAACCCCAACTGTCTTGCCTTCCCCCCTCAAAAAAAAAAAAAAGCAAATCGACCAACCAAATAAAAACAATCCACCTAAATTCCCATTATATGCAACTTGCTTGTTATAAATATACATCCAACATTAGATTCAAAGTATCTTGCTGGTGGTCTGTGTTTCCTTCTGAATTTCCTTCTCTTCTATGCATAAAAGGAAATGTTTCCGTTGACCTTTTTTTTTTTTCTGCTTTTTGGGACTAGAATTTGGGGAAAGATCTGAGAGGTAAGAGGGACAGAAAGAGAAGAAATTGTTTCTCAAATTTGTTTTATTAGAAATTAGGTGTCCAGCAGGACAGGTATGAGAGCAAAGTATGGAATTTATTCTGTTCTCTTTTTTTTAATGAAAGTAATAGAAAATGAAGATTCACAGTTTCGTATACAACTATCTTTCTGTGTTTGTATGTATGGCCATGACTTTTTTTGGTGTTTAAATTAAAAATAAAAAAAATTTAAATAAAGAAATTAATGGGCCTTAGGCTCTAGAAGGGGTCATCTAGTCTAATCCATATTCTATTTTATAGATAAGGAAACTGAGGCCCCAAGTGGGGAATTGTCTTGCTCAACATAAAGAAGTTCAAAAGCTAGGAATATTATACTTCTAATCTCACATGTCAGAGGTGGAAGGGATTTTAGAACAGGGAATTTCAGAACTGAGAGGGCCCTTAGAACAGAAATGTTAAGGGGGCAGCTAGGTGATGCAATGAATAGAGCATGGGCTCTGGAGTCAGGAGGACCTGAGTTCAAATCCAGCCTCAGACACTTAACACAAAAAAACTAGCGGTGTGACCTTGGGCAAGTCACTTAGCCCCAATTGCCCTACAAAAAGCAAAAACAAACAGAAATGTCAGAGCTGGGAGGGCCCTAGAACATAGAGCATGAGAGCTACAAGGAATCATCAGTTCTACCCTCTTCTTTCCATTAAGAAGTGTGGGTGCTCCAAGGACTTGCCCAAAATGCCACAGGCTGGCAAGCAGAACAGGGCTTGCAACCCAGAGCAAGTTTTCTGCATCCAGACCCCATGTTCTCACCTTGAAGCCTAGCTCCCTCTTGGTTTTACTTACAAGATCAAACTTTTTAAAGCCCCAGAAAGGCAACCCACCTCACCCTACCTCAATAGCTTTTCTAGACCTTCTGAATATAATTCCCATTCACTACATTTTCCCCCTAGCACTCCTTCCTTTTGTTTAATGAACAAATATATTTTTTTACTTCTACCACGGCCTCTATATCAGAGAGAATAGGGATAGGGGGATAGGTTGTACCTGGAATCAGGAAGGTCTAGGTCCAAATCCTGCTTTAGACATTAGCTGTGTGACCCTGAGCAGTCACTTCCCTTTTCTGGGGCTATATTTCCTCACCTGCAAATTAAGAAGTTGGACTATGTGACTTCTAGGTCCTTTCCAGCTCTTGATCCATGACCAAGTGAGTTAAGTGAGCAAGTGAGTTAAGTCCTGCCTGGGCCTCAGTTTTCTCACCTGTAAAATGAAAAGGTTTGACTCAATCACCTCTAAGGTCTCTCTCCATCTCCCATGAATGTATTTGTCAGGCCATGTATGGGAGACACAAGGATTAAAATCAAGCCTCAGCCTCTGCCTTCAAGGAAGGTACAGTCCAAGTCTCCAGTTTTTACCTTCTTGCATTTGATCCTTGTAACTAGCATTCAGGCTTGGATGTACAGAAATCATTGCAAACTTAGTGGATGGGCATTCGTAGTATTCCCCTGGTTACACTTGTTCTTAGGGATAAATTCTTAGGGATTAGAAGTTTCCAAAAGGTTCTGTGGCTACACTAGCTCATCATGGAGGGTGTAATGGTGCCCAGACAAAAACCATTCTTTTTTGTGGAGATGGAGATGCTTCTGCTCACACATCTGTTTCCAGTGGCAGATTTTTTTTCAGTAGGAGGTGAGACAATCCTATTAGGAAACCAGAAATTGACTCAATTAGAAGTTGTAGGCTGGTTTGTGAAAATGGTGGCATTTACTTCTTTGTACCCAGGACTCACTCTTCTAGAATGCAGCAGTACAGTGAGTTAAGGCATGGGAAATGATTTTTAGACTTGGCTTTGCTATATAAGGTCTCCTCTAGGAGACCTTGGACAAGTTAATTTCCTCCTTTTAGGAACTACATTGCTCATATGTAAAATGAGGATATTGGAGTTGATGATTCCTGGTAACGCTAATATTTTATGTTATCAGTACCTTCCCAGCTCTGACATCCCCTGTTCTAAGGGCCCTCCCAGCTGTGCCGTGATGTTCTTAATTCTCCCCCAGCTCTCTGGCTCATGTTCCTGTCAAGCTTGATTTTCTAGGATCTTCATTCTAAGGTCCTTTCCAAGCCCAACATGGCCCATATTCAATGCCACTCAATTCATCTTTGCATCATAGTGCTATTGGTTGGGATTTGAAGGATCTGATCTGAAAAGACAGTTCCTTTAGGAGCACAGTTGTGTGCCTTGGGGTGGGTGGGCATTCTGGGTGAGCTAACTGGAACACAGAAAAGTAGTCCTGACTCATATTTGGAGGTCCATGTGTTCTCAGCCTCCTAACATAACCTGGACTGTAAAATGTGTATTGTTCAATCACCCCTGTTCTGCATGGAGATTTCCTAATTCAAACAGAAGCACACCTGGGATAGGACATGGGTGACAGATTGCCCTTTCTTTATCTGAGCCTCTGTGTTTGGTCTAGGGCTCATTTGCATGGAGGAAAGAAAAATAGGAGGGAGCGTAGCTCCTGACAGCCTGAAAAACCCCCTTTCATTGTGGTTCCACTGAGTCATGTACAAGCCCTGGAAATTTTACCTTTCTTTTAAATTTTGTTTTAGCATGCTACAAATAGGAACTTCTTAAAATATTAAGTTTGCTTTACCTGAGTCTACCCTTGCTTAGTCAGAAAACACTCCAGGGCTGGTAAGGAAAAAAGCACAAGTGAGGTTTTAGATTCATTTAATAAGACTTTATTAATCACACTAGGCCTGAGAAGGAGAATGATGTCATAAAGAGAGAGTCGACCTCTGAGTCAGGAAGACAAAAGTTAAAGAAAGTTCTACCTTTGACACTCACTAGCAGTGGAACCCTGGACAAGTCACCTCACTTGCAATAACCAAGACTACAAATTGGAGAGAAGGTACTGACCAGCACTGGTAGAAGGAGTTTTCTCAGGGGAAACTCCCTCACTAAAGAAATAGCAGGTCTGGTTTAGAGAAAAATGTTTCAAGCATTAAACTAGTTATATCAGACACTGGTTATTCCAAGAAAAAAAGTGATTTGGTTGTGCCCTCAAAGAGGATTCATTTTTTGAATGAGAAATTATGTTGAACATACCAGGCAAAGGAGAGAAAAGTAGATTAATATAAATAATTGTGATATTATCACTTGAGTTAATTTGTTATTTATATTTACCAATTTATATTATTTATTGATTTATATACTTTTATTTACATACTTGTTGATTCATTCATTTATTTTATTCATTGATTTATTCATGATTTATTGATTTATTCATTCTATTGATATATTCTCATATTCATTCATTTCATTCATTCTAAAATATTTATTGAGAAGTACTAAGTACTAGGGGAGATGCAAAGTTTAGATACAGCATGGTCCCTGCTTTCATGCAACTTTTTCAGTAGGCTAATGGAGGAATGTTTGTTTAGTCATTTCCAATCCTGTCTGGCTTTTCTTGACTCCATTTGGGGTTTTCCTGGCAGAGATACTGGAGTGATTTGCCATTTTGTTCTCCAACTCATTTTACAGATGAGGAAACAGAGGTAAACTGGGTGAGGTGTATCATACAACTAGTAAATGTCTAAGGCTAGATTTGCACTCAGGTCCTCCTGACTCTAGGCCTGGCACTCTATTCACTGCCCACCTAGCTGCCCAGGAGAGGAATTACATAGATACATAGATAGATGGATAGATAGATAGATAGATAGATAGATAGATAGATAGATAGATAGATAGATAGATAGATAGATAGATAGATAGATAGATAGATGGGTGGATGGATGGATGGATGAATGGATGAATGGATGGGTGGATAGATAGATAATACTAATCATACACAATGCTACATGATATTCTCCCTAGCTAGCTTCAGAAACAAATACTAAGTGATATCCAAAGGGCAAAGCCATTGCTTACCAAGGTGATCAACAAAGGTGTCACCAGAGAGGTAACATTTAAACCCCAGCATCTGTGCCTGTAACATGAGGGAATTGAACTAAATTAACTCTAAGGTCCCTTTTAGATTTAAATCCTAAAATTTAAAGGATTGGTAGGTAATACAGGTGGATGCTAGTGGAGGGAGGGTATTCCTGGAAAATAGCAAAGGGTGAGCAAAGCCAGGGAGGTGAGAGAGCACAGAATATTCAGGGAGGTAGGAATGTCTACTTTGGTTGAGCATTGAGTAGGTGAAGTCAGCTTATGAAGGACTTTAAATGCCAAATTGAGGTGCTTATATATTTTATCCTAGAGGCAATAGGGAGTCTTTGAAGGTTCTTGAGTTGGGAGGGTGTCATGGTCAGACTTAGGCTTTGGGAAGCTTCATTCTTTTGGTACTTGAATGGAGAGTGCATTTGGGAGTAGAGAGAGGGGAAGCCAGGAGACCACTGCAATAATCCAGGTGAAAGGGGATAGGTATTTGTACTAGGTTGGGAGTTTGTGAGTGATGATAATGTAAGTTTCCAAAACAAGCCTTCAGTCACTGAATGCAATTCCTTGTCTGAGAGCTTACTAGTCAATTCTCTTCTGAAGATGAGTCACTTTAGATTACACAAACACACACACACACACACACAACTCTGAATAATGCATTTTCTAGACTTTCTCCAACAACCTCAGTGCACATTTTCTCCCCTAGGCAAATCTCCTCCTTCAGCCCACAGGTTGAGAGATCCAAGCAGAAACCCTTAAGGTTCAGTCAATCAATCAGTTGTCCACAATGATTAGACACCTACCTTGCACTAGATTCTGGTCCAGGCACTGAGAATACAAATGGAGAACAGAAAGAGTCTTAGCTCTAGAAGGGTTTGCTGTCCATTGGCATCATTGGATCTTTGCTTTCAAGTGCGAAAGGACCTTGGATATTACAGAGCTCAACTTTATTTTATAGACCATAGACATAAAGTGGGAAGGGACCCCAGAGGCCAGTTAGTTCAAGCCCCTTGTTTGACAGATGAGGAAACTGAGGACTAGAAAGTCTAGAGTCACAAAAAATAAATCAAATGCAGCTGCATCAGGTATCAGATGAAGGATTTGAACTCATTTCTTACCGATTTTAAATTCTGGACTGACTATTTCAACAGACCTGTTTAGAAAAAAAACTTCCTCTTAGGTAGACCCATGCCATGATTGTATCCTTCAAGGAAGACTAGAGAACACCTCCTCTTCACAGTTTCAAATGTTGTCTCCTATGATGGTTCCTTGTTCCACAGTCATGTCAGGGACCCAAGGAATCATCAGGCAGTATTTGTTTGGCTTGTTAAATGGGAACTTGCTGCCTGGGATTTGGGTCAGGAGCCTGTGGTTGTCACCCGGTCACCTTCTCTGCTATCATTCTGTTTTATTACTGTTTACCCAGTTCTCTCCTAAAATCCTTTACTGGCCTTTTGAGCATGGGATATCTCCACCCCCAATTAAAAGATGGTGGGCGCTTCCCTTCACACAACACCATGCCTCTGAAGAGAACCTTTCACATCTGACTTCAGTTTACTGAAATAACAACAGATGTTTATCTTATATTGTATGGCACAAGACACTGTAGCCTATAAACTACCTCCTGGAGCTAAAACTGGAATTTCTCCGGCCTCCTTTAGCCACTTGCCGGCTTTCAGTTCTCCTATGAGTGTTTTCCTTTCTCTGGGGTTTAATCAGCTACCAAAGTATTTTAAAGTCTTGCACTATAAACTGTGACATAAGGATGAGCTTTGGAGATTCCAGGCCTTCCTCTTAGCTGCCCTTTGAGCAGGGAGCAAGGCATGATCCTTGCTGTAAATCCTGGTCCTTGAGAACATAGAGTCAGCTGGAAGGGACCTCAGAAGCCATGGAGTGCAACTCTCAGATTGAAGAGATGAGAGAACAGAAACTCAAGGAGTTGAAAGAATTTGCCTGACAGTCATATGACCAAAGATTAGGAGCAGGAAGGAACTTTAGAAACTACCTAGCCTAACCCTCTCTCTCATTTCATAGAGGAAAAAATGAAGGCCAGGGAGATCAAGAGGTCCAAAAGGTGGTATGTGTTGGAGCTGGGATTTGAACCCCAGGCCCCTGACTCCAAATTTTGTGCTCTGTACAATGCTGATTCCCTTCCAATTGTGTGCGTCAGCCGCCATGGGTTCCTACACTAACAAGAAGTAAGGTAATCAGTAGACTTTGATGGAGGCATTTCACTGAAAGATAATCTTTGGTCATAGATTTAGACATTATCTAGCCTAATGAGACCCTTTTATTTATGAATTTTTTATAATTTTTTCTGACTCTTACATTACTTTTAATTCTGAATATCATCCTTCCCCACTGGCTACACAACCAACTAAGCCCCACCTCCCAAAATTAAATTTTTAAGAAACATTTTAGAAAAACCAACCAGCTTAGCCAATAGTAGAAGTAATGATCCAGGTCCCTAGCCCCCCACCGCTCCACAGACAGGAGGAAGGTGAATTTTCTCATCTCTTCTTCATGGCCACCATGATTACCCAGCATTCCCTTGATGTTATCATCACCATCATCATCCTTTCCCTTTATATTTTTGTAGTCATGGAATATATAGCTCCTTCTGCTTTCTTTCCTTGGCAACAGTTTACACAAAGCTGTCCATGAAACGATGTTTATAAGCTCCATGTTTGTTGTTTCTGACAACACAGTAATATTTCGCGATATTCATGTTTTGCAATTTGTTTAGCCATTCTCCAGCTGGTGGATATCTCCTTTGTTTCCAATTAAAGCGCTGATATGAACATTTTGGTGTCTTTGGGCCCTTTCTTCATCTTTGACCTTCTTGAGGCATATTCCTAGAAGGGCAAATCACTCACTTCATATATAAGGAAATTGAGGCACGGAGAGATTGGAAATTTCCCAAGGCTATACCTCAGGTAAGTGGCAGGACTGGGATTCAAACCCAGATCCTCTGAATCAAAATTCTACACTCTTTTTATTACTCCACTAAACTGAAATCAGCTGAGAAGGATAGACTGTAACCTGAATATTGATAAAATCATAAAAGACTTTTCTTGATAGGCAGAAGAAAACAAATCCTGATACATCACGAAATGCTTGCTTAATCGAATTGGATTGAATTGCCCCCCAAATTCACAACACAAGCCTCTTTGAAGGAGTGGAAGTGGAGTCCTTCCTGTATTTCCTAATACACGTCCCTCCTCTTTCCCCCAAACCTCATTTAACACTCTCTTATAACAAAGTAAAAACAGTTAACCAAAACAGATCTACAATGAAACTGCATCTGTCTGTGCATATACCATGCCATACCAGTAGTCCCCCATGTCTCTAATGAAAGGATGAAAACGTGTTTCACCATCTTTCCTCCAAGATCAGAACCTATCATTTTGCTGGCTATTTTCTCTTGCTCTAATTCATATCAGGTTTATGGATTTACCAAGAACCTTAAAGGATTGTGGCATTTCTTTCCCGTACAGTTTGGTGGTACTTTATTCTCCATTTTCATATTTATTATCTATTGTCTCCCAAACATTCAGAAAATACATCCACCTCAGCAACAATCAGTAAACATGAAACAGAAACCAAATGCGGATCCCTGAAAGGAAGGATTGTGTTTTCCTTGTTTTAAGCTCTGCCTTATTCCTTTAAGATGCTGGAGCCAGCTCCTCCAGGCTCCAGCAGTTCCCAGGCCTGCCTTTGGCAAACCTGTTGCCCATTATTAAAGGCAGCCTTTGCCTTTGCCTCTTGTAGGGAGTTGCCCAATGCAGGATTTCCAAACTCCAGGGGGTGGGGGTAGGGAGAAGGCTTGGAACTTTTGCAAGAGTGGGTTGAGGCTCTTCTCTGGATTGCTTTCAGAGAGGCAGGGTGATAGAGTGGATAATATACTGAAGTTGGAATTAGAAAAACTGGAGATCAAAGCCTTCCTCTGATCCAAACCCCTCTGTAAGTCCCAGGAAGACTCTCTGATCCTTGGCTTATTCATCTGTAAAATGGGAACAATGATAGCTCTAGTATACTCCTCACAGAATTGTGGTGAAGCTTTAATGATACGGTGTGTGATAAGTCACTTTTCAGCACAGCTGGGGGGGCATGCTATATTGGGATCTGGGTTCAAATCCTGCCTTTGCTACCTTGGGGAAATTATCTTGGCTGCAGTTCCTTTTCTGTAAAATGAAGTGGGTTGGCCTAGTAGATTTCTAAGGACCCTTCCAATTCTTGACTTATGATCTTTAAAGTCCTAGAGAAATGTTGGATGCTTGTATTATTCTCAGGTATTCTTAAAGTGGTTGAAGTTGGGTTGATTTGCAAAAAAAAATCAACTGATGGGTCTCCGTATTAGGTGATCTGGGCAGATCGTAGCTTAGATTTAATTCAATTAGATCTAACAATATCTATTAAATACTTTCTAGGTGGTAGGCACTGTACAGTGTGCTGGGGATGCAAAGACAAATGCAAAAAAAAATCTCTGACCTCAGTGCACTTACATTCTCCTGGAGAAAGAAACTTGTTAAAATTTTGAACTTAAATGAAAATGTATCTGTGTGACCTTGGAAAAGTCCCTTCCCTTCCCTGGACTTCAGTTTCCTCAAGTTGAAAATGAGATGAACTAATGAACTCTATTGTTTCTACCAGCTGGAATACTCTAATTCTTTGGGTCAGAAGTTCCTGAGAGGTATTTGTTGTTGTTGTTGTTTAATAAGACAGTCAATAAGGATTTATTAAATGCTTTCTTTGTGCCGGTCACTGTGCTAAGCATTAAACAGAACTTTACATTTTACAGGCTCTATTCACTTCTCTTTTGTGAGAAGGTAGACTATGTTTGCCATTCAACAGACTTATGGTGTTCTCCTAGCAGTTGGAGCCATCCACAATTAAAATAGGGAGGTAGTGGAGGTAGAACCTCATCAGTTCTAGTGCAGAATCTGTCAGGTATGTCATGAGGAAGATTGCTATCAGGGGAGATGTTGAGTGGATACTGACATCCTCTTCCAACTCTGAAATTCTTTGGAGCCTAGAGAGGAGCAATGGGTCATATAGATTCAAAGGTTTGGGGAAATGACTATATAGAACTGGGAATAAAGGATCCTAGATGTCCAGCTAGAAGGAACCTCTGAGGCCATCTAGTTTAATACTATCAATTTATTGATGAGGAAACTGAGGCAAAGTGTTGCCTCACACAGGTACCAAGGCTGGACTTGAACCCAGATCCTCTGATTCCAGCTTTTTTCTTTATGCAACAAGATTCCCAAAAGCCATTTGGTCACACCTCCTAATGGCTTTCAGAGATTCCCTGATATTTCCAGAAAGATTCTGGAAACATTCATTTTAATTGTGAATGAAAAAGTGTGCCACAAAATTCTTTGATTTCTATGACCCTCCTGTCTACCCACATGCCACAACCCTTCTCCACTTTCCCCAAAGTTAGGATTCCCTATTAATCAGAATTAAGTCCTGATAGATTCCTTACTACAGATCCCTATGTATTCCCGGACTATGCAGGGAAATCTTTTTGCCTCCAGAAAATTTGTAGTAGCTAATAAAGAGCTAAGAAATGATTTAATTAGGACCTGAAGATGCTTGCATCCTTGTAGTTCATCACTCACCAGTCCATAAGCACCACAAGGAGAGTCCTGTTCAACAGACAGGAACTCCTCCTCCCTGCCTTTTTAATCTCCCCACTCTCAACTGGATTTAAGAAACAACCAGGATCTAGTGTCTCTTGGAAAGATTGATGTGTGATACTAATGCTATGTCTAGGACTTTGGGATGTTTGTCAACATCTGGGTGACTGATAGATTTTCCCACTTTCCATCTGGATGCTATGCCTGTCATGTAGACCTGCAGCCTTGGACCAAACTGGAAACAAAATCTGCAACCATCTGGCCACCAAGAAGGGTCTACACTCATTAACTAATTGATTAATTAATGTTTCCAAAGCCCTTGGGGATCCTTGAATGAAGTGGTCTATAGAAGTACAAAGCATTATTGTTAGAATAATCACCATTTCATTCCCCCATTCACCACTTCAGACCCTACAGAATACCCTAAAACAAACGCCACTGGGCCCTGAGGCATTGCTGTCATTTGTCAATGCCATTTGTCCATGCCATGGAAGATGGCGATAACAATGCCGATCAAAGATGTTCTTTAAATCGCAGAGTTCATAGCAACTTGTGTGTTTCATATGCATGTACACACATAAATATGTATATATTTTTCATATATGCTGAACTAGTTAAGAAGGGGAAGGAAAAGGTCTAGGCTTGTAAGCTGGCTAGCAAAACAGAAACCTTAGTTTGAATAACATCCAAGGTGATTGTTCCACAATCCTGTTTGGACCTCATCTTGAGTGTTGTGTTTGCCTCTTCCTCCCACATTTTAGGGAAAATTTACTTTAACTTGAGGGTACTCAGGGCAGGATGACCAGCATGTGAGCTTTGAGATCATACACTATAAGGATGAGTTGAGGGAATGGGAAGAGAAAAGATTTGGAGGAATAGAGCATGGGAGTTGTCTTCAAGCATTTGAAGGGATACCACACAGAAGAGGGATTGAACTCAGTCTGCTTCTTTCCAACAGGGAAGATCTAAAAATAATGGGTGGGAATTATCAATTTAATGGAAGGAAAATTTCCAAAAAGTTATGGAATAGGCTGCATCAGGAGACAGTGGATTTCTATTTATCTGAAGTCTTCAAGCCAAGGCAAAAGGAGCCCTTTTTGGATATTTTGTAAAACAGATTCTTATTCAGACATGAGTTAGACAATAGGGTCTCTTCTGGCTTTGTATTTTTAGTGCTTAGGTTCTTGGCTTCTACTTTCTAACACAGAGCTTGGAACATAATAGGTGCTTTATAGATGTTTCTCAATTGCTGGCTTAGTGATTCTGTATCCTAGAAACCTTCATTTCTTTAGTAGAGAGGTCTATGTGAATTTGGAGGAGTCCAAATGTCAGGGATATGGAATTTAGTTTAATTCAGTTCAATTTATTTTATTCTACCAGCTACCTTCTCCCATAAAAAAGAAAAAAAAACCCTTTGTAGAAAGCATGTATATATTTTTAAATCTCCACACTCTCTGTATTAGGAAATACAGGTTTCATTCATTCTGTACCATGAGTCCACCATTTCTCTGCCAGGATATGGGTAGCATTCTTCATCATAAGTCATTTGGAATTAGACTCTGCATTGATCAGAGTTCTTAAGTCTTTGATTATTTACGACTGTTGTTACTGTATAAAATTCCCCCTAGTTCTGCTCACTTCATTCTGCATCAGTTCATACAAGCCTTCCGAGGTTTCTCTAAAATCATATATGGAATTAATTTTACTTGGTCTTCTCTCATTCAGTGCAAAGATTGAATTTGATCCATCCCACTTCAGAACCATCAAAAAACCAGAATGAGGTTTCTGGATTTATACAGTTTAATGGGCCAGCATAAACAAGCTTAAAACCATGATTAAGATTTGGGGAGAGGGGACAATCTTTCAAGGGTACGGAGATAGTGATGATGGGGTTAGGATGGGCATAGGGGCTTTTATTAGTCAATAACAAAGTTCCCACCAAGAAAAGAACAAAGCAAAATGAAATTTATTTTGACCCAGATAGAGAAATGATAAGGAGGTAGGTGTGTGTGTGTGTGTGTGTGTGTGTGTGTGTGTGTGTGTACCCAAGCCCTTACTTATGCTTAAAAAAATCCCCATGGGAGTATGAACTTCTGTGATTCTGTGGCATTGTGTGTGGTTAGGTGTTTAGAGAAGTTTTAAGTAGAAGTGGTAAAGGTGGAATTGCCTCGAAGATCAAGGGGGTGATAAGAAGTAAGAACACATCTCAAGAGAGGCAAAGGGGGAGTTCTCCCTCAGGCCAAGACTATTGCAGTCAAGGAGGTGGAGAGAGTTCTGTTCAATTTAGTCCAGCAACTAGGTCCAAGGCACTGAGCTAAGTTCTGGAGCTACAAAGACAAAAGAAAATGAGGTAGACTCTATTCTCTAGGAACTTACATTCTGTTGGGGTGAATAATTATTTGATGAACTTGGAAAAGT
The DNA here is from genome assembly GCF_028583685.1 of Petaurus breviceps papuanus. NCBI lineage: Eukaryota > Metazoa > Chordata > Mammalia > Diprotodontia > Petauridae > Petaurus > Petaurus breviceps. Next base: position 34,977,453 of record NW_027187400.1, on the reverse strand, counting down.
GTAGACCAATGTGTGCAAACCTTGGTTGTTCCCAACCATCCCAAACTCAAAAAGCCATTTGTATTTTCATTGGATTTAAGCAAAAATTATTGATTGAGGGGATCATATCACCTTTAGTTAGGTACATATGCTGCATATGTACATACTACATAGATGTGCATATATATGCACATATTTATATGTGAATGTATGCATATATACATGCACATACATACATAGATGTATATAGACACACATACATATACTAACCCCCCAAAGAGCCATCCCTTGTAACAAAGTATAAGATAGAAGAAAAAAAAAGCAACTCATCAAAATTTATCAACCCATTAGTTGACTCTGACAGTAATATACAATATTCCATACCCACAGTCTTCTACAGGAGGAGAGAAGAGGGAAAGGGAGAGGAGAGGAGAGGAGAGGAGAGGAGAGGAGAGGAGAGGAGAGAGAGAGATACCCACTGAATTCTGACTCAAAGGTGGCCTTTTATCCACTATTATGCCGTGCTGCCTTTCTCTAACATATTGTTTTGAATAGATTCATAGTTTTAGACCAAGTCATTGAGTGGAAAACATTAGATATCTCAGTGTCTAGGACTTAATAAACAAACATTTGGATGCATTTGTCTTCTTTAAAAAGCTAAATACTTTTTCCTGTGTTCACTCAGATGAGCAAAGTCCAATTTGGAATCTTTCCCCTGATTTCACTATTTTTCTTTTCCTACAATAGGAAACAACCAGCATAGAAATGCCCTCCACCAATGCAGATTGGCATCTCCATTTCCTCACCTTAGAGAGTTGACTAGAGTCATTGAGAGCTTATGTGATTTAATAAGTCCTTGTTGAGTGACTATCTGACTTGCCCCTGTTCCTATAGCCAATACATCAGAGATGAGACTTACTCCCAGGTCTGGCCCTCCATCTCTCAGAAGCACTAGCTTTCTTTACAATTCAGTTCCAGCACCACCTTCTTCCTACAGGAGGCTTTCCTTTACCCTCCCCACTCATATTACTCTGTGTTTATTTCTCTGGGAGAAATCTATTTTCCCAAGTTGAGTGGAAGCTCCTGGGGGGTAGGGATTATCTCATTTTTTCCTCTACCCTGATTTTGAAAGACCTGGATTCTACTTATTGATAGTCTGTGGAGCTTAAACCAAGCCCAGAAAGAAGCCAGGCATGTCAAGGAATGATTTCTCCGAGGGGGAGCTTCCTTGTCAAAGGATTCTGGGATGATGCCCAGACTGCTCGAACACAGGTAGTTAGACCTGTAAACTTGGAGAGACCCTGCCCACCGTGTGCTTCTCCTCTGATCTAATCATCTTGGATAATTCTTTGACTATTAGTTCACTCTACCAGTCCAAGTATCCTATGCATCAACACTCAGCTATACTTTTTTTTTTCATTAAAATCTTTCTTCTCAAAAATTCAAGCAACGCGTATTAAGCCCCTGCTATGCAACAAGCACTGTTCTGGGCAAAGAAAGGGGCCCTTCCCTAAGGAGGCACCCATTTTACTGATATAGATTCTGAATTCTTTCTCTCCACAAGTTTCTCCTTGCCTCCATCAATAGCTGTACTCACAAATTTATCACTGGTCATTTATAGCAGTCTGAAAACCTTTGCTTCTAGTGAATCCCCAAGTCACCTGCCCAAAACTCATAGGAAGATCCATAACCAGGGTGCGGTAGCTAGGCCTTTGTCTCAAGGCATCAATATTTAGAGTGTTCCAGTAGCACCTAACTTCTTTCAGGAGCATTGAAAAAATTGAATTTAGCATTTGGTTAGCAAAATTAATTAGTTAAAAGTAAGAGGCTACCAGACAATTCATCACTGCAGCCTATGTGAGCTCATCTCTGGTCTATTCCCAGCTGCACCCTGCACCTGTTCCTCATACTATATCTAGGGAAATCCTCCCCTTAGTGACCTCCAGGTGTCCTATAATCTGTCTATACCAGAACTTTCAATCTGAGGCTCATTCTTGTATTGCTTGCTCAGGTCTCCCAAATGGAGTCACTGGATATAAAGTATAATTTCCACATTACTTACTGGAGAAGTCTGAATAGAGATAGACATGCATGTAAGTGTGTATATAAGAGCTATATCTAATAAGCTGGGAGAGTGTGTGCATATAAAAATGCATGCATATGTATGTATACATATATTCTATTTTGACTGGAAATGTGAAGCTTTCTGATTAGGGATGGACATCAATATTTTCCACCTATTCTGTAGCCAGACTATTGGGAATGTCTCTGTTTCTCTAGATGTGTGTTTTGGTGGGGGAGGGAAGGGAAGGGATTAAGCATTTATAGTGACCTTACTATGTGCCAGGGACTGAGTTAAAAGCTTTTACTTATTATCTCAGCATAATGACTCACCCATGTCATTAACATCTCAGGTGTAGTACTAGGTAGAGAGAGGTATGTGATAAATACAGAGGTGACCCTATAATCATGCCATCTTTATGGAAATACATGACCATAGTCTTGTAGGAAAGTCAAAAGTATCTTCCAAGTATTAGTAGAGAGAGAGGCTTTACCTCCTAGAAGCAACTAACTCCCAGTATGGAGGGGCTCTATCTAGGCAAAGAAGGGGGATACACAGATTCAAAAACATAATAGTAGGGCGGCTAAGTGGCACAGAGAATAGTGCTCTGGCCCTGGAGTCAGGAGGACCTGAGTTCAAATTCAGCTTCAGACATTTAAACTTACCATTCATGTGACATTGGGCAAGTCACTTAACCCCAATTGCCCTGACTTTCCCTATCCAAAAAAGCAAAAAACAAAACAAAACAAAAGCAAACATAATAGTCCCTTCCATCAGGAGGCATCCATTTTACTGAAATAGAATTTGAATTCTTTCTCTCCACAACTCTCTCACCTAGCTTCCATCAGCAGCTGTATAACCTGGGGGTATAGTAGGTCCCAGAAAACCAAGGCCTGGATGATCATTGGACATTGGATGATTTACAATAGAAGTAAGTCTGAGAGGTAGTATATGGAGGTGAAATGTACTTAATCTGGACTTTGTTGTTGTTGCTGTTGTTATTGCTAAATCCTTTCAGTTTTGTATGACATTTCATGACCCCATTTGGGTTTAATTGTTCTGTTTTCATTTTTGTTTTTGTTTTTTGCAAAGATAATGGAATGGTTTGTGATTTCTTTCTCCAGCTCATTTTGTAAATGAGGAAACTGAGGCAGACAGGGTTAAGTGATTTGCCCAGGGTCATACTGCTAATAAGTGTCTGGGGTCAGATTTGAACTCAAGAAAATGAGACTGGACTTAATGAAGGCAAAATTGGAGTCAGAAAACCTGAGTTCCCATTCCGGATTTTCCACTGATTCAGTACAGTCTCAAGTAAATGACTTAACTTCTGCAAGCCTGTTAGAGGGAGCTGTACTCAGCGACCTCTAGGGCCCCTTGCAACTCTAATGACCTGATGTTGACAATAGTAATGAAGGTACAATTCTCAGCTCTCTTAGCCATGTGGCCTCGGGCAAATCATTTGCTTTTCTTGCCACCAGTACCTTCATACCAATGGGGCTTGGGCACATAGGTGTGGTAGAGCATGGTGGGGGGGGTGGGGCTTGGGTTCAAGTCTTTTCTTGGTCACTTCTTAACTGTGTGTCATTGGTCAAGCAATTTTCCTTGTCTGGCTTTCAGTTTCCTGATTTTAAAAATAAAGAATGGACTTAGAAACTCTCTAAGGTTCCATCCATTTCTAAGTCAATGATCCACTGGATGGGGAATTTATTTTAGTGATAAAGACAAACATTGTGAACTTGACAGCTCTCTCACCAACTAGAGGCACAAGGGGCATAAGCGTCATTTAAGTCATTGACCATCTCCTTCAGCAAGTTTTTGTTCTAATAATTTATATTTTCTTGTGTCTCATCTCTATTTGGCCATGTTATCAAAGGGCCAGTTAATATTTTGAAGCAGGATGAGCCAGGACAAGATGACAGTGAACTCAAATTGCCCTCTAGAAGGGCAGCCCTAGACCTGATGCCAGGGAATGACAATAAAAATGGAGACTGAGAAAACTTAGTGTTGAGTTTTGGGTTTTCACAGGGATAGCTTGTGTTGTGGTTGAGTAAGGGATCCACAAGACAAAAGGAAGAAATTCTAATGATAGAAGAAAACATGAGGAAATAAAATGGTTGAGTGGACGCCAGTGTGTTCATGCCAACCTCAGTTGGTCAGTTTAGTATTCCCTTGACTACAGTGTCTTAAAATGAAAAACATACAGGAAGTCTTTCTGTATATACCATTCTGTGACTCTCTCACTTCTCTCTCTCTCTCTCTCTCTCTCTCTCTCTCTCTCTCTCTCTCTCTCCCTGCCTATGCCTTCAATTTCTCCCACTTTCTCTCTTACTTGATATGTTGTACTTTCCTGAATGGGAATGCAATTTAATATCTCAGTTCAACAGACGTTTATCAAGTGACCACTATGAATGAGGCTGAATCTTGGAGACACAAAGATTAAAAGTGTCCCAGTCCTTGTCCTTGAGGACCTGAATATATTAGGTGGGAAAACAACACCTACACAAATAAATTTAATACAAATTTGAATGTGATGGGGGGAGGGGAAAAGAAGGGAGAAAGGGACAGTATAGACAGGGACCTAGGAAAATGTGAGAAGGAAGAAAACATTTTTCAGCTGGAGGATCAGGGCAGACTTCGTCATCTAAGTTGTCCCTTACAGAGGAGAAGACATTTAACTGATGGAGAGGAGCAATGATGGAATTCCTGAGATGGGGCTAGAAAGACTAGAACAGTAGTAGGAAGCCAGGATGGGGAGGACCTGGATCACCAGGCTGAGGGGTTTGTTTTTTATCCTGTCGGCCATGGGGAGCCAGAGTAGATTCTGAGCAGGGAAGTGATGAATCCACCCACACCTAGACTTTAGGGAAAGTATGTGGGAAATATAAGAAAGCTGGATTTGAGAGGGAAGAGACTAGAATTACAGTGACCAGTTAGGAGACAAGCACAATAGTCCAGACAGGAGGTGGAGGAATGGTCTTGGGCAGTGAATTTGTGAGTGGAGAGAGGGGGGTAGATGGGAGGGATGTTATAGCAGTTGAATCAATAAGGCTTGCAACTGGTTGAACACAGGGATATATATATATGTATGTATGTATATATGCAGAGAGGAGAGAGTTAAGGATGAATCCAGGATTTTTGAGCTTGCGTGTCCAGTCTATCCTGTCAGTCCTGTGGTCCCAAACACCTCCAAAGAGTGAGAGAACCTTTTCTCCTCCAAACTTGTCTCTGCCAAGCAGAGTCTGGCCAGCACTTCCATACTGTGTGTGTGCCACATGATGCCATGTTCCCTGTCTATTTGAGGCGTGGAGGACACTGAAGGCTTAGAATGTCCTGGAATCACCGCCAAGGGTGTCTCTCCTGAGCCAACAAATGAAAAATGCCCTGGTTTGTTTTTGTTGTTTCCATCTCTGGTCCCTGCCAAAAAAGTAGACTGTTCTCCTTTCTGATTTCATTATTTCCTTTCCCCTTCCATCTTCCCCTTCATCCTCTCCAATCAATCCCTGCCTAATAGAATTTTCGCTTCTTGCAGACAAATGGTTTCTGCCTGTTCAATTGAGGGTGGGGGAGAAGGGAGGGAAGAAGGTTTAGAAAGAGCCCTGGAGGCTATAATTTGCTAAAATTCAATTCAATAACAGTCAATCAGTGAATCAACAAGCATTTATTAAGTGATTATTATGTACCTGGAAGACTCATCTTTCTGAGTTTAAATCTGACCTCAGACACTTACTAGTTGTGTGACCCTGGGCAAGTCACTTAACCCTATCTGCCTCAGTTTCTTCATACATAAAATGAGCTGGAAAATGAAATGGCAAACCACTTCAGTATCTTTGCCAAAAAAAACACCAAAAAACAAAACAAAATGGGGTCAGGAGGAGTTGGACATGACTGCAACAATTGAACAACAATCTATCCCTGGCTCTATACTAGTCACCAAGGATATAAATACAAATTTGAAGCAGTCCCTGCCTTCAGCAAGCTTACATTTTATCAGAGGAGACAACATGTACATATATAGGCATATACGAAATAGATTCAAGGAGGTTAATTGGAAGGGCAGGGCACACTGAGGTGTCAGAAAAGGCACTATTTTAAGAGGGTCTATTATGTGCCAGGGTTAGGGGATATAAAACAACAATGACAAAAGAAACAGTCCCTGTCCACAAGAAGTTTACATTCAGTTGAATGCATATCACCATGTTACCTTGGGCAAATCAGCTCCCTTCTCTGAGACTTAGTTTTTCTACCTGTTAAAAAATGGTATAGGACCACATGATGTTGAAAGCCCTTTCAATTTCTCACATTCCGAGGTTTCTATTATGTTTCCCTTATTTTTCTCTCTTTCAGCCTCTTTCTCTTGCCTGTCTTGTTTCTTCTTTCTTCTAACTCCATAGCTGGCCATTGCCACCAGTCCAATCTCCCCCAGCCTATTGCTTGATTCTCTTACACACATGATTCCTTCCCTCCTATTCTGTCCCCCCACCCCCAAGATTTTTCTCTTCTTTTCTCTTCCTCTGGACAAGCTGCAACATGTGTTTAAAAAGAATGAGTTCATAAAAAGGGGAACAGGCATAGATATAGGATCAGTGGGAAAGAAAATGGGAGATTCTGTTTTTTAGAAGCCAGACTCCTTAGCCAAGGCATGAAAAGGACTGTACTTCCCCTTCCTTTCATTCCTTCTCCTCTTCCTCTTTTTTTTTAAAAAAGGATCTCTAGCAACAATCTCCCCTTCCCTTCCCACAATACCCAAGCTGGGTCAAGGCTATGTCATTTTGAAAATTTACAAACTGATCAGAACCTTCCAAGAGGTTAAGCTTTGACCAAAAGGTACAATTGCTTACTAAGAAAGGAAAAGATTGGGATAGAGTCCTTCCTCTTCAGTGAAACTCCATCTAGCTTCACCTGCCTTCTTGGTGAGGAAAGTTATGGGAGGCCTTCAAGACAAAGAACTCTGAAGATCCTCAGGTTCTCAGCAAATCACTGATAATCTTCTCAGATCGCCGAAATCGATTATTCTTTGTTTCTGATTAGATATTGGATCTGGTAAGTAGATTCTTCCTTGCCCTTCCATTTTGATGAAGAAAAGAGTTTTGCCAAGACCTAGTGTGGTCCAGTAGGAAGTATCCTGGTTTTTAGAGCTAAGGAACCTAGTTTTGATTTTTGCTAGCTGTGTGTCCTTGGATAACTCCTTAGTTATCTCATAAAGGGGATTGGATTAAACAACTTCTACAGATCTTTACTAGCTCTAAATCTACATCTGTTAATTCTCCACTGGTGGATGGATTCTTCCTCAGTATCTCCTGGGACATCTGGACAGAGTGCTTTCTTGGGGAAGAGGAGGAGGAGACAAAGGGAACTAAATTTTAATAAGTTCTGAGTTAACTATGGAAACCCAGTGAAAATTTCTTCTAGGAAAAAAAAAAACATGGTAGAGGTCATTCAACTAATTATTGATCCCTTTGGACATTCCCCCCTGTCTGCCTGTGATAGGCATTTCTCAGAGGGCACTGCTTGGAGTTTCTCCCAGTCATAGAGAAGTAACTTGTTCAATGTCATACAGAATTGAAGCAAGGGCAAGCCTCAGAGGATTGCTTGAGTTTCTTTTAATGAGTGCTTGGAAAAGTCACACCTCCAGGTGATCTCTGCAAGGTAATCTGGATTTCCACACTTCTGAATCTACTTTGTAAATATGTAAGGCATGTATGCTACAAATATTACATCCACATATGTATGTATGTGTATTTGTATATATCTATGTATGTGTGTGTCCATGCATGTATACATGTATGTGTAGTGTCCCTCCGTCATAACCCAGTGGAAAATAAACTCTTTGAGGTCAGGGGCTGTTTCTTTTTTGTGTTGGCTTCCCCCACATCTCCCAGAGTGTCTGGCCCATAGTAGGTACTTAATACACACTCATTAGATTGGGTTGAAGTGAATTTTCACTGGAGTCTAAACTGTAGTAAGCAATGACTGATGATGAGTAGGCAATAGAATGTTCCCTGGCTCAATATCTCAAATGTAAGAGAATCATGGAAGTTAATATTCTCAGCATACCAACCAGCTCCCTCTGCCTTCTCTCTTCTTGGAAACTTTCAAACTAGTTCATCTGAAAATCCATTTATCTTAAGCCCCTCTTATGCCTCTGAATGACTCCTATGATCTGAGCTCCTCTGCCCATGGAGACATCCAAAGTGACCCAGGGAGAGACCATTTGTTTGACACGAGGACAGTGTGAGCCCCCATAACTGACCTGCCAGGTCCTTTGACAGATCAAGATGTTGAGGGTTTTTGGACAGGGCAAAGTGAGGCTATGGCAACACAGAAGCTAGGCACAAAGAATGGAGGAGGCCAGAAGCACAGGCACTTTGCATGCATGATTTCGGTTTAGCTGCTCTCCTTTCAAATGAATTGTTTCTATGAAATCAGGTCCTCCATGAAAAGCTGGTGAACCCCAGCATTCAGCAAAGATATTAAGTGGAAGGATGGATGTCTTGGTAATAGCTTCCATCGCTTCACCTGAGGGTGAGAAGCTAAAGATGCTTGTGAAGAAAACCCATTAGGAAAAACACAGGTGACTGTCTGTAACAGTCATCATGTCGTTGAGTAGCTCTGGGCAAAGACTGGTGAAGGGCAGCCGGCTTTTTATTTCCTCTGAAAGGGCTTTCAAGCTTCCATCCCCTCCTTCCCCATTAACAGAGACGGGCTGCAGGTTCTGGCCATGTAAGGCCCAGCTTTCTATGAGGCCAGAGACAAGTCAGAAAGAAGAAATCTGGGCTTTCAAATGGAATGCATCTCCACTCAGAGTCGAGTCCTCAAGGACACGCTTAGAATCAGGATCCCGGGAGAGTGGGGACTTGAGAGAGTACAGTCTTAATCTAAGCCCCTTATTTTATAGAGCTCAGGATCACAGATTGAAAACTAAAAGAGACTTTTGGGATTCTTACCCTGGAGATGATGAATGCTTAAGATATATTTTGACAATTATAATTCAATAAAATCAGTTTCCTTTATAAACTTATTAATTTTATTTTATGCAATTAAAACATTTTTTCCCTGAGAAACAGAGCCCAGAACACACAAGAAGGTGAAGAATTCCTGATCTAGCTCCGTGCCCTCATTTTATATACCGAAAAATGGAAGACAAGGGAGATTCTGTGATCTATTCAAGGCATCAGTCACAGTTAGCAAGTGGCAGAGTGGAAATTTGAACCCAGACCTTCTCATTCTAACCTCAATAATCTTTCGCTTGTATCATGGTGCCTCTCTAGTCCAATACCCCCATTTTAGAGATTGTGAGATTATAGATTTAGAATCCGAAGGATTTAGGCAATCATCTCATGGAACCCCATCATTTAACAAATGTAAAAACTGAGATACAGAAATGGGAATAGGGCTTCACCAAAGTTATATAAATTGTAAATAACAAAGCCAGGAATCACACTTGGGTCTTATCATTACAACCTAGCAGCCTTTCTACTGGACCATGGTACTGTCTCTGGTTGCCTGCCTGAGATTTGATTTCTTTCCAGGAGTAAACCTTCTGTAGATTGTCTCCCTAAGGCTCATCCACAACATGGTGAAAAACACTGACTGTGGGAATATCTGAAGGTATATGCCTGAATTTCAGGGCCCCTGACCTTCATGGCACAAAATGCTTTCTCTCATTGTTTGAAGTAGCTCTCGGCAATTTCTCCTTTGCATCCCTCTCCTAGTTAATGTATCGTCTGAAACTAGGCAACTTTCCGGTTCTTAAATGGACAGACTATAGTCGTTGAATGTCAATATTTTGTGGGCTTAGCTCTAGCCTTCATTACACTGACATCTTCAAGCCTCCCGAACAAGCGGTCCTTGAGCCCGTTAAGTGCAGCTGCTGAATTGCTTAGGAACAGGCATTCTAAAGCAAGCTCCCCTCAACAAAAGGACACTTGGCCCAGAGCTGGCAAATACCTTTTTCAGGCTCCCTCCCTCCCTCCTTCCTAACAGAGGGACCCACTTCTGTGCCTGCCCTTCCAACGCAAAGATAAAAATAGGGTTAGGCAGGGGAGCCCATGATATTGCTTCATCCTGCCCCAAACCTCCATGCCATTTTCCATTATCTCAAGATAGTTGCTGCCTTAAATGTCAACTCCACTGGGGTTATAAACCTAGATGTGTGTTATAAACTAATGTGTGTGTAAGTGTGTGTGTGTATGAGAGAGACAGAGAGACAGAGGCAGAGAAGAAAAAGAAGAAGAAGAAGAAGAAGAAGAAGAAGAAGAAGAAGAAGAAGAAGAAGAAGAAGAAGAAGAAGAAGAAGAAGAAGAA
>NW_027187400.1:34962842-34967098 GCF_028583685.1 Petaurus breviceps papuanus | reverse complement strand
AAGAAGAAGAAGAAGAAGAAGAAGAAGAAGAAGAAGAAGAAGAAGAATACAGGGAACATGTTATCAAGGGATCCTCTAAGTGGATCTTGCTCCATGTCTGAATGGCATGGGATTACAATAACATTGGTTGATGTTTGTATAATGCTTTAAGGTTTGCAATGCACTTTTGAGATTATCTCACTTGCTTCTCAAAATGACCCAGAGGAATAGGTGCTATTATTAGTCCCATTTTACAGAAGGAAAGATACTAGGGACATTAGAGGTCATGTAGTCCAAACCCCTCATGTCCAAGAAAAGGAAATAGGTATAGAAAGGGGAAGTCGTTGGCAGAGACTACAATGATAGGACTCTTTGTGCTGTACCAGGATTCATTCTCTCTGTCTATCTTTGTTTCACTATTTCTTTGTCTCCTTCTCTTTGTTTTTTTTCTTTTTTTTTTTTAGGCAATCAGGGTTAAGTGACTTTTCCAGGGTGACACAGCTAGTAAGTGTCTGAGGTTGGATTTGAACTCAGGTCCTCTTGACTCCAAGACTGGCCACCTACCTGCCCCATTTCTATCTCTTTCTCCATATCTCTGTCTCTCTCTGCCTCTGTTGCCCTTCTCAGTCATCATTCACCATCTCCCATGAGTGACAGGCATAACTGCACTAAGCCCACCAGGACCTGACCCACATTCTGCTGAGTTTCTGACCACAGTTGGTGGCTTGTCCCTTATTCAGATCCCTCGACCTAGAAATCTCTGTTCTTCCCACTTCCCTTTCAGTCTTAATTCACATTTATAGGCATTTTATAGGGATCACATTTCTAATCACAAACTATACCACTGTTTTGCAAATTGCAAATGTGGAAACTGAGGCTCAGATTACCACTTATGGTTGAAGCCATGCATGATCTGTATAGGGAAGGCTAATGTTTTCCTTGGGCTCTACTCTGTCTGTTACTATGCTCGACATGTCAGTAGCTATCTTTTATTCCTCCTCCTCCCACACCGGTAGAAAAAAAATTCTCTGTCTTGGATGGACTGGGAGATCCCAACAGAGAAGGTAGAAGTGGGAACAGTATACTAGAGGGTCCTCACTCCTGGCCTCTCCCTGCAGACGTGGCTTGTGCACGAGCCAAGATCACTTAAAGGCTTTCCCAACAATTGCTATTTCATTTGGGATAAATGGGGACCACTTTGGGGGCATATCTTGCCAAGGCTCAGTTGTCAAGTACAAACAGCCCAGCTTTTACTGGGGATGTTGAACACCACACTGAACCACATACGTGAGAGGTGCCTGTCCAGCAGAGGAAAGTGAGAGGCTTGATCATAGCTTTGTGAAAAAAAAAAATCCTACAGAGGCTTTTGTGGGAAGATAACAACCACTTCTCTTAAGGGTTGAGCTATGGGATTCCCAAAAATATAGAATAACCTATAAAAATGCTATGATGTAACAGAGCAAAGATCCAAGTTACAGTAGTGCAGTAGAGTTGTTATAGACTGCTAGATTTGGAGTCAGGAAGATGGGTTCAGATCTCTCCTCTGGAACTTACTGTGTACTGGCCAAGTCACTTCCCATCTTTGGGGCTCAGTTTCCTCATCTGTAAAAGGAAGGGGTGTAGTGTACAGCTAGATGGTGCAGTGGATAGAACACCAGCTCTGGAATCAGGAGGACCTGAATTCAAATCCAGCCTTAGGCACTTACTAGCTGTGTGACCCTGAGCAAGTCATTTGAGGCTGGTTGGCTCCAGGGTCTTTATTAGTTCTGAATCTACAATCCATGACATTTTTACAGCTCTGTTTGCTCATTTATAAAATGAAGGGGTTGGAGATAATAATCTCCAAGGTCCCTTCTGACTTTAATTCTATGTCCTCCATAAGCCTCAGTTTCCTCATCAGTAAAATAAGGAAATTGGACTGAACCATCTCTAGGATCCCATGACCATCCTTTAATAAAAATTCATAAGCAGTTAGAAGAGCTGGAACAACAAAGTCTTAAAGAGTATTAGATAGTCATCTCTAAGTACTAAAAGTACCTCCATGGGTGCAGATGAAAAGAAAAGGTTTGTTAGGCTTGACCCAAAGAATGAATGGAGGAGCCACAGGTGGAAATTATGACCTAACAATTAGAGCATTCTGCATATAACCCATCTCTCATTGTTATATTCATTCTCTCATTAATTGTTAACTAATCAGAGTTAGTTGCCATCCTCAGGAACACCCACTCTTCCAAGGGTATATAAACTGTGAACCTACCACCATGAGGGGTCTTCAACATTCAGGAGTGCCACTGACCTATTTTATTAATAAACACACGAGGCTTATTAAGCCATGGACTCCCTTGGGAGGCTATTGGAGGAATTCAAGAGAGGGTAGGAGGGCCTTTGGGGATGCTTTTGAGAGGATTCTGGACCAGGGACCAGGCAAGCTAAATGCCCTCTGAGGTTTCCCTTTCAGCCTCCATGTAACTGTGGCCTCTCTGTCTCAAGGTCCTGAACTGGGTCAGGTCACAGCAAGCGTATCTCAAGTTCCTCTCTCCCCCTTACTATTCAAAAAAGGGAAATGGAACCATTTGGGAAATTCTGGGTCACCTCTGCCTTGTTTCCTCATCTCTCTAATGAGAACATTCCTGAAGAATTTCCAAGGATTAGCTAGGGTTTCAGGGAATATTGAAATGTTCGGCAACTTGAGGTCAATGCTGAAGCTGACTTGATCCCCAGTGGAAGACTGACTCTCCCCGGGGAATAGTCAATTCTAATTCCTTTTAAATAGGGATAGACATAAAGGGCTTCCCGTGGTTTGAAATGAGACCACAGACAAAGCAAAGCACTCTATCTGAAGATGCTCCCTCTCCTCTGCAGTGCAGTAGAAATGGTGCTGAATTTTGAGTTGAAGAATCTGGGTTCAAATATCACGTTTGCTATTTAGTACTTGTGTGATTGTAGGCAAGTCATTTAACCTCTCTGGATTTCAGTTTCTCTATCTGTAAAATAAGGGGTTTGGGCTATGCTCTCTAAGGACCATTCCAGCTTTAAATCTAAGAAAAAACATTTTCTCATTCCTAATAATAATTGTTACATAGTATTTTATAGTGTTAAGACTCACAATAACCCTTCTAGATAGGTACTACAATTATTTCAACCCCATGTTTTTTTTTCTCTCTTTTATTTGAGGGGGAAAGGCAAGGCAATTGGAATTAAGTGACTTGCTCGAGGTCACACAGTAAGTGTGTCAAGTGTCTGAGGTCAGATTTGAACTCAGGTCCTCCTGACTCCAGGACCAGTGCTCTATTCACTGTGACAACTAGCTGTCCCCATATCCCCATTTTATAAATGAGCAAATGCAGACCTAGAGCTTAGGTGACCTGCTCAGGGTCTCCTAGTTACTATTAGAAAATGGATCAGAAATCAGGTCTACCCAGTTTCAGTGGGAGTGGTTTATCCACTGTGCCTACTTCTGAGAGTATACTTCTGAGAAAGGCAATGGTTAATAATGCTTATTTATTACAAAAGAGGCCTCCTTCCCATTTTACTCACTGAGAAACTGAGGCCCAGAGAGGACCTGTGACTTGCCTGTTATCTAATAGATAGTAAATAACAGATTCTAAGTTTGAACCTAGTTTTATTTTAGGCCAGATCAAGCATTCATGCTCCTATAACACACAGCCTTTCTTATGTGTTTTCTTGGTCACAAAGAATATCCACTCTCAGAAAAAAAAAAGATATTTAGAGAATCCCTTTGTATTCAAAGAACAGTAGGAGCCCTCCAATAGGGATCAGACTGATTCATCTTAGCACTGACCAAAGGAGGAGGCAGCAGGAAAAGCAATCTGTTCATCACACTCTCCAAAATCCAAGATGTCCATGGATGTGGCTGATGTGGAGATCAGCTAATATCTGTGCAGCCACAGTTCAGGCTTCAGAGTCACATAGATGCAGAGAGCCATATCGGTCAATGTTTTGACAAAAGCACAACCACATTCCAGAAATGTGATTAGGATGGTGCTAGGCATTTAGTAGAGGCTCCAAAATTCTCATCAAGTGGAAGATTAATAGACCTAGGGAAGCATCTTGGTTTCTATATTGTCTGTCAGTATTATCTGCTGCTTGGTGCCTAGGGATTCCTTGTTTGCCCGAATTTAGCACACTGAGAAAGGGAACCCCAAAAGGAAATTTGGCTATTTATGGTATCAGGAATGTTGAAAATGTAATCTCAGATTTAAAAAAAACCACACACACACACACACACACACACACACACACACACACACACACAC
>NW_027187400.1:34929213-34962832 GCF_028583685.1 Petaurus breviceps papuanus | reverse complement strand
CACACACACACACACACACACACACACACACACACACACACACACACCCCAAACCCTTGAGCTACTAAAGTGTGAGCAATTGATGGAGAAGTGGGTCTGATGGGATCTTGACCTTTCTTTCAGCAGCTCCTTCCAAATCAGGCTGACTGAATAGCCAGAAAGCACCTATAAAATAAAAAAAGTCAACAGGAATTAAAGGAGGAAGATTATTTTTAGACAAACAAAAGGTATTGGTTTTTCTCCCTTTCTTATTTATTTTAACTCCTCGGCTCTAGAGAGGATTAGCTGGAAACACCTGCAAGGCCATTGGAAACACCGATAAAGGCATGTCAGGAACCAGCCAGAGGTACCCTGGGATATAAGAATTCTCCTCCCATGCTGTACAGGACCACAGATCTGGGGACCTCAGAAGTCTAACTCTCTCATTTTAGAGATGAGGAAAATGAGACTCAAAGAGGGGAAGAGGCTTGCTTAGGGGCATAGAGGTGGAAAGTTACAGAGTTAGGATTTAAACTAAAGTCATTTAAGTTTAAACATAGCACTCTCTGGGTTGAAAGCCAGTGCTTCTTGGGATACAAGGTCAGGATACTTCCACCTCCCTTTTGTGAGTCCATTGAAATCTGTTCATTTTTTAGGTAAAAAAAAAAATTCTGACAGGTGCCCAGTGAAATTTCCTCATGAATGTCCATAAAGATGCAGGAAAGTATTGGGTTGTCTTTCCTTTCTTCCTTTTTTTTTCTTCCTTCTAAGAACCCTGTTATTAAGCTAGGCTATCAGGTCTCCTGGGCCACCTATCTATGGTTTCAATCACAGACAGGATGGGGCGTTACTCGATTATCCCTCGATTTACCAAGGATTAGGCCAGGCCTTGGGACTCCTTCCATTCTAGCCCCTCTGTCCTCTCCCTGCCCCCCAGCTCACCCCTTTTACACCATGGCAGTTCACAGTGGGAATGGTCCTGAAGAATGATGGGATAGGGGAGGAAGAGAGGGACTGACTTAGAACTGAGGGTTGCAGTCTTCATTTTGTGTTTTTAAATTTCTCTGGCTATCTCTTGTTTTTACATTAGTCTTTTTAGTTAGCTCCATCCCCCTGCCATCACCCTCCATCCCCACCCCGTACATACACAGTAAGTCTTCCCTCAAAGAATTACAGCTAGGCAAAGAGGACTGGTTCAAAGATCACTTCTGATCATATATACAACATTCCTCACCCATAGCCCCCCACCTCTTCAACAACAGAAGTGCATTTCTTCCTCCTTCTCTTAGGCCAAGTTAGCTTCCTTTTCTTGATCTGTTCCATCAGTGATGCAGCCGCTGGGTATATTCTTCCTCCCCTCTCCCCGACCCCTTCTTCTTCCAATATTTTCAGTATGTGTTTCTTCCATGGACTTTTTCAGAATTCCTCATATCAATCAATCACTCAACAAGCATTGCCAAGAACAATATTAGCAGTTAGAGATCACAAAACAAGAGAGACTACCCCTGTCCTCTAGAAACTTCAGTTCTACAAGATGATTCATGTTCATAGATAAACAAATATAAGATATAAACGCAGGGATTGGGGGTAGGGTGGGTGGAGGGGAGGCAGGAAAACCAAGATTCTAATCCTGCCTTAGATACTTTCCAGGCTGTACACGGCACTAAAAGATTCTGTGCCTCTGTTTCAGAGATGGCCCAGTGAATAGAACACTAGCTTGGAGGAAGACCTATCCCACCTCAGACCCTTACCAGCTGTGTGACCTTGGTCAAGTCACTTAGCCATTTTCTGCCTCAGTTTCTTCCTCTGTGAAATGGGGATAATGAGTGCCTACCTCCCAGGGCTATTGGAATATTTGTACAGTGCTTGGAAAACCTTAACCCAATATATAAATGCTAACATTATTATATGTAAAATGAGAGGGCTGGTCTCTCTATGGCCTCTAAAATCCCTCCTGGCTTTGGAACTATAGTCCTCTGATTGATTGATTAGGGTATGTGTTCAGGAGTGAGCAATTTCCACTTTAATCCCGCCCCTTTCTCTTTATTGCCCCAGTATGGGGCAACAGTATTTTTTTTTCTACAAAGTGTGTGTGTGTGTGTGTGTGTGTGTGTGTGTGCGTGTGCGTGCTCGTGAGCGCGTGTGTGTGCTCTCAGAGAGGGATTTTCAAGATGTTCTCTGACTTAAGTTAAGGAGGGAGAGAAGCAAAGGGATCGGACCCTACCCTTGTTTGCGTAATTTGGCACCTGTTTCAACTTGATTGTCATATTATGATTTTGCGGTGGGAAAGAGGAAAACGAATGTAGCTTAGTCTGGTTTTAGATTGGATAATCTTGGGCAGGTAAATTTCAGGAATTAGCACAGGATACCTTGGAGAGAGAAAGGAAGCCCTAGCCTGAGGTAAGTAATCTCTTCACACCTTTTGTTAATTATTGACCCAGCGATCCCTTCCCCAAACAGAGACCTTGGTGGTTCTACTCCCGCTCAGTAATCAGGGCTCTCAAATCTACCACCGGGAAGTCAGTTTAGGGAGAGGTACTGTCCCTGGGAATGGCTGTGAATGGTGGGGATGTTTGCTTTTGTGTGACCTGATGGGCCATGGAAGAATTGATTCACCTCCTTCCTCTCATCCTCTCTCTCTTTCCCTTGTCTCCATCCAAAAGCACTTTAAAAAAAAAAAGAGGCCCTATGTCCTAGAGATGAAGGTGTGTGTGTGTGTGTGTGTGTGTGTGTGTGTGTGTGTTCCCTGTCACTATAATTAACATTCAACAGAGAAGCTGGAAATTCTGACAGTTAAACTCAAAGGTGTAAATATCTATCTCTGAACTTTTTTTTCCCCAGAAGGGTACAAAATAGTTAAGGGGGGAGAGAGATGGTGACAGGAGAAATGGTGTATAAAGTCCAAGTTTGTTATGATTTTTCTTGTCTTTCTCATCAGCTTTTTATGGAACATGTATAGGCAGAGGTCTGTGGAAGAAGAGACTGGTGGCAGGGAGGGGGGTGGGAGATGAAGGCAGCCATTTCAAGGAGAAAGCATGCCACTTGGATGTCAGCACTTGGGGCAAAGTTCCATTGGCCATACCCTTGTTAAGGCTCTGGTAAACTACCTTCACCAACCTGTTGAAATAAGCAGGGGCTATAGAGAGAAATTTCACTCATATTCAGACTGGAGGCTTAGAGTTATGTTTTCATTATAATTGAATTCCTGTGCTGCAACAGACACAAATACCTTTTTAGTGCTTCCAAGGCCTCACTGCTAACTATACTGATAAAGCACGTGGTGATTTAAGATTAGGTTTTTGTAATTAGAGAGGCAGCAAAGAAGAATGGAAAGTGTGCTTTATGTGGAGTCAGAAAGACCTGGGTTCTAATTCTACCTCTTCTATTTACTCTCTATGTGACCTTAACTTCTGTGGGTCTTAGTTTACAAATCAGTAAAGTATCAAGAGTTGGGCAAAATATCCTCTCCAAGGTCCCATCCAGATCTAAATTGTTCCTATGATTATAACCTATCAGGGCTGAGCCATACTTGTTTCCATTAATTGGGGATACTCCAAATTATTTTGTTTATAGGTCAAGAAAAGCAAGTGATACCTTTTTTGGTGGTAAGACCAGCTTGTCACACCTAGAAAGAAGAGCTAAGACATCCCAGTTATCACCCTGGAAACTGGTCCTAGGGAAAGGGCATCCTTTCTTGAGGATTCAGTTTCCCCATCTGTAAAATGAGGGGATTGGACAAAATGATTTCTTAAGTGTTCTTTTAGCTAGGCCTTGCAACTCTTATGCTTATCTTATATAAATATGAAACGTATCCACCTTTTTCCAAAATGTTTCAGCTAGTACATGCACCCTTGAAATTTTAAAAAAGGATGAGGTGGCTAGTGGCACAGTGATCAGAGCACTGGCCCTGGAATCAGGAGGACCTGAGTTCAAATCCGGCCTCAGACACTTAATACTCACTAGCTTTGTGACCTTGGGCAAGACACTTAACCCCAATTGCCCTCCAAAAACAAAAAAAAAATTTAGAAGGGAGTATTATTTTTTAGGGCAAGATATCGAACAGAGGTCTTATCTGTTGTTTCTTCTGGCTCTACTTGGCCCCACTACATTCTACATGTACTACCTTGGGCAAGTCTCTTCCTTTCTGTGTGCTTCAGTCTTCTCATCTGAAAAATGAGTGGGTTGGACTAGATTTTCCCTTTGAACTCTAAATCTACTCATTCTCAGGATGTACTGAGTAGTCATTTCATAGTTAATTTATTATTCTATGACTCAGTTCCCCTATTCCCCACTAGAACATGAGGGAGTCTAGAGGAATATGGGAAAGGTAAAAATCCTGTACCATATTCCCTTATAAACCTGAAGAATTTGTTCATTCCTTCCTTCCTTCATTCATTCCTTCTTTCCTTCCTTCCTTCCTTCCTTCATTCTTCACTTATTTATCCACTCAGAAAACAAACATTTTAAAACACCAATTATGTGCCAAGCAATGATAATATAAAGACAAAAGTACAACTTCCATTCAATACAAAGTAATATTGGCCAGGGAGGGAGGAGCATCTGACAACTGGAGGAATTAGGCCTCCTTACACTTAGCTATTCCTCTCTGGGCTAAAAACTTGAGTTACTTTTTGTCTTGGAAGTGAGGAGAGGGTCATAGTGCCCCTCCTACCCCCAACCCATCATGGCAACTCATCCAAGGTGCACAAATGTCCCACTGCCCAGAAGGCAAAATATTCCAAACTCCACCACCCTCATTGCCCTAGTAGGGATGGGAATAGTCCAGCCCAGGTGAGCTTGGAGGATGCAGGGAAACAGTTCAGGAGCTTAAGGCTTCCTCCTGAATGGCACACTCATTACCTATTCCGTGGGACATAGAGTATGCGTTTATTCTCTTCCACTCTGCCATGGGCATTTTTGTCTCTGACAGAATGGGATTTGATGGCATTTTCCTTTAGTTCAACCAAATTGAACCCCGCCCCTCTAAAAAAAACTATTAAGGGAAGCATTCACTCTTTTCCCATCCCTGCAGAAACCCAGATGGGAGTTCTTGGCTTTCTTCAAGGCTCAGTTTATGTGTTACCTCCTATGGGAAACCCTTCTTGGTCTTAATTATTAGGGACCTCTCTCTTCTCAAATATCTTGAATTTACTTCTCTGTGTAAATGTCCCCCAGTAGAACATAAGTGACTTGATGGCAGGTTCATTTATTGTTGTTTCCTCCTCCTTATATCCTCATTGCCAAGCATGATGCTTTATGTATTGTAGTTTATTGGACTGAATTGGATTGAAGGAAGAAATTGAGACCCTGAAGAAGAGAATTGCCTTGAGTAACGTCACACAGGTAGAGCCTGCATGTCCATAGAGTCTAAAGTCAAGGACACCAGGCAGGTAGCCCTCCATCTCCAATGCTCAACCAGGACTTGTTCCTTTCCCCTTGGAGAAGTTTTGATTTCGAAGATGGCATTAGTCATTTTCACCTAAGTGTGAATGAGTTTAAGACTATGTTACCCAAAGATACTTGTATTTACATTTTAATGGGGGACTTTGTCTAATCCAAAGGAATAAATAGAGACCTTTCAGGTAAAAGGTATAAGGCTCTACTGAGGATTGCAGGACAGGATTTGAAAGCCCTGAACACCAGTGGGGTGATGCTGATGGCAATTTTAGGATTTATTGGGAGTAATTTTAGAATTTATTGGATTGCCTTCATTCAGCAAACATTTGTCTATATTGAAGGCACTGTGCTACTGTATTTAAGGGACTGTCTAGAAGAAATATGCATAGATGATTAAAATTGATTATCTTAGAAAGGGGGAGGGCACAGATAAGAAGTAGACAAGTAATGACAATTCCCACCAGCATGCTTGCCAGAAACATCAGGACACTAATACAAAAGTTTAGGGGAAGGAGGGTTACCTCTGGCTGTGTGGACTCAATTCAGTTCAAAACAACGAGGATTTATTAAGTGCCAAGCACTGAGTCGGGAGATATAAAGGAGTAATGCCCCCCAAGGAGACCCCTGGATGAGTTGCTCCCCCAGTTAAGAAGATAGAAGGCAGGTGTCCTTTAGGGAGAGGAGGCTTTCTAGCTTGGCAAGAGGCTGCTTCTAGCTTTCATAGGCTCATTCTTAGTAAGACCAGACGTTCTTGAAATGAATGGTGTCTCCTCTACAAGCCCTCACTGGGAGCTTCCTGAGTGACTCTCGGGATGCTTCAGGTCAAGTTGGCTGCTGGGCCATCCCCAACTCAAGGCCTCTTTGGCTGGCGGCTTCTCTCAGGCAAAGAGACATTTTGCTCAGATGAACTCAAGTCTTCCCTCCTCTCCTCTTCTTCCCACCTCCCTCCCTCCTCCTTAGCCCTTGACAGAAGCGCAAACATTCTTCAATGGGAGATAGTGGCTTCTCTCCAATGCAACCTCGGCTAATCACCACACATCGTGGGAAAAGCACAAGATGAGGGCCGAGAAACAGCCCATTGTCTGGGCAAGATTAAAGCCCCAAAAGCCGTATTGTCTAGTGAGGGGATAAATCTTCCTGCTGTCACTCAAACACTGAATTACATTCCCCTTCATTTCTAAAGGGGCTTATCTGTACTGAATAGGCTGTTGCGCCACAAGCGTAAGGGGCCGCATTAAGTGAGCTCCTGTCTTAGGCACCTTCAAAAATAGATGAAAAAAAAAACAGGAGCAGATCTGGAATAAGGAGGGGAAAAAAGAGAGAGTGAGAGAGAGAAGAGAGAAGAGGGCCGTGGACCTGGGAAATGAGACATCTATTATGGCAGATGGGTGTTGTAAGTTAGGGAAAAGATGGGTCCTATGACCAACTGGTCATAGCTGGATATTTGAATATTGGGAGTATTTTGCTTATTTTCTTTTGGAGGGCTGAGAGAGAGAGAGAGAGAGAGAGAGAGAGAGAGAGAGAGAGAGAGAGAGAGAGAGAGAGAGAGAGAGAGAGAAATCTTTCCAAGTCCCAGGGCAATTTGAGAAATGATCCAAGAGGTATCTAGGGTAGTGAGGAAGCTCCCTAAAATCACAGAGCTGGGGAATATCAAAACTGGGATAGATCTTAGAACATGGAATGTCAGGGTTGGGTGGAGCCTTAGATCATAAAATATCTGAGCTAGAAGGAGGCATAGAACACAGTGTTAGATCTGGGATGGGCCTTAGTAAAGAGAATGTCTGAGATGAAAGGAACCATAAAACACAGAATATAAAAGGTTAGAGAGGGGAGGGAGAATAGAATATAGAACCCAGACAAGATGGAGAGCCCTTGGAACATGGAATGCTTAATGTAAAAAGGGAATGTAGAACACAGGAAGGAGAATACCAGAGTTGGGGGGAAACTTTAGAGATGATTTATCCCCATCACCTTCATTTCATAGAGAAAAAAAGGAAGTTCCTTGAACAAAGTCCTTATTCAAGTGAGTGACAGAGATGGAATTAGAATGGGAGAAGTTTGATCATGGACAAATATAGGATATGAAGCCTTAGAATTCATCTAGTCTGACATCTAGTCTTTATAGCTAAGTAACTAGAGATACAAAAAGCAGAAGAAACGTGGAAAGGGTCACACGATTAATACAGGTCAAATTAATACATCCAGGGCTTGAAAGCAGGTGATTCTCTAACACACCTCTTGTCTACCAGTCATCACTGGCCCATGGTCATGACCCCATCATAACGTTGTCAGATGACCTTGGTGACTCATCATGGAGTTCCATGCTTTCAGAGTGTTTGAATCGCCCAATGCCTGCCCATGGCCATAAGCCAATCCTGTCTTTTGGTAGCCCATATAACAGAAGATTGATGATGGAGGCACAGTCAAGCGTACCTAGGCACCCTTAGGCATTTTGGTCCAGCAAGAAAGAAGCAACCAATTAACCAAGAGTCCATTCCATTAAAGTGGGGGCTTGATATTGTCCTCAGATTTGTCCATCTGCACAGGGAGTGCAGAATGGTCCCATATCTTCCTAACTTTGCCATGGTAGATAAATGTGACTCTCTTAACCAAGGGAAAAGAGAAGCCCCTTGTATTTGTGAAAACTTTCATATAGGCAACGTGCAGTCACCAAGCCAATGTCCAGAGAATCGAAGTTCCACAGTAGATGGGTTTTTCTGGCACCGTTCTATAATTGATAATATTGTCCTCATAGGAGGCTGGAGTGACAGATTTGGATCAAGAAAACACTTGGGTTCGAATCCTGCCTTGGGCACATATCATAAGCTGTGTGACCCTGGGTAGATCACTTGATCCTTCTCATCTTTCTTTTCCTCACCTGCCATAGCTAGATGAACCCTTGCTGAGAATGAGCATGCCATAGACTAGTGCTATCAAGTGCAAATAGATAGTAGGTGGTGCAGTGGACAGGGCACTGGACTTGGAACCTGCGCTAAACTCACATTTAACTTCAAACAGCATCCATGTGACCCTGGGATAGTCACTTAACCTGTCTGCCTCATCGGTACAAATAAGGGTTAAAAATAGCATCTATCTCTCCTTACTGTTCTGAGGATCAAATGAGATAATATTTCAAAGCCCTTGGCACAGTACCCAACACATAGGTGTTTTATGAATGTTAGCTATTATTATTATTAGCTACTAAATAGTAATGGGGCCACTCAGCAGGTACATACGGGTCTCTGCGGTGACATACTGACTTAGAAAACCACATGTTAACATTGTCTATGTTCTATTGTATTTTTATTTATTTTGTGAAAATATTTCACAATTGCATTTTAATCTAGTTTAGCCTACACTCCAGAGTGTTGTTTGCTCAGCATTCTTCTATATAGGAGAGATTCTTTTTCAGGGATAGATTGGATTAAATGGTTTCTGTGACCCCTTCCAGATATGAGATTCAGAGACTCTGAAATTCTGACTCTATTAACCATTCTTCCTTCTATACTGGTTGGTGAATTCCCTGTGCGTCCACACTAGGCCATTCAGAGAATTCAGCTTTTCCTCCTCATCAGAATCATTTCTGGCACTCACCATCCTTAGAATTTCACTCTTAAGAACTTCCCATTCAATTCATTCTGGGAAACCTTAGCACTTGTGGCATGGGGAACATAATAGCTCCCCTTGCTATGAGGCATCAAAGTTGATAAACCAATTTCCTTGGGATAAATTTTGAGGGATGAAGTCAAGGTATGATTATTCCTATGAGAAGATTTGTCAAGGGAATAGATTTGCCCATGGTCAGAAAACTAGTCACTTTGGGCACCAGTGTTTGAACCTTGGTCTCCTTGACTCCAAATCCAGTGTTCTTACTGCTACACACAGTGCTTTGCTGAATGACTGGCTCATTAAATGAATGAACGAATCAATCAATCCACAAATGAATGAATTACTGAATGAGTGACTCAATGAAGTGTCTTATAGCCTGATGAAATGAAGACTGTTGGGTATAATGATATTGTTGGTACAGTAAGTACTTCTCTAACTCCGAAATTTTAAAGCCAGAGCTATTTCAAGTTTTAAGTAAGAGGAAGGAGGCTACTTATGATAATCTGTTTACTGCCTGAAGCTATGAAAATGGCCAGTACTGATTACACCCAGTATAAAGCCACCAGTTATTGCCAGGGTTAGGGGCCATGAAGAGGATGTTTCCTTTGGACCTAGTCTATTGGATTAATCAGATACTGCTTTTAGGATTTGGTACATTTTAGGGGGGAATCGCTAAACAGGATTTTCTTCATCGAATGTGAAGTTTTCCCCTTGTTGGTGGGGCTTTAATGCGCTCTCCTACAAGCCTCTGGCTGTGCAAATACCTCCCATCTCCTCCTTTAGCTTCCCAAACCATTGCTTAAACAAGTGAGCTTACACCTTCTTACCAGATTAATTTAATTAGCTGAAAATAGAATGAAAAGACTGGTTTGAAAACAATAGCATAGAAAGACAATCCCCTAGTCCTCTCTCCACCCTTATCCCCCAATCTGGATGGAACGGGTCAGTGGAGCCTGGTTTGGAAGAATTTTTTTTTTTAATTTCAGGGAATAAATTTTAATTGTTTCTACTTCCCTTTCTAAAAGGAAATCAGAAGCAAAAAAAAAAGAGAGAGAGTTAAAAAAAACAGATTTTATACTTCAGCAAAAACAGATTTTTCTAGTTTTTTTTTTAATCATCAAACAACTACTATATTTCAGAGGCGCATCTTGAACACAGGTCTTCCTGATCCCAAGACTGGCTCTTTATCAGCTTTATAGTTCTGTCTCCCATGATCATCATTGCCACTACCACCATAAGAGATAGATGGACGGACGGACAGACAGACAGACAGACAGAGACAGACAGACAGACAGACAGACAGACAGACAGACAGACAGACAGACAGACAGACAGACAGATAGATAGATAGATAGATAGATAGATAGATAGATAGATGAGACAGATGGATAGATAGATGGATAATATATATTCACAAACTCCAGTCACAATAAGTCACATCACCCAGACTGGCAACACCCTCCCTTTGTCACATTCCTTCCTTATTTGCAGTAATTGGTGGGCTGGAATTTAAGGGGTTGTGATTATCACTAGTGTAATCTCATTCTTATCTTTTTCAAAGGGGTTCAGGGAGAGATATGGTCTTGGGACCAGTCAATACCTGACTATTACTCTTTTCTATTTAATTTTCTATGGAGCATTGTACAAATGGATAAAACACTTGCTTTTTGTAGATCTCATAAAGTACTAGGCTTTTAGCTCATCTTCAGCAGGTGCACTAAAAGCCTTCTTGGTACAACTCCAAAAGAATCCAGGACAGCAGGAATGACTCATGGAACTCATCCTATTCCCATGTGAATGTGATCTCCTCTGTTCTGTCTCTCAATTTTGAAAGCCATGTAGCTTAGAGATTATGATCACTTGTTACCAATTTGAGTTTTTGCTATTATTGTGGATAGAAAAATTATCATTAATATTATTAAGTATACATGACCCTGAGAAAGTCACTGAACCTCTCTCAATTCCTTACGTAACTCTCAGACTATAGGTTGGAGTTGGATTTCTAATCTGTGACTGGGGAAGGAGCGTGCACATAAGGAGTTCTCAGTACACAGGTCTGAACTTAGAAAAATAAGAATGATCCCCCAAATCTCATTCATTTCCAATCTGATTTTCTATTTAATGGTAACAAACCGTCCATGGATTGTCCAGTGGCATGAATAAAAATGTATGGATCTTGCTGTCTGGATTCAAATTGAAAGCAGATTCACCTGCCCTGTTACCTGCCTCAGTTGGCTAATTGTAATCAACCAAGGGAAAATTCTCCATCAGGATCATTGCATTTATTTGCTACTGATACTTTGAGTATTTAAGAAGCAAAATATTGCCAGGATTGTTTTCTGATAACCTCTTATAAACGTGATGATGGGAAGTACCTAATTACCTCACATTTCACTGAAGGTAAGATGGGAAATAGCCCTCTGGGGAAGCAGAGCTATCAATCCAGAAGGGAGAGAAAAAAGGAAACAATTTGGAAATTATGAGCAGCATGTCATGCAAAGCATTAAACAGAGAATGGACGATGATATTCAATTAGCAATGAAAACCTGTCTCTGAAATAACATGTTGGCACCAAGAAAGAATTCTTGCATTCTGATTTCTGGGACCCTGCTCAGGTTGCATGAAGCAGAGTGGGGGGAGGGGGAAGCATGGAATTGAGCTCCCTTCACACAACCAGACCTCCCTTAAAGATGATTCCAATGAACTTACACAAAAGGGTCCCTTGGCAATCTGCAGAGCCCTACTTTCAAATCAATTTCATGTTTCCAAAAAATAAATAAACACCTCCACAGACTTCCAAATTCAAGGGGCCACCGCTACCCAGGGAGATTTAAGGTTTTACCATTTACAATATTTAGGGGGAAAAAACACCAGCAGTTTTCCATAACAAAAGGGGAAATTCACAAATAAATTGCCTTCTTCCTCGGGAAGTCTGTGCTTCTGGGCCAAAGTGCAGGTTTGTTGATAACACAGGAATAGTTTGGTCACCATTGAATTGTAACTTCCCATGGAGAAGCAGGTCTGTCGGGGCCATAGGGAACAGCAGGACTCTGGGACCCCCATGCCTCCAGATTGGTGCTCACTATCCTGGCCTTTTAGGATAGCAGCTAACAGTTGCATTGTGGGAAGTCAGGGAGGTAGTTTTTGAGCAAAGGGAAAAAAAAGGAAGAAAGAATTATGCAGAGGCGACTTAATGAATATCCTTAGCAGTTAGAAAGCTGCCACCTTCACTTGAAATGCTGCTGGCAGTTTTAATGGAAAATATTGAGAATTGAGAATTACATTTTAATAGTGCCGTCTCAGGGACTCTAACAAGCACTGGCTTGAGGGGGGTCACACAGGAATCTATGATCACAGATGCCCCTGCTTTTCTTTCCACTTATTTTTATTTACTGTAGGGCCTTCTGAGTATTGGGGTGGGGAGGAGAGAAGAGGCTGCATGTATCTTTCTGTAGGCTGCTCAACCTCTGACACCTTTCCCCCTGGAGAATGTAAACACCTTGAGGACAGGGACTATTTTCACTTTTTACTTTGTATTCTCAGCACCAAGTACTTAGGGCTTGTTCACAGTCAATCAATAGGCTTTTAATAAAACTTTGTTGGGCTGAACAGAACTGCGAGGTTTTTGCTTGTTGGTACAGTTGAGGGTGATCAGCAGGAGCCTGGGTAGCGATGGTTAGCTTTGGTAAAGTGTACTCCCCTGACCAGTGGGTAGGTGAGATCACATTGTCCATTTCAGCTGCCAGAGTTCTGTGTCTTGGGGGACAGTTTAATGGCTTCCTGGGAATTCTACTAACAAAGAACCCTGTCCTAGCTACTTTCCCTTCTATTATCTTAACTGTTACTCTCCTTCGTCATTGGGCCCTCAGCCCAGACAGATAGCTAGATCTGGATGGAGTTCCCCTGGAAAGAGTCTGAGAGGTATCCAGCTTCTCTATGTTCAAATTTCAATTTCTCTATTCTCAATTTTAACAATAACTGGAATCAATGCAGCATTTTTTTCATAGGTGATATAATTTAAGCCCTCACAACTACCCATGGTGCATTAACACCTAATTCTGCAGGCATCATTGTCTCCATCCAGTGAGTCCCAGTGAAATTAAGGGATAGGGTCAAGGTCATGTGGGAAATAAGTAATGGAGACAGAATTTGAACCTATCTCCCTCTAGCTGCAAAGCAGGTTTCCCTTTCTACCATTTTATTTGTCAATCATTTCAGTACAGTCTGACTCTCTGTGACCCCATCTGGTGTTTTCTTGGCAAAGATACTGGAGTGATTTGTTATTTTCTTCTCCAGATCATTTTATAGATGAAGAAACTGAGGCAAACAGGGTTAAGTGACTTGCCCAGGGTCTCCTAACTAGTAAGTGTCTGAGGTCAAATTTGAACTCAGGTCTTCCTGACTCTAGGCCCAGCTCTCTAGCCACCATGCCACCATGCTGTTTTTCAAAAATGGAAGTGACCTTAGAAGATCACATCTGCCTTATATGTATCCTTCCTGCCACTACTAAGGATTCACATTTCTACACTGCTTTAAGGTTGACAAAAGTTTCTTACCTAGCAGTTCTATGAGATAGGCAGTACAAGTATGACTACTCCCATTTTACAGATGAGGAAACTGAATCTAATCACAAATTAATCAACTTACCCAAGGTCACAAAATTAGCAAGTATCAGAAGAGAGATATAAATGCCAGTCCTCTGACTACAGAATCAGTGTTCTTTTCATGACACCATGGGACAGACGAATGTTTCTTGTGTTTTCTCTTCTCCCTTGAAATGTCACCAGCAAGCTCCCCTAGAGATAATCTTTTTTTTTCCATTTTAGACTCAGAAAAAAAGATATTTCAAAAAGTCCTTGCTGGAGAGAAAGAAGTAGAGACTCTCACAGCTCTGTGTTTGGGTCACAAACTGGCATAGAGAGAGATTGTTCTCTATTCATTTGCCTGAAATTTTCCCCAGAAGAGCATTGGATTTGGACCCAAAGAACCTGACTTTGAATCCAAGCTTTACTACCTATTACCTATGAGATCCTGGGCAAATCAGCTTCACTTCTCTGGGCTTCTGGGTCTCGTGATTGAGCTCTATGATAGAAAGAGCCGGCATTTTTATGATGCTTGGAGATTGCCCACTCCCTTCACATAGTTCCTACTCTTGAAACAGCTGTGCTGGTGGAGTGGGTAACTATAAGTGTTATGATATTATCCCTATTTGCTGATGAAGAAATCCAGACTCGGAAAAGTGAATTACCTAGTTCCTGCTCGAAAAGTAGGAGAGTATATAAGGCAGCATTTGAACTCAGGCTTCTCCTGACTCTCCATTCAGTTGTGTGTTTCAGTCATGGGGTCTGACTCTCATAAACCAATCTGGAGTTTTCTTGGCAGAGATACTAAAGTGGTTTGCCATTTCTTTCTCCAGCTCACTTAACAGATGGGGAAACCAAGGCAAACAGGATTGAGAGACTTGCCCAGGGTCACACAGCTAGTTAGTGTCTGGGGCCAGATTTGAACACAATAAGATGAGTCTTCCTGCCTCCAGATCTGGTGCTCTCTCCACTGTACCACCTGACTATCCAGTGCACTTTCCATTAGACCACACTATGCTTCAATGAGCATGAAGGTCCTTTCCAGCACTAAATTCCTTTAACTTTATCTTGTGAATTGACATTTCAGCAGCCAGACAAAGGAGGATTAGAGGAGGAGACTGTGTTCTGGTGCAAGGAGACCCTCAGTCAATCAGAGAAACAGGGACCTTTCTGGGCTGATTAGGACCAACACTTTAGAGCTGCCCATTAGAACCTCCAGTGGGTCTGAGCCTGGCAATCAGTGGGCTGCCTTTGGTCTTCAAGTGGTCTGCTTTGTCTTCAAGTAAGGGAGGAAAGAAAGGGGGAGATAGAAAGACAGAAGAGGGACACACAGAGAGAAGAACACAGAGACAGTTATACATGGAGAAAGAGAACACAACACTGTGAAAATAAAGACACAAAATGAGATAAGAGAGGCATAGGGAAAAGAGACACTGAGAGAGAAATAGATAGGTGTGTAGACATGTGAAAACAGAGAAGAGAGAGAGGGAGAGAGGAGAGACAGAGGCAGGGAGAGAGACAAACAAAGAAAGATGGGAAAGAGAAGGGGGCACTGAAAAAAGAGACAAAGAAAGATGCACAGAGAGGAGACAGAGATATAGAAATAGAATGACATGAGAGACAGGAAGACAGATGAGAGATAGAGAAGAGAAATAATATAATTTACATATGTATACATTGATTTGAGAGAGAGACAGAGGGAAAGACAGAGACAAAAGAGAAAAGGAGATGGAGATATAAAAAAACAGTGATAAAACCATAAAGAAACAGAGAAAAAAGAGAAGACAGAGAAAAGAAAGAAAGGGGAAGACAGAGAGAAACAGAGGGACAGAGAGTGACTGGAGACAGAGACAGAACCAGAGAGAAGCATAGAGACAAAGATGGACGATAGATAGAGAAAGAAAGTGACAGAAACATGAAGAGACAAGAGAGAGGACAGAGATGACTGAGAAAAGAGAGAAGGAAAGAAGACTGACAAACAGAAACAGGGAGACAGAGAGATTGAAGAGAGACAGAAAAAAAAGAGACAGAACCAGAGAGGGGCAAAGAGATTGAGAATGAGACAGAGACAGAAAGGAGAAAGTGAGAGAGATGCACATAAGAGAGAGAGAAAGGGGAGAGAGAAAGAAAGCTTGTTAGCCTGAGTTCTTTAGACAGGTCACCATACTTGGTCTGGTCCCCAAAGGGTTAAAAAGCAAACTCCTGAAATGCTTTTGTTCA
Organism: Petaurus breviceps papuanus; assembly: GCF_028583685.1. Taxonomy (NCBI): domain Eukaryota; kingdom Metazoa; phylum Chordata; class Mammalia; order Diprotodontia; family Petauridae; genus Petaurus; species Petaurus breviceps. Next base: position 34,947,044 of record NW_027187400.1, on the reverse strand, counting down.
CTGGAAATCTAATCAGATGTTAACCTACAGTCTATATCCAAGCAAGCAATCCTTTCCTTATGATGGCGATTAGAATTACACTCAGAATGAATAGGCTGAGTCGAGATTCCTATGGTAACCTTCAAAATGCATTCCTCCGGCCGGCTATGCCTACTCACAATAATTACATTCTTAACTCCTCTAACAAACAGCATGCTAATTAGCTGCTTAACCAGCCTCAGCTCATTATTACTAGAGTTGGCCTGCTTGAGAATAGTGAGCCGGGGGAACAGACGCACTGCTTCAAACCCATCCTCTTTATCATGGGCCAGAGGAAGTTGGTCAAATTTCCTGGGGGTAGCCTGGGCTATCCAGAAACTCAGGGGAAAACAAGCAAGGCCAGAAAGATTGGGGCATCTCCAAGACCCAGCCAGCAGGTGGATTCTGCTTTTGGTTTCTTTTCCTTTTCAGCTGGACCGCGTCCTTTGGGCACTTGACCTTCCTCTGTTCCAGTTATGAGAATCACATGCCTCTCTTTGGTCTAGGAGCTGCCTCACCAGCCCAAAGGCACGTGGCCTAGGATCATAGATTTGAGCCAGGGAGGACCTGTGAATTCATCTAGTCCAAAGGGCTCAGTTGACAGTGGAGGAAAGAGCCAGGGAGATAACATAACTTGCCCTTCTTGAATGACAGTCTCCTAGCTCTACACATTTCATCCTCCAAATTACCTCTTCAGCTCTGCCCCACAGAACCCCTCACTTCCATCAAAGCATAGCTCACATTGTTATCTGGCCCATGAGACCTTTTCCGGGCCCTCTGGTACTTAGCAAATTTTCCTTCTTGGGATTATACTTTATGTATTCTTTTTACTCGTGGGCAGGTTGTCTCTCCTATTAGAGATAAATGTGCAGGAGGCAGAGACTACAGTGTTTTCTTTCTTTCTTCTTTGCATCCTCAGCACCTATTAGAGTGTTTGGCACATAGTAGGACTTAATACATATTTCAGTCATTGTTTCAATTGGGCCAAGATCACACCGGAGCAAGCTACAGAATCTAGGTTCCAACTCTAGTCCTTTAGACTCCAGACCCAATGTTCTTGTCCATGGTACCACTAGAAAGAACCATCCGTTGGCTGGCAAGAATCACTTCATGTATTAAGCTGACAATTGGCTTCTCCCCATCCTGGGCCCTCAATGGTAGTACCAGCCCCCTTGACAATACTGGACAGGTGTGTAATACACAGTAAGGTCTCCACGCCTCTAATGACCACAAGCTATGCAGATGCTTTTGTCCTGGCCCCATTATAGGGAAGAATAAGGGCAGAGCCTTATGTATTATCTACCTTCGTCCTGGGCCGTTTCTCCTTTCAGAGTTAGTATTGAAGGAAAATAAATTGTAAGCAAGGAGCACCTGAGAGGACAGGTGTGGCCCCTGTTCCCAGGGTTATTGGAGTTCATCCCAAGATGCTAATGAGCTCAGGTGCACAAGCTCGGTCCAAGATGATGAGGTCCCATGGGCTAGGGCTAAATTTTGGCTAAGCTGGTCAGATGTTATCCATGAACAAGATCTCTTGTCATTATGAGGTCTTTGATGAAGAGGGACTTTGAATCGTCCTGTTTCTTGGGACCTTTCTTCCCAGATGGATTTCTCATCCTCACTCCCTACCCCCACCCACACTTTCCATCCCTTGCCTGTATACAATATTCTTACTCTGCTCATCATGACTCTTGCCAGTCTGTACCTTGTATCTGGAATACCTCCTCTCCTCAGCTCTACCTCATAGAGTTCCTGGCATCCCTCGGGGCCTGTCTCAGGTACTGCTTTCTACCCTCTCCTGTCTCCTTCATTAGTATTCTTCATTCATCCTCCCCAGTCCCAAAATGATTTTATACACACACACACACACACACACACAGAGGAGGACATGGAAGTCAAGGAAAACCAAGTAACTAGCACAAGGTTTATTTCCCCAAAGTAGAATGTAAGCTCCCTGAGGGGCAAGGAATATTTTATGCTTATTATTACCTACTAGTCTAACACCATACTTAGCAGTACCTAGAACCTAACAAATGCTGTTATTGCATTGAAGTGACTCAAGGACAACATACTGTGCCAAGGAACTTTATCTAGTTCAATTCAACTCAACAGTTATGGAGGACCTACTATGTGCTTGAGAGGCAGTGTGACATTGTGGACCAGAACTGGGCTCAGATTCAAGATCAGGATTATAGTAATGTAGTCCCCTCCCTTCTGTGACAAGCTCTTAACTTCTCAATGGCCTAGAAAGTTCTGTAAGTTGTAGAGAAAGTACTGATTAACATTAGAGAAAGGAGTTTCCTTACTTGGGAGTTCCCTAAAAGCTCCAGTCCTTACCCCTATCCCTATATATAAGGCACTTCACTAGGCTATGGAGGAGGCGTTAAGAGTAAAATTTACAAAGCCACAAGACCACAGAATCTCAGGATTGGCAGGGACCTTAGAAGCCAACCAGTCCAACCCAGACCTCATCAATAACTCCCTCTAAAATACCCCCGATGGGCACCCAGCCTCTGTTTCAACATCCAGAGCTAGGAAAGACCCACAGGTTCCCTGAGGCAGTCCAATGGACTTTTGGTTAGCTCTGATTGTTAGGGAGCTGTCTGCCTCTGGGCAATCACCACCCATGGTTCCTGCCTTCCTGCTTTGGGGGAGGGAGAGAGCATTGATGGGTATCTCCAAAGTCAGAGTCCTTTAGGTGAAGCAAAGATCTGTGCTTTCATTGAGCTTGCTTTCTCTTCAGGGGTGGTTATGACCAGGGAGGTAGTGAGCACCCTTTCACTAGAGGTCTTCAAACAGAGGCTGGGTAACCAAGTTAGGGATGTTGGAGGTTGGATTGCCATCGGAGTGTGGATTGGAGCAGATAGCCTCTAAGGTCCCTCCTAGGACTGTGAAACCCTCCAATCTCCCAGAGCTTCCCCTATCCTAAAGAAAGGGATAAGGTCTGGACTGGTGATTATGTTTTTGTTGTTTGTTGGGTCTTCATGGCCCCATTTGGGGTTTTCTTGGCAAAAGATACTAGAGTGGTTTGCCATTTCCTTCTCCAGCTCATTTTACAGATGAGGAAACTGAGGGAAATAGAGTTAAATGATTTGCCCCGGGTCACACAGATAATCAGTGTCTGAGGCTGGATCTGAACTCAGGAAGAGGAGTCTTCCTAACTCCAAGCCCAGTGCTCTATCCACTGAGTCACATTAAATTCCCAGGTAAGGAAACTTCCTCCTTTGTTGGCAGCCAGGACCCTCTCTACAACTTGAAGGCTTAAAGAGTTACTTAAAACTGAAATGGCTGGTTTGCTTGGGTCAAAGAAAGCAAGTATATGCCACAAAGAAGACTTGAACCCAGGTCTTGTAAGACATTTCTCCATCTACAATGCCACACAGCCTCTCAAGTCCAGAGTAGGTCCTTGACAACTGCTCAGTGAATTAAATTGAATTAATTTTTGCATCTCTTCCAACACCTAGTCAGACCCACAGCAACCACCCAAGCAATGCTAAGAGAATGGTTAAATTTAATCCCTTGCTGCCTCTCCATTTCTTCCACAATTCAGCAGTTTGACCTTGAAGGCCTCTCAAGGTCACTTGGCCTGACTTCCTCCACAATGCCTGCCTTGTCCTTTATCAGCTGCCTCTAATGACAAGTTCTCAATGGTTCACTGGTCTGGTGAGACCCACCCCTTCCTCAGCCATTCTCCATTCAGTGTTTGTACTTGGCCTTGGGGCAAGTTGATGTCCCAGAGTTTTAAGGGCCCAGACTAGGTGCTGAGAGACCTGGTAGAAAAATTTTGAATGAGAAAACCTACCTGGCTTCCAATCCTGGCTCATCTCCTTACTACCTCTGGCTGACCTCCAGAACTTAACCTCTTAACCTTCCCCTCACCTGAAAAATAAGGGGGCTGGACTCTGACATCCCTGTCTCTCCCAGCTCAAAATCTGTGCTCCTGGGCAGGGTTCCTTTTACCCAGGTCCACACAGGATCCCAAAGAGAGCCTAGTGGAGCTTGGATGATTATTCCACCCAGGTGAGTTTACAGTGTTTTGAATGCTTAGTGAAGGATTACCAAAGCTGGGGATTTGGAAGCCCATAGTTCCTGGGTGTCAGTCTGAAAAACTAATTCCTATGTAAATAGAACAATCCTTTAAGTATATATCATTTAATGCCCAACAGTGATACTGCAGCTCTGCTAACACAGAGAGGGGTCTCTTCGATTACCTTCTCTTTTCTTAGCCCAGCTGGGAGGTGAATCCCATTTCACTGATGGCCTGGTATAGGTGGCACAGTCTCTTGGGGGTATTGTGGCAATGATCAGAAATACCCCTCATTGGATTTAAGCCTCCCCCCCTCCCCATTGTCTCCCACTGCTGCCCAGAAAACCTTGGGGCCAACTTCCCTCCTGAGTTACATTGGGTAGGCACACAAGTTAGTCACTTTATAAATGATTGTTGATGGATGAAAAGCAGATTGTCAGGAAGGATTGGGAGCTGGTTTTTGAGTCCTGGGTTCAAATTCCCTTCTGACACATGGTGCTTGTATGGCCCTAAGGAAATCACTTAATGTCTGAGGACCTAAGCCAATTCTTCAAGATTAAAAGAAACTGGGCAGGGGCAGCTAGGTGGTGAGGTGAATAGAGCACTAGCCCTGGAGTCAGGAGGACCTGAGTTCAAATTCGGCCTCAGACACTTACCACACACACACACACACACACACAACCCAAGCCATGTGACCTTGGGAAAGTCACTTAACCCCAATTACCCTACCTTCCCCCCTCCAAAAAAAGCAAAAATAAAAAATAAAAGAAACTGAGCGTTTGGTGACCTACTTTGATGGAGTCATCATCATGATTTCCCTGCACCAAAGTAATCACAAATTTACCCACCTCCCTGAATATTCAGAGGATTGTAGAAAATGCTACTAGCAAATATTTATGAAGCATTTTAGAGTTTACAAAAAATTTTGTTTATTATTTTATTTTATTTTTTAAATTGGAAGCAGCAAGGTAGCCATTGGATTGAGCACTGGACCTGGCATCAGGAATACCTGAGTTCAAATCCAGCTTCAGACACTTACTAGCTATGTGACCCTGGGGAAGTCACTTAACCCTGTTTGCCTCAGTTTCCTCATCTGTAAAATGAGCTGGAGAAGGAAATGGCAAGCCAGTCCAGTATCTTTGCCAAGAAAACCCCAAATGGGGTCAAAAAGAATTGGATATAAATGAACAACAGTCCTGAAAACAAGCAGAAAAGAGCCCTGGGACTATGAGTCCAGAAACACGAGTTCAAACTCCAGTTTTCTCCCATGCTTACTGGGTAAACTTGGCCAAGTCAGTTGACTCTGAATTTTAGTCTTCTTTCTTTTTTTGTAAAGTAAGGAGATATGGGCCTTGTCCGGGTAAAGATTATAGCTTTTTTTAGGGCTAGAAGTTAATTTTTAGAGGTTATCCAGTTCAAAGTCTTCATTTTACAGATGAGGAAACTGAGGCCTAAGAAGTTTAAGGAATTTTCTCAAAGTCACACATAGTAAGTGGCAGAAGTAGATTTGAACCCAGTTCTTATAAATGAGTGGTCTATTTTGGACATTATTCACGTCTGTTCTTTAAAAGTCTTCTCAATTCAACTCAACAAATATTTGTGGTTCTTTTAATTATTATTTTTTCTGTACAAGGCCATAGGGTACTCCATATTTGAGGTCTGAAGACAGGAATTGATGCAGTCCCTGTCCTCAGGTAGCTTACACTCTCCTGAGGGAGAGCTATGTTCACAGAGAGGAATGAGAAATGATAGGGTATGAGGGAGACAGAAAACAGACCACAGTATTCCAGGGACACTTGAAAGGGAATAAGCAGGTTCACTTGGGGATCAAGGGAAGTTTCTTGGGGGAAGTGGCATCTGAGCTGGGACCCAAAGGAATTCAAGGCTTCCAGAAAATGATAAAAGAGTACATTCCAGGCATGGCATCCACCCTAGAGGAGCACCCAGAGCTGAAGGAAGAACAGGAACCATCTAGGGAGCAGCTTCTGGGTCATTGTCTAGCAGGTGATGTCACCAACCTTAGCCTAAAAGGGCCAGGGCCTTCCATTTCATCCCAGGCCATCTCCAGTCATCTTGATGAATATCTGGTCACTGGACCCAGATGGCTCCAGAGGAGAAAGTGAGCTGGTGACCTTGTACAGCCCTCCCTCGCTTAGATCAAAGTTAACTGCAAGTCAAGTCATCATTTCCCTGATGCCATGATTCTTTTCAAGAATGAAGAATACCCACAACCTGTCTAGCAGGTAGATTTTTGAAGATGACAATAATGTGAGATAAGACTGGAAACACAATTTGGAGCCAGATTGTAGAGGGTCTCAAATGCCAGATTTTATATTGTTCTAGCAATAGGTCATTAAAGGTTTTTCAGAAAGGAAATCACATGGTCAGATCTGGGCGTTAAAAATAGTATTTTGTAGCTGGATAAAGAGGGTGGATTGACTGGGAGAGGTGGGGGACTACAGGTGCACAATGTTGCATATACTGTCAAATGAGGTGGCATGATTTACATAGAGTGTGGGAGTAACTACTGCAATGTTTACACACTCAGCTCAGCAAAGTTTACACACTTACTCCCATGGTAGGAGGGGAGCAGTTCTCCCTTCCAGGATCCATTCTCTCTACTGTCAGCTTCTGAGGGTTCAGCCAGGCTGCCCCAATCCCTGTCTGCCCTCTGTTTGCCCCTCCTGGCAGCTGAAACCCATCCAACATCTATGGCGGAACTTCTTTCCTTTTCTCACCATTTCTCTCTAGAAATCCCAACATAAGTCATCTCCAGTGGCTTCTTTGGGTTGCTAGCTCCTGAATTTGTTTGCAGAGATTATTTGCTGCATTGCTGTCTGACCAGATGTGAAAACAATTAGATTGCCCAGAATCTCACAAAGTCCAACATCTTTGAATAGCAACAAAGATACTGCATGTTCTCAGAATTCCCTCAAGGCAGGCCTATTGAAGAACTAAACACTATTGGACTAGAAGATACTGCCAAAAAAAAATTAATTGAGCTGTGATTGGGGAATGGCTACATCCTCAGGCCATGTGCTTTTATTTCCATATAGAACTTGAGGTTGGGGGTAGTGGTAGTTGAATTATCCCTCAAGACAACCCTGTGAAACAGTTGTTACTTGTGAATCTGATTTGTCCATTTTTCAGATGAAGAAAACTGAAGCTCAGAGAAATTAATAGGATTTTAGATTTAGACCTGCAAAGGACCTTAGAGGTCATCTAGTACAATCCTTTCATTTGAAGGGTGAGGAAACTGAGGCCCAGTTTAAGGGATTCACTCAAGGTCACAAAGCAAGGAAATAGCAGAGTAAACTTTAACCCAGGGCTTTCTAACTCCAAGTCCAATGCCCTATGTATGACAACACTTATCAGGAGCAGAGAACTCCATTTCTTGTTCATTTGGGGGATTAAAAACAATCAGTTCTAGGAGAAATCAAGTTAGGACAGGACACCAAACAAATATGGAATTTAGTTAAGTTAAAAAGGAACAAATAAAAAAAGAATCCAATCCCCAAATGCTGTTTGAAAAAGCAGAGGTCTCCAAGTATATTTCACTCATGATTTAGATGCCTCAACTGTCTGTGGAAACATTTTGTTGGGTCCAAGCCTCCCCTTGTTACAAGCTGGTAATCAGTAGTGAGATTCTATCCTCATGGGCCTGATTCAATACAATCCATCTGGTTTCTGCTCCGTGAAAACCTCCACCAGTCTAGGGAAGCCTTTTGCCTAGAGCGTGATTTATTTCACTTTGAATCCGTCTTCACATTCACAAACTCAGCTGGCTAGCTCCCACGGTAGGAGGAGAGCAGTTCCACCTTCCAGGCTGGCTGGCTTTGTCTCTATTGCCATCTCCAAGTTCCCTCAGAGAACCTAGTGTCAAGACCCTACAATGGAATGGGAGGATTTCTGGGGAGTAAAGGCGGGGGGGGGGGGAACAGAGAAGACTCTCTCTTCTTGGCCCAGAGAACTCAGTACCAGGTGCCCTGGGTGGACTTTCAGCTACACCAAAAGGGAATGGGCTGTTTCAGTGATGATGGGCTCTCTCCCATTAGAACATAGACCAGATGACTATTTGTTGGGTGTGTTATGTGTGTGTGTGTGTGTGTGTGTGTGTGTGACACATAGGTATGGTCAATGGATTCTTATTCAGGTGCAACCTGGGCTATATGTCCAACTCTGAATTCTGTAATTCTATGTCCTAAGAGATCATCTGACCCTACCCATACTAGCATCAGAGGATCTGACTTTAAATCCTATCTCTGCCATTGTGATATTTAGATGGGAGAAGAGAAAATTGGGGTGGGAGGGCAGTGGAGAGGGTGATAATTATCTTCCAATGGAGAACTATTGGACTTTTTAAAAATTTATTCTGGATGGCAAAATGAGAAGCAATGGGTAGAAGCTATAAAGGGGCAAGTTGAGGTTTGATGTCAGAGGAAGGTCCCTACAACAATCAGAGAATTTCCAAAGTAGAATGGTCTGCCACAGGAAGGTTGGAGGTCCCCTTTCATTGAAAGTCTGCAAGCAAAGGCTAGATAATCTCTTGTCCAAGATGCTGGACTGAAGGGTTCAACCACCAAGGTCCCTTCTAATTGTGACATTCTGAAATTACAACATTTCTATATTGCTATAGATGTTAAGAAGGAAGGAAAGACAATACGGAAAGAGCGATTGTCCACAGTAGATGCCTCTGACTGCAACTTCACACCCTCAGACAGGGCCAATGTCCATTTGTTCTATTGATAAATGATAAATTCTCCTTAACAGTCAGCACACCATATGTGGCTGTTCAGTCATTTTTCAGTTATGTCTGACTCTTCATAATCCCATTTGACAAAGACACTGGAGTAATTTGCCATTTCTTTTTTCCAGCTCATTTTACAGATGAGGAAACTGAGGCAAACAGGGTGATGAGACTTGGCCAGGGTCACACAGCTAGGAAGTATCTGAGGCCAGATTTGAACTCAAGAAGATGAGTCTTCCTGAAGATTTTATATGTAGTCAGCCCATTCAGCATAGTGGATCCTGGATTCAGGAAAAGCTTATTCACTATAAGTCACTCACTTCTCTGAGCCTCAATTTCCTCATCTGTAAAATAGCATAATAATGGCACTGCCCTCACAGGGTTGTTGTGAGATTCAGGTGTATGTATATACACACACACACACACACACACACACACACATACACACACACACACTCATACACACACATATTTTAACCTTAAAGCCCATTACAGATGCTACCTTGTTATTTTCTCATTCTCATCTTTTTCAGTGGGATTCAGAGAGAAACAGCCCTGGAAAAATTCGTTATCCCCAAAGAACTATTGTTCTTTGATATTTAATGTTCTTGCCCCATTGCACACACTACTGTTTTACAATCATCTTTATTTCTTCAGCCCAGCCTAGATATAATATCCAAATACATGAGTATCAAGACAGTGAGGTTGTGAAACTGCAAAACTAAGTCTGGACATCTTCCTTCAAAGTCAAAGTGGAATTTGGTTTTTGTTTGTTTGTTTGAATATTCAAAATTAATTTGGTGGTTGTTTCCTTTCCTCTCTCCTACGTGGACATCTGTTAGTACTAAGGTGGCTGATTTCATGACGGTCCTCCCCTGGTGCATGCCTGCTTGGCTGGCATCCCAGCATCAGTGAGGCAGAATTGAACAAGAAGTGGAGAGACTGTTATAGGGCCTTGATCATTCCATCAATAATTGGCAAGCATCTTGGCGCTGTGGGATAGTAGACAGAAAGCCAATCTTAGACTCCGGAAGACTTGAGTCCAAAACATATAAGCCTAGACAAGTCATTTAATTTCTTTGTGGCTCCAGGAACCTAACACTTGAAGGTACAAGAGGAGCCTTAAACACCAGGCTTAAGATTTTGTGTTTTATTCTAAAAGAATAGGGAGCCATTGAACGTTTTTGAGCAGGGGAACAACATGAATAATGGAGGAGAGCAAAAGCAGCTAGATGACAAAATATGTGGAAAGGAATGAGATACGAGAAAACTAACAAGACAGGGAGGGGGTTACTTATAAAGTATTTTCAAACCCAAACAGAGAATTTTATGTTTGATCCTAAAATTTATAAGGTGGGGGCAAGATGGCACAGACCTTGAAATATTTGTAGCAACATGATATAGCAAAAAGAACACCAGAGTTAGAGTCAAGGGATTCCTGTTCACAATGACACCAATGATTAATAAGAACAATAAATAATATTATTGTTAATAAATTAATAAATAAGACTTGCATAGAATTTCAAGTCTCGGAAAAAGCTTTTTATATATTATCTCAGTTGATCCGTACAATAATTCTGTGAGGAAGGATGGCTAGGTGGCGCAGTGAGTAAAGCACAGCCCCGGAGTCAGGAGGACCCAAGTTTGGCTCAGGCCTCAGACACTTAACACACAAACACACACACACACACACAAAACAACTAGCTGTGTAACCTTGGCCAAGTTACTTAACCCCAATTGCCCTCCAAAAGGCAAATAATAATAATAATCCCGTGAGGAAGGTGTTATTACTATACCCATTTCACAGATGAGAACATGGAAATTGAGAGAGATTAATGAACTTGACCAGGGTCACAGTCACTGAGTGCCTGAGGCAGGATTCATACAGATTCAAAACTTTTTTTTTTCTGTTACTTACTGAGCAGTATTGACCCCCTCAATTTTCTGATCTGTAAGGGAGAGATGTCAATCTTTATACTATGGACCCACAAAGTGATTTAGGCAAGTTGAGCTCTTGTTTTTAGTATGACTAGGAAACTGAAAGTGGCAGAAATCCTAAGAGAGCCTGCTTTCTCCTGAGGTTTGTTGGTGTAGCTCTGCAGGCTGCCAGAAAGTAGCTAAGAGTTTCTATGCCTTTCCAAAGAGTGGTTCTGAGGCCCAAATGGGGCCCCCCTCTCAGCCTGGTCTCCCAGCAGCTTTGGGGATTGGATCCTCTGATCAGTGACCAAAGGACGCAAGAGAAAAATGTGACTCTTGTGGCCCTGTGAAAGATTGTCATTCTCCTCCCCAGATGGGAGCAGCTGTGATATTGAACCAACCCCGAATGCCTGTGGCCTGAGCCAAGTATGTGCTTGGAGAGACTGTGTGTGCCCTTTACAAATATAAGTTTCAGTGTTAACTGGGAATGGGCCAAATCCATTCCCAGATGGAGAAAAGTCCCTAAGCTCCCCTGTATCTGCCTCTCTGTATGTGTATGTATGTATGCATGCATGCATGCATGTATCTTATCTATAAAGAGGGGAGAGAAGTAGAAAGCTACAGAAGACAGAGACGGAGGAAAAATAAAGGAGAGTGAGGAAGGAAGGAAGGAAGGAAGGAAGGAAGGAAGGAAGGAAGGAAGGAAGGAAGGAAGGAAGGAAGGAAGGAAGGAAAGAATGAGGAAGGAAGAAGCAAAAAGGAGGAAGGAGGAAGGAAGAAGGAGGAAGGAAGGAGGAAGGGAGGAAGGAAGAAAAGGAAGAGGAAGGAGGAAGGAAGAAGAAGGAAGGAAGGAAGGAGGAAGGAAGGATGGGAGGGAGGGAAAAGAGTGAGAGACAAAGAGGAGGAGATACAAAAGAGAAAAGAGGAAGGAGAGATAAAACTTGGTAGTACACAGGAGAGGAGAGAGGAAGGACAGATGGGGGGGAGAGAGGCAGAGATCAGATACAGAGACAGGAAGAAAGAGAGACAGAAGGAGGGAGCATAGAGAAATAGAGACTGAGATGGAGGCAGAGGGGGAGTGTGTTTGTGTGTGTGTGTGAAAGAGAGAGACACACAGAGAGAAACAAAATGGGAAGGGGAGAGCAAGAATGGAGTAACAAGAGATCGAATGAATGAAGCTGGAACAGACAAGATGAAGAGAACGAGAACCAGTGAGAGCAGAGAGAGTAAGGGAGAGACAGAAACAAAGAAAGAACTGGGCATGTTTACCCTGAAGAAGGGAAGCCTTAGTAGGGCATGCTTAGTAGGTCTTCAGGTATCTGAAAGGCTGTCATGGGGAAGAAAGTTTGCCTTGCTCTGCTTGGAGAGAGAAGATAAGAGGTAGGAGTGATGGATAGAAGCGCATCAATGGAAAGAAAACTAGGTCTAGTGTTTCGTTGAAATCACTATCACTTTCTACGTGATCCTGATCAAGTCCTTTCCTGTTCCTGGGCCTCAGTTTCCTCATCTGTAAATTGAAGGGTTTGGGTTAGACTATGGGGTTCCTTCTAGCTCTAAATCTATGATTCTATGGAAAGATGGGAGGGGTGGAAGAGAGAGAAAGAGAGGGTGGATGGGGTGAGAGGAAGAAGAAGTGGAATGAAAAGAAGAAAGGAAAGAAGAAAGGGAGAAAAAGGAGGGAGAGAAGAGAGGTAAAAAACGATGATAGAGAAGAATGAAGCAAAATGTGGGATAAAAAGAGGGAGGGAAGAAGAAAGAGAAGAGAAAAAAGGAAGGAAAGAAGGGAGGGAGAAAAGAGAAGGAAAATGGGGAGAGAAAAGGAGAGAGGTTAAGATGAAAAGAGGGAGAAAGAGACAAAGAGCGGGGAGAAGTGGGGCGCCGTGGAAGGCAGTCGGGAAAAAGCGGGCTATGTCCTGGCAGCCTCTAGGAGTGCCGCTCCCCAGCCCTGAGGCGAGCCCTGGCTGCAGGGCTTTCCTCGAAGCTTCCCCGCGCGCTCCTCCCCGCAGGGCGCATCTCCAGGGCGCACAGGAGGCCGAACTGGGGCGAACCAGGGCTGGGGGGCGCGGGGGCCTGGCGGAGGGGAGGGGATGGGAGAGAAGGGGAGGGCAGAGGTGGCCGCGCCGGCATGTCACCGAAGGGCCGGGCCGAGGTCAGTGCGTGGTGGCGGTGTCCAGCACCTCGCCTCCCTCTCCCCCGAGGCTTCCTTTCAGGTATCCGGCCTTTTGTCTGCTCACATAACGCTTGCCTGTCAGGCCCGCGGTCAGAGGCCTAATCTTTTTTTCTTCCCCAGCTGAAAAGGCCCCAGCGTCACACCAGGGCAACACACTGGCTGCCTATTCTCTCTCCCGGCTGAACGCAATCACTGGACAACTCGGCTATAATTCACTCCCCGGCCGCGCTTTGAAAAGGTGGGCTGCCTCGGTGCTGTTAGCCCAGCGAGATAAATCACGTCCTCGAAATTAACTTCCATTGAAAGGCCGGGCAGGAAGAAAGCGGCCGGGCCAGGCGGAGCCCGAGGAGAAAAGATGACTAAGGTTGATAAATGTCAAGGCGGACCATTTGGGGGCTGTGATTAAGATCTTATCTAGGTAGGAAGTAAATAGAAAAGACTTAATAAAACTCCGACAGGGCATCCATGCTTATGAACTTGCGAAGGTGGGGTTCTTTTTTAAAAAAAAATTCTTTTCTTTTTCTTTTTTTTTTTTTAAGGGAATACCAGAAAGATCTTGGTTAAAGAAGTTAGATTCAAGGCGTCACTTAAAAGGATTAAAGAGTCCCTGGTGAAAACCAAGAGGATTTTGTTTGGGGGTGGGTAGGGTGGCCCAAAAAGCAGAGGCAGGGGGATGGAGGGCACCAGGCTTTGTCTCCAGATTCCCTCCTAAAATAACGGTGGTGGTGGTGTTTTAAATTCTGGGCTTGGGACAGATCGTCTATCCCCACCTCTCTCTACTCTCTCCCAGCCTTAGCCTTGTTTCTCTGTTATTTGGTCACGAACATTATTTTGCTGTTGTAAAGTTTTCTTCACATAAAATGCGACCTAATCCGCCTTGGGTACCTGGGAGAATGGGGAGGCCTGCTAGCTCGTAAAAGAACACAGACTTACTTGGGAGGCATAAACTACCCCTTTTATGGGGCTCGCCAAGTGTATGTGGGGGGCAGGGGGAGTGGGGAGCCATCCATCCATTCATCCATTCATCCATACATACGTACATACATACATACCCATTCATTTATTTGCTTGTAACCAGTGACTTCAGTCTGTCAAGAAAGGAGTAGAAGTCTGTTTCAAACTTAGTTAACTTCAGTGAGTTTGAGGACAGGGAACTGGCAGTCTTAGAATGAATTTTCCACCCTTGTACAGTAGACTCCCCTCTCCCTCCCCACTCTTCATCCCACCACCCAACTGCTAACCAATTGGTACAATAATATACCAAGTCCATTTACAACTTGAAAGGCACACAGACTCCTTAACAGCTGTGCAGCTGTATGGACTTCTGTTGGTTAATGAGAATATATACAGTTTTTATGGAGGGACATATCCTGAAATCTAGTGGACCTAATCCAAATCTTGACGGGGGATGGAGAAGCTGACTGGTGGGGTTTCATGAGCTCTTATGACTTAAGTGGTCAATCATCCCATCACCCCCTCCCAACCTCAAAAGCAACTGGAAGGGGTATCTGGCTAGGAAGTCAGGTCCCTACAAACATGTTGGTTGGTCTGTCTACCCCCAAGCTGATCATATGTAACCAGGTGGAATTTTAGACAGATAATTGTTTTTTTGGTGTCTCTTTTGTCTTCCCTTGTATCCCCGGTGCTTAGCGTAATACTTGGCATTTAGCAGGTACTTAATGAACCCATTTTGATTTACTTGGGGGGAGGGGAGCAGTAACCAAATATTATTTTATATTAATTTACTGATGAAGTGGGAATTTTACAGCAGAGAGGCTCAGTTCTCAATAAATAATGTTTTATAGGCTCTCATACACTTTTAGCTGGAAAAGACTATTTAGTCTAACTCCCTGATCAGACAGTTGGGGAAACTAAGGTCCAGATAGTTTAAGTGATTATGCATGTAGTAAATACCAGAGCTAGAATTCGAATCCCGGTCCTCTGACTCTAAACCATTTCTCTCTCTACTTTCTCTAGCTACTTGAACATCAGTTTCCTCCTCTATAGAGACAGTAACACGCTATCCCTCAGATAGGGTTGTTATGATGACAGGGGGTTTTGCATGTCACTTAATTTTCAAAAATTGAATTGTGAAGAACCATAGAAATGTGAGGTTATCATGAAAAAAGACAGTGATAACAAGTTCAAATCTAAACTCAGGCACTTCTTAGCTGTGTGACCCTGGGCAAGTCACTGAACCTGGTTGCTTCCATTTCCTCAGTTGTAAATTTGAGATAATGACAACTCCCTGGTAGTGGAAGGAAGGAAGGAAGGAAGGAAGGAAGGAAGGAAGGAAGGAAGGAAGGAAGGAAGGAAGGAAAAAGTTTGCTCTTCTTCCATTCTTGTCTTTTCTGTGAAAACATTTGCTTCCTTCCCTTAATTATATTTTTATCTCTTTTCTCTTTCCCTCTTCATTTTTTCCTTTGTTTCTTTCTCATTTGCCTCTTTCTTTCTTCTTCCCTTACTTTAAAGCCTCCAGGAAGGGCAAATACAAGGATATTCCAAGGATTGGGCCCTCTTTTGTTTGGTTCCCCACTACAATAGGATTATAGATTTAAAACTAGAAAGAGAATAATTATTTATTAAGTACCAACTATATGTGACACTGTGCTAAGTGCTTTACAAATAGTATCTTATTTGACCTTCACAAATGGGTAATTATTATTATTTTCAATTTACAATTTAGGAAACTGAGTGAAATTCAGGTTAAATGACCTGTCCAAGATCAAACAGCTAGGAAGTGTCTAAATTCAGATTTGAACTCAAGCCATCCTGACTCCAGGTCCAACTCTCTATCCACTGCATCATTTCAATGCCCGTGGTGGGAGGTAGTCGGGAGGGGGTGATAATACCCAGAGGGGCTCTTTAGAAATTCAGGGGAGGACCGTAGAGACCAGAGCTCTGGAGCCCCTGATGAAGTCCAGGAGATGTCATGAGAAGAAGCTTGACTACCCTCCTTCCTAGGAATGAGAGGTGACAGAGGCGATAATGGAAGGGGTGCTTTTAAAGTCAATAAGGCCTGAACCTTAGTGCCTCCCTCTTGCACATATAAGGATTTGGATTCTTGAGCAAATCACTTAAACTCTCAGATGTCACCAGACAACTAAGATTATGAGTCGTAAACGAGTTGCTGATTTCCATCTTTGGCCAAGAGACTTCTCCCACTCACAAAATCACAGGTCTATGCAGAATGTCTATCCTGTCTGTCTTGCATTATGGTACAAGAGTGCTGGGTATAACTCCAAAGACCTGGATTTCTATCCTGATGCTGCCACTGACTATCTGTGTGACCTTGCATAAATTGGTTAATCTTTTGAAATTTAGTTTCCTCCACTATTAAATGAGGGGATTGGACTAGATTATCTCTATGGTTCATTTTAGCTCTAAATCTATGCACTCATGATCTTTTCAATGAAAGGCATTGTGACGTAATGGATGGACATTGGCCTGGCTTTGGAGTCCAGAAGGCTCCAATTCAAGACACATACCATCTGTGATAATGGGCAGGTGACTTCATCCCCCAGTGTTCCCAGGTTATTCTCTCAGACTTTAGGTTATAGACAAGTTTCAGAAACACACTAGGAGTTCCCTACAGTGGCAAAATCCCAGGTGCCAGTGACAACTTCCAGAAACAAATGAGCTCCCAATAAACTTTATTTTTTAACTTGAGAGTATCTGTAATTGAGTAAAAATTTCAGGGTGGGAGGGTGAAGAAATAAACTCTCAGCCCCCTTGGAAGGGCCTCAGACTTCTCTCCTAAACCACCAGCCAGGTGTAATCCCACCTTAATGGCTATGAGAAAACGGTGGGGCCCACAGCCTCCCCATTGGAAAAAAAGACTACAGTGAGGATTGGAAAGTGACAGATAAGGCAAATAAATGCTGGTTCCTAAGTAAACACCGTAGGACAGGAGAAGATGACAAATGATGGGATTGTGTCAGCTTGAGAACAGATTGGACTAATGGCACGCTGGACTTTGCTCTCTGGGGGATCAATATTCTATCAGGCAGGAGAGCCTGAGACCTTGTGAATAGCATTTATGTGGACAAAAGAGAGATCTGGCCTGATAGTCTGGGCAGACAGGGCCACAGGGGCCGGCCTTTACTGTAAACTTTAAGTGAAGACAAGGGAGGGAGGGAGAGGGAGTTGGAACAATGGCCCGGGGCAGGGTTCAGTCATTATGTGGGAGCAGGCACTGTGGGCATTAGCAGGGGGAAGTCAGAAGAGAAGACTCATCAAGGCACAGAACTGACCGGTCTCATGGGGTGGCCAAGCACTTGGTACAAACCTTTTTCCCAAGATCCAGGCCTTAACTAGGGTCTTTGAATTTGAAAAATAGATATATTTAAATAACCATATTTGAAAAATAGATATATTTAAATAAACATAACATATAAAATTGCATATATTTATACAAATCCATAATATGTAAACATGTAATATACAGATATATAAATTGATATACATCTATATATAAAATTTTATCTATTTCAATGTAATTTGTTTACTTTGCAATCCTGTGTGTTTTGTGCTTTTAAAAACATTATTCTGAGGAGAGGTCTGTAGGCTTTAACATACTGTTAAATAGGGTCCATGATTCACCTATAAATTCAATTTAGGTCAAATCTTAAACTTTCTGATCACATGCATATTTAAGGGAGCTATTACTCTTTCTAATCATAATTCATATTAATCCTTTTCACCCATTCTCCATTCCCATCAAATTGGCCTCCTAGATGTTCCTTGTTCCATTTTCCTTCTCTATGCCTTTGCCTAAGCTGTTGCCCTTGCCTGGAATGCCCTCCCTCACCACCTCCTGTCCTAGAATCTCAGGTTTCCTTCAAAGCCCAAATCAAGTGCCATCTCCTACACCAGAACTTTTCAGATTCTACCCCATGGAGTCTTCCTCCTCCCCCCCCCCACCATTCTTCTTCTTCTTCTTCTTCTCCTCCTCC
>NW_027187400.1:34924680-34929113 GCF_028583685.1 Petaurus breviceps papuanus | reverse complement strand
TTCTTCTTCTTCTTCTTCTTCTTCTTCTTCTTCTTCTTCTTCTTCTTCTTCTTCTTCTTCTTCTTCTTCTTCTTCTTCTTCTTCTCCTTCTTCTTTCACCATCTTAAGTAGTTAACACAATTATTATTGCCCTCACTTTAGAGTTAGGGAAATTGATACCCAGAGAAGTCAAGAAAATATTCTGAGCTCACACAGTGAGGAATGTTGGTTCAGGGTCTTTCCTGGCTCCATTTTCACTATTCTTTGCATTTAATTGTACTGCCTCTCAAAACTAGGAGTGTGTCATCCTCCAAAAGTGATATTGATTGATTTGACTTTATGTGTTCATTTGGGTGGTTGGGTTTTTGTTGTTGTTGTTGGGGCTTTGGGGGTGGTTTTTCCTAATTAACAAAGAGGAAAGATTGGAATGAGGTTGCTTGGACACATACATGCTCACCAATATACACCCTATGCACATATATTGACATTTCAGAGAGTTTATTACTATAACTGTGGCATACACATAGAATGTATTTTGTATATATATATATATATATGTGCATGTGTGTCCTGTGTACACATATATGTATATGTCTATACATGCATACATGTACACACAAATACATACATATTTAGATATAGATATACCACAGTTATATTAACAAACTCTCTGAAATCATGAATACTCCATTATCTCTGGCCTGTCTTTTGTCTGGCTAGTAAATCCTCTCCTCTTTCTCCTCCCTTCATCTTATAGATCATCCCATGAAGAGTTACAGAATCTTGCTATTGCTGCTGTTGTTCTAGGCTTTGCCTTTCCTTCCTTCCTTTAACAAGGCGGTCACTTCCCCAAGGCTGATAAAAGCTATGCATGGGAGGCTTGGCACCAAGGGTGGAGGGCATATCTTTATCAGTGACACTCTGGTCCAGCCAGCTACAAGACTCCTCAGATCATCAGTTTAGAGCTAGAAGAAGCCTTGAATGTTGAGTCCCCTTTATTTTACAGTTGGGGAAACTGAGGGTGAATGAGGAGAAATGACTTGCCCAAGGTCACATCACTACTAAGTATCTGAGGTGGGATTTGGTGGATTAGTGGAGCCAGGTCTTTCTGATTCCAAGTTCAATCTTCTCTCCACTAAACCACACTACTTTAGTATGGAGTTCAGCCCTATGCTATGGCCCATATCAAAGTCTGACCATAGTGAGGAGCAGGCTGAAATAATACTAATGTCTGTCATTTAGAGAGCGTTTTGAGGTTTGCAAGGTATTTTTCTAGGAGTTATCCCACCCGAGTCTCAGAGTAGTTCTGTGAGACAGGGTCTATAGATACCCCCATTTTACAGGTGAGGAAACTGACTCCCAGGGAAATGAAATGACTTGCCTATTGCCCATGCTTTGCCTATATGGTTTTTGTTATTTCACCTTTTGGAACCTCATCTGTAAAATGAGGTCCCTTTCAATGCTTAATTAAACTACTGAGATGACTGTGGGCATCAGTGGTTATAAGATCCAGGGTTCTTCCTGCAATCAAGAATCTGGGTTCAAATCCTATCTGTGGGGTGGCTAGGTGGCACAGTGAATAGAGCACTGGCCCTGGAGTCAGGAGGACCTGAGTTCAAATCTGGATTCAGACACTTGACACACTTACTAGCCATGTGATCTTGGGCAAGTCACTTAGCCCAAATTGCCCTGCCTTCCCCCCTCCAAAAAAAATCCTATTCCTTTTACTTTCTCTTTGTGACCTTGGATGATGTCACTAAGTCATTTCAGTTGTGTCTGACTCTTTGTGACTCCATTTGGGTTTTTCTTGGCAGAGATACTGAAGTGATTTGCCATTTCCCTAAGTATGTATGTGGCCAAATTTGACCTTGGTCTTGCTGAGTAGATGTCTCTATTTACTGCATCACCCAGCTGCCCCAAGCAACTTGGCCAAGTTACTTCATCTCTGAGTCTCAGTTTCCTTATCTGTAAAAAAAAATAAAGAGATAGAGCTGGATGATCTTCCAAGTTTCCCCTGAATGGAGGTCTGTGACCCTCTATGGAAAGATCTGAGTGCAGGTCTTCCAGACACTGCATCTAGCACTCAGTGCCTTAGATTGCTTCCCTTTCTGCTGAGTCTTTGTCCCTTTCATTCATTTCTGAAGCATGGACCAGCCACTCACGATGCCTCCCCACCTCCATTTCCCTGCTCCCCACCTCTGTAGTCCCTGAAGCTAGAAACTTTTTTCTGGACTCAGCTCTGTCCTCTTCCCCACCTTGGATTTGTTCAGTGGACTCAGTGCCAAGTGAATATTGCCTATGGTTGTCCATGAGATTTTATCTCCTGGAACTGAAGAAGAAGAAAAAAAGTTTATTTCTTTAAGATTAAATCTTAACACCAATCCATAGTAACCAGGCACTCTCTACCAGTGCATTTTAGGAATAAAAATAACGACACAGTAATGGAATACAATAGATGGAGGACCATTCATCTTGGCCAAAGAAGGAGCGGGGAGGGGGAGCCCAGACTAGAATTTTGGACTATCTATTTCAGCATCACTTATACTAAAGGAGGGATCAAGTGATCAGGGGCATTTTCTAGTGGAAGAGTGTAGAGGGTGCCCCACTTTGTAGTCAGTGGAGACCTGCCCTACCTGAAATACATACTCTGGGTAATTCAAGTTGGTTCACAGGCCCCAGTGGAAAAGTGGACAGGTAGGGTTGAGATGCTTGCTCCGTGTACTGATTCAGCATTAAAGCATTTTCAGGGAGAAGGGGAGGGGAGCTGAGAAAAATGTTTTCGAGTCCTCTCTGGTTTTCTGCTGTGACTTTTCCCAACCCTTCAAGTCCCCCTGATAAACCAGCTGGAAGCTTAAGCAGGGCTGGGGGCAGGAGGTCCAAAGAGTGAAAAGCTTCTGAGAGGTGATTGTGAATCCTGCGTGGAGCCCGATTGCCAAGAGGACTTTAAGGGAACCTTTTTGCAGAAATCAGGGAAATAAGATGCAAAGTGTCCACGGGGGTAGAACAGGAAAATAAAGCCAGGAGGAGAATAACACTCGGTAAACAACTTATCAAATACAGCTTTGGGGGAAAGTGGGTGATTTCCATTTAAATTAAGTGCCCTGAGTTTTTTCAGGTAAGAACACTTGGGTGGGTGGTTATACTCTCCAGTCCTTCAAGGCAATCCCATTTAATTCAACAAATGTTTTTTAAACTCCTACTATGTGCAATGCCTCATAGTCAGGTCTGGGAAGACAAAGACAAAGGATTCCATTCTATTAAAAAATAATTTCTTATGAGCCTATAGAGTCACTGAATTTGAGAGTTAGTAGAGAGAATCAGGGGCATCTATTCTGACCCATACACATCAGGACCAGTTCAAGACAGCACTTGGTGCCAAGGATAGAGATACAAATGAAACATCCCTTGCCTTCAAGCAGCTTACATCCATAAGACCATAGATTTAGAGGTGGAATGGTCCTTTGCGTTTATCATGTCCAACCTTATCATTTTACAGATGAGGAAGCCAAGACCCAAGCTATTGACCACATAGGAATTGTCAGAAGCAGGACTCCAAGTCTAGTACTCTGTCCATTAGACTACTGCCTCCTGGGGGAGTAATTAAATACAAATGAAATATAAATGAGATATGAAGAAACACAAAGGAGATACAAAGTAAATACAAAGGAGATAAAAGTAACATGAGAAAGAAGGGATGCCAACAATTTAAGGGCAGGGCTCACCATCCACTTTCAGGAGATGGTACCTGAAATGTGCTTTGAAAGAGGCTGGGAATTCTATCAGTTATAGATGAGGAAGGATTACATTCCAGACCCAGAAGACCCTTTGCGGATTGCCAGAACAAGATGCCCTGTACAGGGAAGAATTAGCAGGCCAGGGTGACTGGACTAGAGAGTGCTTGAAAGGGAATAAAATATTTGGGAAAGGAAGGTGAGAGCCGGCTAGTAGAGTGCTTGAAAAGCCAGACTGAGGAATTTGTATTTTTATCTCTATAGCTATAGAGACAACATGGAAGAGTAGATAGAAAAAAGCTACCCCGCCTCCTGACAGAGAGATTATGGAAAATAAGATGCAAAATTTTAAAATGCAGTTTTGAATGTGACCAAGGTGGGAATTCGTTTTATTTGACTGAGCTTATGTGATACAAGTATTCTTGCTTTTTCTTTCTTTTCCTTCCTTTTCTTCCTTCCTTGCTTCTTTTCTTCCATCCTTCCTTTCTTCCATTCATCTTTTTCTCTCTCCCTCTTTTTCTCTCAGTCTTTCTTGTTTCCTCTTCTCCTTCCCTCCCTCCCTCCCTTCCTTTATTTCTTTTTTCTTTCTCTCTTCTCCTCTCTCTCCTCCTCCTCTCACTCCCTCCCTTCTCTCCCTCTCTCTCTCTGTCTCTCTTTTCTCCTCTGTCTCTTCTTTCTTTCTTTCTTTCTTTCTTTCTTTCTTTCTTTCTTTCTTTCTTTCTT
>NW_027187400.1:34910623-34924580 GCF_028583685.1 Petaurus breviceps papuanus | reverse complement strand
TCTCTCTCTCTCTCTCTCTCTCTCTCTCTCTCTCTCTCTCTCTCTCCCCCTCCCTCTCTTTCTCCAGCATCGGGAAGTGGGGAGAGAAAGGAAGGAAAGAAATGTGTATTGTTTAGGCAGCTACAAGAAACCAGGCACTCGTGTTGAACACTTTAAAAGCTCTCTCATTTGATCTTCACTACAACTCTGGGAGGTAGATGCTATTATCATTCCCATTTTATAGTTGAAGATGCCAAGGTAGAATGACATGAAGTGAATTTCCTAGCACTATGCAGCTAGTAAATATATAAAGTAATTTTTGAACTCAGATTTTTGCTCCTAACTGCCTCTATAATTGATTTTTTTTATTTAAATAGTGGATAGAGACCTGATCTTAGAGTCAGGAAGGTTTGGACTCAAGGCTAACTCTGATAAGTCATGACTGTGTGACTCTGGACAAGTCACTTAACCTCTTAGTTTCCTGTGACAGTGATCTAAAACAACAAATTATGATGGTAGCAACTGGCACGTCTAGAGAGTGTTCAGGAGACCCCTATATCAATGTCCCCACAGTTCTTATCCTTACCATCTAGCACAGTGCCTTGAATCCAGTAGGTACTTATAAATGGAGTACAATTGGATGCAAAGCAGAATTGGCACAATTGTAGGTTTATGTTTTACATTTAAGACCCAAGGCTAAGTCCAGGGAAGTGGAAGTATTTGGATTCTGATATGGAAGGGCGGGGGTTCCATTCACTCTTCTTGCTGTCTTGCTCTCATCAGAAAGCTTTCTTTTGCCTATGTCTTATCTGAATCAGTGCTGACTTCAGAAGAATTTTAAAATGATTTTAAACAATTTTTTGTGTGTTTAGATGTTTGCCAATAAGCTCTCCATGTTTACCTCAATATATCTTTAGATTCATGAGTCTTAGAAGATCCATCAGCTCTTCCCCATCATCAAAGTCATAACTAAGCCAAAGCAAATGGGACTTAGCCCCAGGGTGTCACAATTTAGAGGACTCTGGCAGCCCTTAGCACCCAACAATGTAGAATTAACTGACCTTAGCACCAAGCCAGCAAGGACAAGTGGGGAAAAAAAGAAAAAGAGGAAGCCTCCAAATGGAACTCTGACTGAGATCTGTGAGAACTGTGAGCACTCTGAAGGTGAGATCTTCTTCTGCCCACTGCCTGACTTCCATACCTTTGGAAGTTTGCCCAGCAGTGTTTGGGAGTGAATCTCATGCTTCTTACCTAGGCCATATTTTGTGCTATTTTCCCCACTTAGAAAAATGCCTAGCTTTGGAATTCACCTTTGTCAAGGTTTAAATATTTGAACTAAGTAGGTGTGGTAATATGCACATATCCAAAATACATATATATATATATATATATAATATGTATATATATACACACACTCTCTCTTCATATATGGGGTTATTATGAGCTCTGTTGAAATAATATATATAAAGCACTTTGTAAAATTTAAAGTGACAAATCAATTATATATGTACATACACATGCATGTATGTATTCACACATACATGCCCACACATGCATAGTAAACACACATACACATGTAACCAGTACATATATATCTATATATACAGTGAATACATATGTGTGATACACTGTACATATAACTATATAGACATGTATATACATATATAATGCACACATATGCAATCTAAAATGCTTATGGCACACACATGAACACACAGTGCACATACATATACACGTATGGGTTCATGTATCCATATGCACTTTAACACAGGCATTGTACCCAGCACATGGCTATTATCTCGTTAAAACAGTGGTATTTTAAATGATTGACTAGCTGTTCTCCTATGTGTGATCTTCCAGCTCCCACATGTAGCCCTTTTCCCAGCTTCCTTTCTCCTCCATCTCTTTGAATTCCCATTTTCTTTCCAAGCGCTGCACAGGAGCCCCCTCCCCCATAAAGGCCTTCCTGGTTCTGTCTCACAATTGTATCACCTTCAGCACAGATCTCCTCTCTGTACACTGGGTCCATTCCGGCTGCTTTTCCTGTCTTTGTTCTAATTCATACGTCTCCTCCTCCACAAGCGCCATGGGGATGGTGATGTCAGGGTCCAAATGAGGTGGTGCCAGCACCAAATGAGGCTAGCAGCCTCTCCACCCTGGAGAATACTCTGTCAAACTCTGCACAAGCTTCCTACATGGTTCATGGCATGCGAGCCATCGCCCCTCTAGCCCCTGTGACTTCACAAAAGCTCTTTGGCCATGGGAACTGACCGATTGTTCTCTTCATATGCCCAGTGCCTTGTACACTGGTACTTAAAATAAATGCTTGTCAAATTGAATTGAATTGAGTCTATCTGTAACTATCGATCCTCTGTGGAATCAAGGCAACCAGGTAGAACAATTCCATAACAGAGAAAACGCAGCCCTCCTGAAAAGCGAGTTTAAACTTGATCCCCATGCCAAAAAAAAAAAAAAAGTCATCTAGAAAGTAAAATAACATGGGGATTGTGGCTGTCCCCAAAGAAAACAATTTAGGTTTCTGATCATGTGACTTCTCATGCCAACGCCTACCACCTCCCCTTTCCACTTGAGTGAAGGCCTAAAAGAACGATCTCCAGGAGAGAAATTTCCACCTTAGAGGCGGCTGCTGCCCTTGGTATTTTTGGACACTTCCACATCTGCTTTTTGGGAGCCAAGTTGGAGCTGAATCAGATAGGGGGTGGAGTGGGGAAGCAGCTTGGCCTCAGTGGTGTCTGGTGAGGGGAGCATTTCGGTATGACGTCACTCTTATTCTGGGTTGTCAAGCCTGCTGAACTCTGAGGATAATAAAACTGACATGGGCAGACCCGGGGAGGAGGAGGAGGAGGAGGAGGGAGTAGGAGGAGGAGGTAGCAATGAAGCAGTTAAAAGAATACTTTTAGCATTTTGTTCTCAGCCAGGGTGTCTTTAATGTTATCATTTCATCTTTTGTAAGGTTCTCATTTTTCCCCTTTTTTTATAATTTCATATAATGTGTCTACTGAAATTAAAGGAATATAAGACAAGTTGGGGGTGGGGGGAGGAGTTATCTCCTTTAAGACCTGCCCCTTCCCTTCCAATTCTTTCTTGGCCTGCCTGTCTCTGTGTCACATAGACTAAGGTTCTGGGGCTGAGGGGTTTGAACTTTTAATTTATTTTATTTTATTGCTTTTGGGAGGGCAATTGGGATTAAGTGACTTGCTCAAGATCACATGGCTAGTTTTTCTGTGTTGTGTCTGAGGTCAGATTTGAACTCAGGTCCTCCTGACTCCAGGGATGGTGCTCTATTCACTTCACCACCTAGCCACCCCTGAACTTTATAAAAATCAAGGAATATTTACTATTTTTCGTGTATGTGTGTGTGTGTGTGTGTAGGTTTACACACATGTGCATGCACCTGGGTGTGCAGGGGGAGGAGGAAAGAGATATCTGTTCATTGCAGTACAGTAAGAGTGATTGTATACATCCTCTGTCTCTCCTGGAGTTAGCATTTAAGTAAAGTACCAAGTGGCTTTTCAATTCACTTATTAATGAGGAACTGATACACTCATTTTGGGGATCGATTATAAATGCATTGGCAAAGTCATCTGTGTGACTCCGAGCAAATTAGTTCACTTTTCAGATGAATATAAAATCCCCTGGTTGGCATTCAGAGCCCTCATCACCTGGCCCCTTCCTACCTTGCCAGTTGTCTTACACCTTACACGTACACACACACCACACACACATATCCACACACACATATGCGCACACCACACACACATATACACACCACACACCATTTATGCAACTATCCCATTGACACTGGCCCCCATACTGTTTCTCAAAGAAGACTCCCTATCCCCAAACTCCAAACATTTTCCCTGACTGACCCCCATGCCTGGAGCCCTTCCCCTCCTCAGGCATATCTATATATCTCTATCTATCTATATATCTATATGTGTGTGTATGTATGCATATACTTACACTGGTTTACATGCTGTCTCCCCATTAGACTGTGTGCTCACTGAGGGCAGGAACTATCTCTTGCCTTTCTTTGAATCTCCAGTGTGTAGCATGTGTCTGGAATGACATAGATGAATAATAAATGCTGTGTGACTGATACTGAGCTTCAGTTCCTCATCTGTTAAATGAGGGGAATGGATTTAGGTGGATTCAAAGGGTCCCTTTCAGCTCTAGGCCTGTGATCTCATAATTCTTTTTTTGTCTTGTTGGAGGGGGGAAACAGGGCAATTGGGGTTGAGTGACTTGCCCAAGGTCACACAGCTAGTAAGCATTAAGTGTCTGAGGCTGGATTTGAACTCGGGTCCTCCTTACTCCAGGGCTGGGGCTCTATTCGCTGTACCACCTAGCTGCCCCATGTGATCTCGTAATTCTAAGTGAGAGGCAATGGTGGTTTGGATTCAAATCTCATTTCAAATACTTCCTCATTCTGTGACTCCTTACAAGCCAGCTTACATTCCTGAGCCTCAATGTTCTCATCTCCAAAATGGGGGGATTAATGAGGGTATTTACCCTTTCTCCTAGGGTTGTTGTAGGGATAAAATTATGTATTGTCTGTAAAGCATTTTGCAAACCTTAAAGCTAAAATTAAAACTAAATATTAAAAAAATATTAAAATAATATTAATTTAATATTAAAAAATATTAAATATTAAACCTTAAAGCTAAAATTAAAGCTAAAGCTTAAATGCTAGCCATTATATAAACATCATCTATCAGCACACTTCTTAGAGAAGGACCAAGGAGTTGGTATATATGTGACCATTGACCAGATAGTATAATTTCCTGAGCCTCAGTTTCCTCCCTTATGGAATGAGGGTAGTGATACCACCTACCTCATAGGGAAGGACCAATCAGTGCTTTGAAATAAAAACCCTTAAAGTACTACCTAAGTATTAACACATTCTTTATATGCCTTTAAGAGCATTTCTTATATGGCAGAGAGAAGTCAAAATACACCAGAGTAAGACCAGCCCTTTTCCTCCTTTCTAAAGAAAGGAACCCTGGAAAAGAGACTTCTATGTATTATCCCACTGTTTACTGCAGGCCCAACTACCTCATTACCTTAAAAGTCTTCCATCCATGAAGGACAACGAGGCTACTGAATTTGACAAGGAAGAAGTTGGATGAGTGCATGCCAGTCTTTTGTCTTTATTGGGGTTTTAATTGGACTGGAAGCAAAAGTGGCTGGAGGAATGAGGTTCCTAGGAGAGAAAAGTGAGGGATGCATGGGAATCCCCACTTTCAGCAAGTTGCTGAGAAAGAGAGAGACAGAGACAGAGAGAGAGAGAGACAGAGAGACAGAGAAAGAGAGACAGAGAGACAGAGAAAGAGAGAGAGAGAATGAGAATGAGAATAAAGTGTCATTGGGTCCAGACAAGGACCCATCAGTGGCTCATTGTCCTGCCAGATGGGTGACCAAGCTAGGGAATTTTCCCTTTGGTATCTTTTTTAAATTACTCTGAACATGGTTTCTGCTGGAGACATAATTTCCCCTTGAAAGGATGTAAGGAGTGAAAAGACAGACTCTTCATTCGATGCCTCCTCTATAAATCTTCCTCCTCAGCTTTGATGGGCCTGGCACAAAATAAGAATTAAAGGGGATATGGAAGGAATGCTAGCTTAAAAAGCAGGGACCTGTGTTCAAATCCTTCCTTTTCCTCTTCCTCTTAGTTGGAGTGAACAGATCCCATCCCCAATTTGTTTGTTCAACTGTAAAGTGATGGGGTTGGACCTGACAATGTCTGGGCTTCCTTTCCACTTCTAGATCTATGAAGTGCAAATACATAGCCTTTCCCTTGACCATGAGATCTATGAAGTGCATGTACACGGCCTTTCCCTTGACCATGAGGACCTGGGAGGGTTCCTCGTAGAAGAAGAACTGCCCTCTGTATAGCTCGGTAAATTTCCAAAGCGTTGAAGGAGCTAACATGGTGCTGTCAACGAGTCTTGGATTTGGCATCAGTGGCCCTGGGTTCGAATTCCAGTTCTGCCACTTGCTATGTATGTGGACTTGGGCAAGTCACTTAACCAAAGTTCAGAGCTGGTCCCTTTAAGCTCTAAATATCCTGTAATCTAAACCATTTTTATAATCCCCATTTTTCAGGTGAGAAAACTGAGGCTCAGGCTTAAATTGTTGTGCTTGTATCTCCAAGTACTTTGCTTAATGAAGGAATGAACAAATTGACTTCCCCATGAAAGGAAGTGTGGTTCAGTGGAAAGGGTCCTAGATCTGGCATTGGAGAACCTGAGTTCCAATCCTGTATGTACTACTTATTATCTATGTTATCTTGGCCAACTCATTTAAAACTCTCTGGACCTTCCTTTCCTCATATATAATAGGAAGGTGACAAATTGGCTGTCCTCTACTGTTCCTTTCAGATCTAATCACTGGACCCATCTGAGGAAGGATTTCAATGAAAATATTTTTTCTGACTTCAAAGTCAGTGTCCTTTCCCCTGGGCTGTATAACTTTCCTCTTGCTTTTCCAGGACTCTGGTCTTTGGGTAAATCCAAGTACTGCAGAGTGGGGAATTAGGTTGGGTGGGTGGGGGGAGGGCGCAGTGGTTTCTCTGAGTATCAACTGGGAGAGAGAAGTGAGGAGTTTATAAAAAATGGAAATTAGGATGCTGAAAATATTTTATTTAATGTGTGAAAACAACTCTCTGTGCCAAATGTTTGCTCCAGGAAAGGTAACAGACTTTTTTAAGTCCTGGAGTTAAATATTTGAAAATTGTCCCAGAAGTTCAGAGCGTCCTATGAGTCTGGACATTTGACTCATCCCTTCTTAAGCATCTGACAGGGCCCAGCTGTACAATGGAAAGGAGGAAGGCAGCACAGAAACCCTTCTGGCACCCAATGGAATGTGTGAGGACAGAGAGGAAGGAGGTTTCTCTTGAGGTCTGTGGGGATCTGTGTCTGAGAAAGGTAGCTTAGAGTGGTACCTCCAACCAAATTCCCATAATCCCTTGGGTCCATCACCCAGAGCACCTTCTTTTCTCTGATCAGAGAGAATAAGAGGGTGTCTATATTGATACATGTTCATCATTAGAATATAAGCGACCTGAGGGCAGGCACTGTTTTGTTATTTTGCTTTGTTTTTGTCTTCCTAGCCCTTAGCACAATGCCTGGCACATAGTTTGATAAAAAGCTTATTGATTGATTAATTACTTGGTTGCTTAGTTTCCCTTCCTAGTTTTACCACCCTGCTTTGTAGTTAATTCACACTTGGAGCCCTCCCAAGTATCCACTTGATTTCCCCTTTGTGATTTAGACAAGTATTCTCTAGAGTTCTGGAGACTGCTCACATCAGCTCTCAGGAGCTGATTGTTAAATTTTCAGTGTGAGCATCTACAACTCAGGAATCAGAAAATGCTTTAAATCAGGGCTTGGTTTTTTTTGCTTTGTTAAATTCTAGACTTAAGAAAGTAATGGAGGAAAAAATGTTAATGCAGTATGATAATAAATTGTTTAAGAAGTTTGGGGGGGAGGCCTTATGAAGCCACTTGTTAAACATTTATCAGCATACCACTGCAACTAGAGCCTACATTTGTTTGGAGTTAACCTCAGAAGCCATATAGTTCAACCTGTCAATTTTTTTCCCCCACCAATGAGGAAACTGAGACCTAAAAAGAGATTATATGACTTGCCCAAAGTTACAGAGTTGGTAAATATCAGCAGTGCAATTTGAATTAAGGTCCTTTCACTCCAGAGTCAGTATTTTTAACTTAACCCTAATCCTAGGATCATGGGGTCACGTATTTATAGTTTAAATGGATCTCAGAGCCCCTCTAGTTTATATCCTGTCTTTGACATCTCTAGCACCTAGCACAGTGCTTTGCATACAATAGATGCTTGATAAGTGCTGTTGAATGAATAAATGGATAGATGGATGGATGGATGAATGAATGAGTGGAATTTGAATCTTGGACTACAGGATTGTATCAAGTAGAGGGATTTTAAATAATTATAGCTTTTCTTTGGTCAGTTTGAGAACCTCTTGACCATTAAGAGTTAGAGGGAAAGGCTAGAACCAAGTAGGACTAAAGGATTGTGCTAAGTTATCATTTCAATTGAGTAATTAAAGATATGCATTCAATCTGCCAGACTTACCTGGCTTGTCCCAATGTGTCTCGTTCCATAAACATCAAATGCCCGTCCCTTCTCCCCCTCCCCCATCAGTCACACCTCCCTTAAGGAAGTAAGGAGTAGGACAGGGAGGGGAGGCTTCCGATGCACAGAAGCCTCACGCCCCAATTGTTCATATTGATTTATGGACTTTTGATGAGTGAAAAGGGACTAAATATGAACCTGACCCACACAACTCTTCAAAATTCCAGTCCTTAAGGGGCACTCCTGATACTGAACAAAAGTGGGATAGCAAACACGTGTCAGGATCATACAGGAGGAATGCTTTTGACATTTATTTTTAAGGGTTCATGGCATAGCTGTTTGGGTGTACAGGGGTACAGCATTGATCTGGGATAGGGAGCAGGGTGGGTAGAGAAGGCTTAGGAGTGTGTCTCTCTGTCCTAGCAACACAGTTTCACAGAACCAGGAAAAGAGGGTTGGAGAGGGTCCCTTTGCAGGTCATAGACCAAATGGCTATGTTTAGGACTGGCTTGAGAACCCAAAGCAAAGGTTTCTATATCAATTGTATTCTTTCCTTTAAAAAAATTCCCCCTTTCTTGCCCCATTCTCTCCCCTCTTCTCCCTTCCCTGAGAATGCAGTTAATTTGTGGTTTCTGACTTGGTCTCTTTAATTGGTCTAAAAAATATTACTTTGGATATAAAATATAAAGCTGAGATCCCCTAAACCAAGGGTTTCCAAACTGTTTTTGATCATGTACCACCATCAATTAAAAATAAATGAGCA
The DNA here is from genome assembly GCF_028583685.1 of Petaurus breviceps papuanus. Taxonomy (NCBI): domain Eukaryota; kingdom Metazoa; phylum Chordata; class Mammalia; order Diprotodontia; family Petauridae; genus Petaurus; species Petaurus breviceps. Next base: position 34,915,706 of record NW_027187400.1, on the reverse strand, counting down.
AGCATCTCCAATATCAATATAAATTACATATTTTATATAACTGTACTGATGTTATATACATTATAAAACATATACAGAAAATAGAAATAAAAAAGAAAAAAATGAATTTTTAAAAATGATTTTAGCTAAAAAGAAATGAAAATAAATGTTCTAGTATTTTTTTCCTGTGCCCCAGTCAATCATTGTATGAACTCCCTCTTTCCCCATCTCAGGGCCCAAGCAGGCCATGTTAAAGACCACTGACCTTCAAAACTAACTCTTTTCTCCAGTGCCCTGTTACATGCAACTTCGTGTTCTAAGCCTCTTGCTATAAATGAGGATCTTAGGCTTTTGTACAATTTTTTATTTTTTATTGTAATTTTATTTTTTAATTCTGAAATTATACAAAAAACAAATTAAACAAACATTTCGATAAATTATAACAGAGGAAGAGAATTAAATCTCTTATTAAATATATCTTACTTTTCCTTTAAAATACATAACTCAACATGTAACTTTCAAAACTATCCTGCTTGTCTGTGTTTCCTTCTGGCTTTCCTTTTGTTCTCTTCTGTACATTAAAAAAAAAAAGTTTCAGTGATACTTCTCTTTTTCTTTCTTCTCTTTCTCTTTTTTCTTTCTTTTCTTGCTTTCTTTTATTTTTCTTTTCTCTTTCCTTTCATTGTCTCTTGGCAATCTATCTCTAGTCTTAATCCATCTCACCCCAATTAGAAAAAAAAAAGAAAGAAAATAAAACAAAACCCTTGAGACACATGTATAGCCAAGAAAGAAAAAAAAAAAAAAACATTCCCACAATAATAATAAAAGCTCACATTTAAGTAACTTCCTGGTTCTAATTTATTCATGATCTCATTTGAGCCCCACAACAAGCCAATGAGGTAGGTGCTATTATTAGACTCATTTTACAGAAGAAGAAACTGAGATGCAGAGAAATACGCTGGTTTGTCCATGGTCACAAGTGTCAGGGACAGAATGAAAACCCGGGTTTTCCTAACTCAAATAAGCTAATTCCCTAATAATAATCCATCCCCAACATAATACTGATTCTCAACACGGAGATCCCCAACTCAAATGGAGACGCCACATAGAAAAGAACCAGAAAAAAAAAAATCAAGACCACAACTAGCTGCAGACCGTGGGCATTTGCAAGATCCAGCCCTAAGAGAAACAGGTTTGCTGGCCCCTTCAGCCAGGCCTGCGAGAAGTTGATTTTCTGTGTCGTGTGTTTAGATTAGAAACAGGATATAAGAAACTTGTTAACATGTCAGACTCTTGTGTTGGGACAACATAAGTGGGTGTTTTCTCTTCTCTCATTTCTCTCTTGTGCAGTAAAATGCTGTAATTAGTGCGTTGCCTCTTGAGGAAATGCTGGAGGGGAGCTGAGCGGAGCAGAGGTAGCAGATGCCCAGGGCGACCTCCTCCTAATCGCCAGGCCCCACTTGCCTCCCCCTAGAAATCCAATTTTCCACAGTGTGTTTGTGGTTTTCATTTTCAAGTGGGTAAAATACTGGGGACTTTAAAACCCAGGTAAACATTCAATGCCAAGAGATTGCCCGGGCTTGGAGCAGAAAATGGGGATGTTTGGGTGCGAATTCTGGCAGGGAGGGTATAAGCTGCTGCCCATCGTGAACCACTCCCTCCCTGCCAAGCCTATAAACATGAAAGTTCCATAGAATGTAGTTGTCACAAATTAAATTTATCTTTGGGGGGGGGGGGGGGGGGGCGGAGAAATTGTTTGTTAAACAAAAGCCTTTATTTGGAAGAAAAAAAAAATACTCCGTGGCTCAGAGAAAGCTAAGAGAACTATTTACAGTAACTAGTTTGAGAAAAAAAAAATCAGATCCTAATTAAAACAAAACAAAAACAAGCAATAAAAGAGAAAAGGGGTGTGTGTGGGGGGGAGCTCTCCAACCCAAGGGAACAAAAACATTTCTGTTGGGAACTCCAGTGAAGTTGGAGCCCTGTCCCCCAGCTTTCTCCATCGGTACAGCCTCTCACTTATTCAATAAGTGAAATGAAGCCCTTGGCGTGCAGCTAGGAAGTGTAGGACAAAGGGCAGCAGTGAAAAATGAACACCGATTCCAAAGGCTGAGAAACAGATGTGAGTCCACACTAGTGAAGGAGGAAGGGAAGGTTATTATGGAGACCCAGGGCAGAGCCTAAAGCTGCAAGACATTAAACCAAATTGGGAAGGGGAGGGGGCCAGTGGTGACCAGCGGTGACTCCATTTTGTGGGGCTGACTGTGGACCCATATACGGAAAGCATCTCTTTATTATCGATAATAGGATGGGGAGTGGAGAAGGGGGGCTGCCATGCGTCAACCGATCCCTCCGAGGAGTTTGGAGGCACACTGAGACCCTTTCTGCCAGAGGGTGAGGAGGAATAGGAGGAAAGAGGGGGGACAGCAGTCGTGCCCCCAGACTCCGGTGATGTATGGAGTGAAACATCGTGAAGAATGAAAGCAAATCCCACTCTAATCTCCCCTGAACAAAAGGCTTTCAGTTCGAATCGAAAAAACGCCAAGGCAGCGGGTATCAGACATATCTTTTGTATTAAAAGTGTCCTGGGCAGAATATGGATCTTATTAGAGGAAACACCATTCCCCTGCAAGCCACTTTCCACCCATCACCTACAGGTTCCACTGGGGAAAGTCAGGCAGGAGCACTGCCCCCATCTCTCTCCAGTGGGGCCTAGGGCTAGGCCTCACTGGCCTGAGCCCTGCCTGGGAACTCTCAAGTAGCTGGGCTGCTTACCCACTCTGGGACAGGTTTTACCCACTGGGCCGCATCGTAAGTTACTTCCCTTGGCATTCTGCTTTTCTGGGAGAAGCTAACCTCAGGTAGTGTTTTGTTTTGTTTTGTTTTGTTTTTAAATCCTCACCCTTTCTAATCAATTAATAGAATACATTGGCCCTGTCACTCTTTATCTTTGAAGATAATAACCTATGGTCTAATTGTGGCAACCTTGATTCCCTGAAGCTGTAAAATATGAACCAGGAGGTAATCTGGACCAGACAAACTCAAACAGGCAAGAAGGAAATAAAACTCAAGACTAATTTTTTCCTCCGAAAGTTTAGTTGTCTGACAAGATCATTTTTCTTTCATACGTATGATTTAGCACTGGTATAAAATGATGTCTTTAAAAAAAAATGCTCTGTCTTCAGGAACAACAGTAACAACCAAAAAAAACCCAACCAAAAGACATCTTTAGCACATAGAGCCTGGCATGGGGTGCTTTTGGCAGTCAGGAGCAGTCCTATCTGGGAGCTTAGAGCTTGGACAGCATAAACAAACTCAAAAGCCTGGAGGTGTGGAGGTAGGAAAGGGGCTAGAGGAAGCATACAAGGCAAGGATCATTATATGAGTGGAAAAAAAAAAAGAAATGAAATGTCTTCATTCAGCAAATGCTACAAATCCTTCCTTTCACCCGTCTCTCTAGTTACTGACAGCAGCCCATGAAAGGAAATCAAATGTAAGGTTTCCCTTAATGGCCCAATTTTTTTTAATTTAATAAGGGATGGAAAGTTGTCGCTCAATTTTTATTTTATTTCTGCTTTGAACAGGTTGAATCCTTCCTGTAAGTCTATAGGAACACGGATGCTAGGAATGAATACCAGCCCTGAAGGGTAAATTCAAACCAGGAGTCTAGGAGACTTAGAGGATTTGGTTTGAGAGAAAGAGGGAGGGAGGGAGGGAGAGAGGGAGGCAGAAAGGGGGGTGTGGAAGAGAGAGGCATAAAGACAGAGACAGAAAGACAGAGAGAGACAGAGATAAAGACAAGCAGACAGATACAGAGAGAGAAAGACACAGAGACAGGGACAGATACAGAAAGAGAAAGTAAGACTTGAGGCAAAAGAGGGGAAGAAGGAAAGATAAAAGGATTGCAAGGAAGGTAAGAAGAAATGAAGCGAGAAAGAAGGAAATAGAAGAAAGAAAAAATGAAAAAGGAGAAAAGAAAACGAAGGGAGGGAAGAAAATTGAGGGAAGAAAAGAGAACAATGGAAGGAAAAAATAATAGAAAAAATAAAAAAAGAGAGGGAAAGAATGAGAGAAAGAAAGAAATCAGAAGAGTTTCTGCACTGTTTAAAATGTGTGTCAAAGTGTATTGGTTAGTGTGGTACAAAATAATCAGGGTTGATCTGAGGGAAAAGATTTCTCTATCAATCTTGTGATGTCACTTCAGATAAATCAACAAATCTTAATTAATTGCATTCTTTTCATGCTGAGACTTTAAAATTGATGGGGGTGTGCCTTTCCCTGTGTATTGCTCATTAGCAGCCGAATGTACACTGAAGCCTCCCTCCATACTTGCTTTCTAAACTCCTCCAAGAAATGCTGTTTGCCTGTGGTCGAGCTGCTAACGCTAATGCTGATGTCGGTGCTGAGACAGAGACTGTCGCCAAAGGAAGAGTTAATGTTCAGGAAGGGCATATGAGTGAAATCACACACATGTGAATTCATGCATGCAGTAATGATCATCGTGACTAACCTTAATGTAGCGCTTTGTGACTGGCAAAAACAACCTACATACATCATCTCATTTAAGACTTGAGACAGCCCTGGAGTAAGCTCTGCAGATTCTCTCTCCCCCTCCCCCGTTTTATGGACGGGGCAGCTAAGGATGGTGTGCTCTGTTTGATCAGCATTTCAAATAATTACGTAAATAGAATTATTTGGAGTTTTGATTGAGTGTTGCACAGGGCTTTTCAGAAAAATAGGAATAATTCGAGTGATGCTTTATGTTTCAAAAGCTGGAATATGCATGCTCAGTGTCACATCAGTTTAGATAAAGCCGATGCTGATAATGTCAATCATGGCTTTGATATTCATGTCTTCAACAAACATAACCATTCAACAAATATATACACATATACACACACATATATTTAGTAAGGATCTTCTGCTGGGCTGTGGTGAAAGATGTGTGTCATAGGATCTAAGTTCTACTTTCTAGCACAGTGCATAGAAAGCACATGATAAAATTTTCTTTTTCTTTCTTTCTTTCCTTTCCTTTCCTTCCTTCCTTCCTTCCTTCCTTCCTTCCTTCCTTCCTTCCTTCCTTCCTTCCTTCCTTCCTTCTTTC
>NW_027187400.1:34904196-34910523 GCF_028583685.1 Petaurus breviceps papuanus | reverse complement strand
TCTCTCTCTCTCTCTCTCTCTCTCTCTCTCTCTCTCCCTCTCTCTTAAGTAAAAGTAGGGACAGCTAGATGGTGAAGTGGATAGAGTACCAGAAGACCTGGAGTCAGGAAGACCTCACTTCAAATCTGCTCTCAAATATTCACTAGCGGTAGGCATGTCACTTCACCCCATTTGCTTTGGTTCCCTCGTTGTAAAATAGGTTGGGGAAGGAGACGGCAAACCACACCAGTATCTTTTTCCAAGAAAACCCCAAATGGAGTCATGACTGAAACGACTGAACAATTAGAAGAAGGTTGGCAAATTCTCTGTGGGCATGTTGAAGCTGTACTCGTTACAAATGCAGTAGCATATAGGCTGATGGGGAGAGCTTGGGTCTGCCCACTTTGCTCCCACATAATGTTTTTTAACATCCTCTGCTAGATTTGTATATTTTCATAGCTTTTCATTGCCTGTACCTTGAAGATTGTTAGTCCTTGGTATGGTGCCATCTATTTTAAAACATTTTTCTTATGTTTTTGTTGTTGTTTTTAAATTTAAATTTATTTATTCCTTTTGGTTTACAACATTCAGTTCCACAATCCCTTGAGTTTCAAATTCCCTCCCTCCTCTCCTTCCCTCTTCCCCTCCCCCCCACTATGGCGGCATGCAGTCAAATATAGGATCTCCAAATACCTTCACATTAAACATTAGTCAAGTTGTAAAGAAGGATTATAACAAATGGAGTGAACAATGAGAAAGAAGAAACAAAACAAAACAAAAAAGAGAGAGCAGGTAGTTTGCTTCAGTCTGCATTCAGACTCTGTAGTTCTTTCTCTGGATGTGGATATCCTTGCCATCATGAGTCTTTTGGAGTTGCCTTATAACCCTGCATTGCTGAGAGGAGCCCAGTCTATGGAAGTTAGTTGTCACACATACATTGTGTCTATGATTGTGTACAGATTTCTCCTGGTTCTGCTCTTCTCACTCAGCATCAGTTCATATAAGTCTTTCCAGGTAAATATGAAGTCCGTCTGCTCCTCATTTCTTACAGCACAATAGTATTCCATTACATTCATATACCACAACTTGTTCAGCCATTCCCCAATTGATGGACATCCCCTTGATTTCCAGTTCTTTGCCACCACAAAAAGAGCTGCTATAAATATTTTTGTACATATAAGTCCTCCTCCCACTTCTTGATTTCTTTGGGATATAACCCTAGAAGTGGTATTGCTGGGTCAAAGGGTATGCACTTATTTATAACCTGTTGGGCATAGTTCTAGATTGCTCTCCAGAATGGTCAAATCAGTTCACAACTCCACCAATAATGCATTAGTATTCCAATTTTTCCACATCCTTTCCAGCATTTATCATTTTCCTGTTTCGTCTTCTTAGCCAATCTGACAGGTGAGATGTGGTACCTCAGAGTTGTTTTAATTTGCATTTCCCTAATCAATAGTGATTTAGAACATTTTTTCATATGCTTACAGATATCTTTGATTTCTTCCTCTGAAAACTGCCTGTTCGTATCCTTTGACCATTTATCAGTTGGGGAATGACTTGTATTCTTATAGATTTGACTCAGTTGTCTGTATATTTTAGAAATGAGATTTTTATCAGAGACACTGGTTGTAAAAATTCTTTCCCAATTTTCTGCTTCCCTCTTAATCTTGGTTACATATTTATTTGTACAGAAACTTTTCAATTTAATGTAATCAAAATTATCCATTTTTCCTTTAATAATGCTCTCTAACTCTTGTTTGGTCAAAAAATCTTCCCTTCTCCATATATCTGATGGATAAACTTTCCCTTGCTCTCCCAGATTGCTTACAGTATCAGCCTTTATACCTAGATCACCCATTTAGACTTTATTTTGGTGTACAATGTAAGATATTGGTCTATGCCCAGTTTCTGCCATACTATTTTCCAGTTTTCCCAGCAGTTTTTGTCAAATAGTGAGTTCTTATTCCAAAAGTTGGGGTCTTTGGGTTTAGCAAACAGTAAATTGCTATAGTCATTGGCTGCTGAGTCTCTCGTACCCAGTCTATTACATTGATCCACTCCTCTATTCCTCAGCCAGTACCAAGTAGTTTTGATGACTGCTGCTTCATAATACAGATTTAAATCTGGTATGGCTAGGCCACCTTCCCTAGCATTTCTTTTCATTAATCCCCTTGATATTCTGGACCTTTTGTTCTTCCAAATGAATCTTGTTACTATTTTTTTCTAGCTCTACAAAATAATTTCTTGATAGATTGGTTGGTACAGCACTAAATATGTAATTTAATTGAGGCAAAATTGTCATTTTTATTATATTAGCTGGATCCAGCCACGAGCAATTGACGTTTTTGCAATTATTTAGACCTGACTTTATTTGTGTGAAAAGTGTTTTGTACTTGTGTTCATATAGGTCCTGGGTTTGTCTTCTTATGTTTTTATTAATCAATGGTGATTCATTTAGTCTGTGATGAGAGTCATGTTCCAAGGCCGTGTATCCTTTGGATTCACAAGGATATTCTGAGGTCTGTATTTGTAGCATGGGGATTTGTCATCGTCACTGTAGGAAATATAAGGAGATTATTATTACATGCTTTACAAATGTTTGTTGAATGACTGACCGAATGAATACTGTAATAAATTAAGTGAAGGGCCTTACTGAGTCACATCCTATCAGGAGAATATAATCCCTATACAAATAATCTGTGTGTATGACCTTGGGCAATTCACGTCTCCCTCTGGTCATTAGTTATAAAATGAGATATTTGTAAAGTTCTTAGAACAGTGCCTGCTTGTTCCCTTCCCTCTCCCCACATCCTCCCCTTCATCTCCTCATTTGTAAAATGGAAATATTAGACTAGATAACAGAATGAAATTTCCTTTCCTTTACCATCATTCATGTCAATCTTTATCTCCCCAGTGCTTGAATGAACCTTTCCACTTAAATCCTTGTTGACTGGTTGATTTTGAATGAGAACAGTTCTGTATATTTTCCATCTTCTTTTTCTCAGTCACAGATGTATAGTTCTCCCCAGGCCTTCTAGGCATCCCTCGTAGCTGTGGGCTCAGTGGTGCCTGTGAATCTCTTCTCTCTCTTTTCTCCCTTGGCTCCTGAGATTTCTTGGCATTGACTAGCAGGGCTTTTAATAAGACTGGAGGATAACTCAGGGTGGTAATATCTCACTAGGTGCCCTGTGACCTTCCCCACGCAGCACCTTTCCCAGTGAGTTCTAACTAAGAGATCCTATCTGTAACTATTCCTGTTTCGTTGGGAGAACAGGGGAGGGAACACATGAAAAATCAAAACCAAAGTCAACACGGGTTTTGGTTACTTGTGGCCTTTGGGTTTTTCTTTTGCAGAGGTATTGTGGGTGTCTGCCTCATGAAACTGAGGTCTCCAAAGGCAACAAAATGCCTAGTGATGAGGAAATTCCTAGGGGCTACAACTAATTGAGGAAGGGGAAAGTCTCAGGTTCTCATGTCTCCCTGTGTCCTGCCTAGAAGAATCATTCTTTTGCTGGATTCTACCTCTCTTCCAGAAACAATCTAGGCTGCTTCTAAATTAGCTCCTTTTCAAAACCAGTCAGTGCTGTGGATGGAGAGATAATCTTGAGGCCAGGAAGGTCTGAGTTCAAGACTTCTCCCTGATATAGAGGCTATGTGACCTGGAGCAAGTTAATTAAGCTCTCTGGACCTTGGTTTTTTTTTCCATCTGTAAAATGGATTGGACTAGATAACTAAAAAGTGATCGAACAGCAAAAACTGAACATCTAAGTGGTTAAGTGATTTCCTTGCCTATATCACACGATACAGGCAAGTCATTGAACTCAGGCTTCGAGTTTCCAATTCTAATACTTTACCTTCTATAACTCACTATGGCACAGTCATACTGGTGACTTCTCAGAACCCTAGAATGTCAGACCTGGAAGGAAGTATTGAGACCACCTACCCATTTCCCCTTTCCCCAACCTTGTGGATAGAGCTTTTGACCAATCACTGTAGTTTAGGTAGTGATTGGATCAAAGACTTAGCATGAACAAAACCTTTACAGGTCATCTCATCCAAATGCCACATTTCTCAGAAAGGGAAACTGAGGCCCCAGGTGTCCTCAGATAGCAGGGTATTAGTGATGAAGTTGGATCTGTAAACCATATCTGACACTCAATATTAGATTCTTTCTATCACTTTTCTACTACTGAGGCAACTAGGTGTTGCAGTGAAAAGAATGTTGTACTTGAAGTCAAGAAAACCTCAGACACTGACTAGCTCTATGAACCTGGGCAAGTCACTTGTCCTCTGTCTGTTTCAGTTTCCTCTTCTGTAAAGTAATGGATAATAATTGCAGCTCCTGGGGTTCTTGTGAGGAATGAATGAGAAAGCCTATATTCAGTGCAAACTGTAAAACACTATATAAATACATTTATCATTATCATCAGTATTATTGTAATCATTTTTATTTTTACTATGTCTGGTCACTAGTCATCTAGGAAGTATTTTGGGCAGGGGAGAAAATTATGTATTTTGCACTGATTTTACTCTCTTGGGATCTCCATGAAGGAGAGTGAGCTGGCCTGCAAAAAATGAGTCAACATTAGGTTAAATCAGTCAAGAAAGCTGATGAATACTTAAACTGCATGTTAAAGAGGCATGTTCAGGAGTGAGCAGATAGTTGGGATATTAGCTCTCCCAAACTCTCTCTACATTTAAAATATCATGTCCATTTCTGGGCACTACATTTCAAGAGGAATGTTAATAAACTAGAGCTTTTCCAGAGAAGGGCGGCCACAATGGGGAGAGGATTAAAGTACCTAGTATCATGTCTAGCATATGGAAGGAGCTTGTCCCATTAGATTGTAAGCTCCTTGAGGGCAGGCACTATTTTCTCCTTTCGATGTATTTAGGCACTTAGTAAACACAACGAAAACTTGTTGACTTATTGATTGATGGATGGGAAGACCTGCAATATTGGCATCAGTTAAGGCAACTGGGGATATTTAGTCTAGAGGTTTAGTGAGGGGAGTGCAGCACAAAGTTGGGCATGAGGCCTGTCTTCCATTGTCTCAAGAACTACCATGGGGGAAAAAAAAAGCTTCTTTTGTTTGAACCTAGAGGGTGAAACTCAGATCATTGGGGAATGAAGAAAACAACTAAGGATCCCCCCAAGTGGAATGGCCTGCCTCAGAAGGAGCTATGTGAAGACCTCAGGAAGGTTTTATAGTTGGGGCTGGATGCTTACTAGTTGGGATAGGTCAAAGAAGATTCTTAGGAGGAAGCCATATTGTCCATTGATTATGGTGGCTATAGGAGGTATAAAAAGAGGGCATGGAGATAAAAATGAATGAAGCAAAGTATGGTTGGGGGGGGGGCCAATCACCACAGCTCAGACATAGGAAACAGAAGCCCAGGGAAGACTGACCCAAGGTCCCAGGGAGAGGAAGCATCAGAAGCAGGACTAGAACGACAGGTTTCTGATTCCCGTGCCAGGACTCTTTCTACTGCCCTACAGGGCCAAGTCAAGTGCTTTATCCACTGTACCACATGGCCTCAGTGTGGTGGTTCTAGGCTGCTGAAGTTCTGCTTTCCCACTTGACCTGGTGCAATTCAATCCAATCCAGACCCATGGCCAATCAGTCAACAAATATTTATTAAGCAACTACAATAAGCCAGACATTGTGCTAAAAGCTGAGGATATAAAGGTTACACACACACACACACACACACACACACACACAAGCACACACACACACACATATATATGCCCTCATACACACATACACATACACAGTATCTGCCCTCAGGAAGCTCACAATCCAAGGAGGACATAGAATTTGTAAACAAATGAGAATACATATGATGATTTAAGGAGGGAAAAGACCACAGCTCCAGGCAGGGCTGGTAACCATTTGAGCCCCGTAGTGGAAAAAGTCTAGTGCTTCTCAGCCTTGATCCCCTTCAGTGAGAGGAGAAGCCCGGGGGCTGGGGCGGAGGTCAGGCTACAGGCCATTTTTCAGTGGCCTGGTACATTCCAGGGGCTGGCTTGCAAGGCAGGGACCTTTCTATGCCAGGTTTCCACATCAGGACCCAGTTAAATAGGGCTGATGTGAGGAAAGAAATGGAGTAACATGTGGGGAAGTGAAACAGACAGACAGACAGAGACAGAGACACAGAGACAAAGAGAGAAAGACAGAGACAGAAAAAATAATTTTTTAAAAAAGATAGAGAAAGAGAGATAGAGACAGAGAGAGGTGGGGGGGAGGGGAGAAAGAGAGAGTGCAGGGAAGGACAGAAGAGAAAAAGGAGGTAGGAAAGAAAGAAAGAAAGAAAGAAAGAAAGAAAGAAAGAAAGAAAGAA
>NW_027187400.1:34897922-34904186 GCF_028583685.1 Petaurus breviceps papuanus | reverse complement strand
AAAGAAAGAAAGAAAGAAAGAAAGAAAGAAAGAAAGAAAGAAAGAAACCTGAAGTTAAACAAAAGACTAATTATAGCCTATCCTGTCCCTCCCAGGATAGTGGTGAATCTCCCCCTTCACTCCCCACCACATACAATCTCTGGAAGCCCACTCTCTGGGGGCTCTCAGCTCCTCATCGTGCAACACCTTGGAAATCTGGCCACATTCTCCAAGCTCTGTCCATTGCCTAAGGACCTTTGGCATAATCCACATTGGATTTTTCTTAGAAAAACAATACTCTCAACTCAAGAATCTTGCCGCAGAGGCCGGTAGGGGGAGAAGGGGGAGTAAGACAAATTCCAAACCAGTGAGTTTCTCAGCTTGTCCAAAGTGGTTAGAGAGACCGACTCAGAGTCAGAAAGATCAGGGTTCAAATTCTGCCTCTGATTCATCTGACTGTGTGACCCTAGGCAAGTCCAGGGTTCAAGGTCGTTCTCTTGAAAGTTGCTGAGTAAGCACCAAATTGCATTGGTGAAAAATCCTTCCTCCCCAGGGCCTCCATCCATTGCTTCCACAGGTTCCATGCTTAAAAAAAAAAAAAATTCCTGCCCATCTGGTTTCCATTAGATTGTAAACACCTTGAAGGCAAAGGCAGTCTTCTCTCATATCTTTAGCCCTTAGCAAGGTGCCTAGTAGGAGCTTAATATATGTACATTGATTGATTAATAGATGGAAACTAGTGGGATTTACTTCACGGTCCTTTTCCCATATTGTTGAAAGAGCTTTGAACGTGTTTTTTTTTTTTTTTAAGCTCAGGGAGCTTTTGGATCAAAGATTTAGAACTGACAAAGACGTCAGAGGTCATGACCTTCAACTGCCTCAATTTACAGAGGTGTAAACTGAGACCTAGAGAGGCAAGGTGACTTGGTCATCATCACACAGATCAAGAGTTAGCAGTTCGACTTCAGATACTGTGACCTTTCCCATCCGACCTCACTAGGGCATGGGTAGATCATTCTAATCTGTTTTCCCCAAGATCACACAGGTAATTAAATGACAAAACCAGAATTTGAACTCAGGATTTTCTGATTTGAAATCCAGTACTCTTTCCTTTGTATTCTGCTTCCTCCAAAGAGATGTGAATACTTTTAAACTAATGAAAGACCAGGTAAAGGCTCTTCTTGTTCTTCTAGCCTAGGCTGAAAACTAGCTGCCTCCTGCCCTTTGGCCCAGGCCCCCTCCCTCCCAGAGAGACAAAACTTGACACTCAACTATAATGACCAGGGAAAGGTTTTTAGTTTTTGTTGTTTTTGTTCTGTTTTGTTGGGGTTTTTTTGGTAGACGGAAAGAAATTAGATCTCTCAGTTAGGTCTTTATAGTCAACTTCTGGAGCTATGAAGATCATTTCTAAAACCTGGGGGCAAAGGTCAACTAGGTGGCACAGTGGATAGACCAACATCCCTAGAGGATCTGAATTCAAATTTGCCCTCAGATATTTATTAACTGTGTGATCCTGGGCAAGTCACTTAACCCCAATTGCCCCCCTTCACCAAAAAAAAAAAAAAGAAACTGGGGATGGGGGACTGTGGGTGGTGGTGATTAACCTAAAGAAGACTTGGGTAAGGAGCAAGACATGATATCTGTCTTCAAGTATTCGAAGAGCTCCTATAAGGAAGAGGATAATATTAGACTTGTTTTGCTTGGACCCAGAATGCAGAACAGGCAGCCATGTAGGGAATTTGCTAAGAGGCACATTTAAGCTGAATGTCAGGAAAAAAATTCTGAACAATGAGGATTGTCCCAAAATGAAATAGGCTGCTGGGGGAGAAGGTGGGCTCCCCATCACAGGAGGTCTTTAAGCAAAGATCAGACAAGCCCCTCGTCAGTTTGTTGGAGAGATTATTATTCAGACCTGGTTTGGCCCCCAAGCTCCCTTTCCAGCTCAGACACTGACTCAGGGAGAGGAGGAGGAAGAGGGGAAGAAATTCACATTTCATGTGCTAAAAGCAATGACTGTTTTCTAGTGGCAGGTGCTCAGAAGGTAGGATCAGATGTTAAGGTGGGGGGGTCACATTTTGGAGGGATTAAGACCCTTGAGGTAGAGTTGATCGAGCATTGAATTTGGAGACACCAGACCTGGGCTCAATCCTGGTTTAGCTGTTCGGCCATGTCAATCACATCAAACGACCATTTTGGGGTTTTCTTGGCAAAGATTCTGGAGTGGTTTTGCTTCTCCAGCTTATTTTACAGATGAGGAAACTGAAGCAAACAGGGTTAAGTGACTTGCTCAGGGTCACACAGCTAGAGTCTGAGGTCATATTTGACCTCAGGTGTTCATGATTTCAGGCCTGGAGCTCTGTCCTCTGCACTAATGTAGATCTTTGAACAAATCATTTATTCTCTGCTAGACTGTTTTCTCATCTTTTTAATGAAGGCATTGTATTACATGACTTCTAAGGTCCCTTCGAGCTCAAAAACCTGTAAACTACTAATTCAGTAACTCTCTCCTATCAAAAAAATAATCCTTAGGGATTTGGAACTAAAGGACCTGGGTTCCGATAAATCCTCTGCTCCTTACTGTAGAAACTCAAGCCAATTATTTCTCTTTCCTGGGCCTCAGTTTCCCCCTTTGTCAAATGAGTGACTAACAGGACCTGTGAGGTCCCTACCCATTGTAATCTTTGGTACTAGTTGATCGATGCTTAACCACTTCTCTCTAGCCCTGGGGTTTCATTTCAATGAAAGCATTGGCCTCCATCATCTCCCAGGTTTCTTCCAGCTCTTACCTATAATATGGCCTCAACCCCAACTTTCTGAGCCCCTGGTTTTCCTTCTTTAAAGTGAGACAGATAGTTAAAATGATCTCCAGCCCTCACCCAGTTCCCTTCTCTGAACTTCTGTCCTTCCCTCTGCCTGATGAATGTATTGGACTTCAGCCTCCAAAGTCCCTCAAAGCTCCAAGTCCTAAACTCCATCAAAATGTCCCCAGCAGCCTTGCCTGCACTGCGCCCTGCCCCCCCTCCCCCAGTCTCCAATCCCACCCCCAGCCCAGCCAATCCAGGCTTTGAATGACTGACAAGGATCACGTCAAAAGGACTTGAGAACCCGGGGGACTGGGGCTTCTAAAGGTTGTGAGGATGTTCTGTTGGAGGAAGCAATTATGCGGGTCCCTTTGACTGGGGCCCACATTCAAAGCCAGGGCAGAAGAAAAGGGAGAGAAAAAACTTAGCTCTCCATTCACATTGGGCTCAGTACTTTTTGCTGTCTCTTGTAATAAGTGTTGAATATTTGTAACTTGCTTCTTCCCCCCCCCCCCTTCCCTCTCTGTGTTCCCCCCACTGAAAGATTATGAAATGATCCCACGAAATCCCTCACTCTTAAGGCGCCGGGCCAATGGCCAGTTCGAATACCCGGCATTAAGCTAATTCATTAAGTGCTGGCTGGAGTCTTTGTTTAGGGGGACCTTGAAGCCCCATGGCTGTCAGGGAGGCTGTTAAAAAGCATAATGACATGGCATTAGAGACCCGAGAGCAATTAACAGGCTGCTTAATTAGCAAAAGGAATTAGAATTTGAGTGGGTGATCTTTGCTTAAAGACTTGTAAAAAAGCCGGAGCAGTTATCTGATTATGCATCGATCAGAGCCCAGGCCAAAGCCTACTCTTTAGGTAATTTCCCCCCCCACCACCCCCACCCCCACTACTCCCACCCCCCCCCCTTGGAAGCTTTGAATATACAACTGTTTAAATATTCCTGATGGTCTCAATAAACAAGGCCAGAAAAGCGACCCATTGTGGCCCAGCCTCATACAGCCCAGCCTCTCTTTCCTGTTCTTAGCCTGTGAGTCCCCTCCCCGCCCTCCACCCCCTACTCCCCACTCTTCCCTCCCAGCAGCAGGTACCCGGGGGCCTTTACAAGTTCATTTTCCAAATGGTCAGCCCCGGCCTGGAGCCGAACAATACCCTTTCCAGGGACACTGTCAGCCTGGTTAGACCCTGCAATGTGCCTTCCCTAATAAATGATACTTTGTACTCAGGGCCTACTCCTCCCTTTTTTGAGGGGGGAGAGGGGGCATCTGCAGCCCTGGTGAAGGCACTGGAGGGAAGGGCTGGGAGACAAGACTGCATAGCTCCCATTAAATGGATGGGTACACTGAGGCTCCGAAGGAACACATCAGAGCTAGCTTCAGGAAAAGAAATCAGAAGCATCCACCAGGAAGCAGAACACAGGCATCCAAGACCCAACGGTGGTTGGATTTTGTGTTCCTTTTCACAGCATCTGTCCATTCACTCACCTACCAGGTCCTGGGCTGGATGCCGGTGGTATAAAGACCGAGGGAAAAAAAAAGAAACAAACAACAGATAAGGATGTAAAACAAACAAACAAAAAAATTCCTTGCCCTCAGGGAGTTTACTTTCTATGGGGCAGGAGGCAATTTTGTAGATTGATCATTATCAAGCACTTACTCTGAGACGGAGGAGTCCCCTAGGTAGCGCCCGGATAGAGTCTGGGGTTTGGAATCATCTTCCTGAATTCAAATCCAGCCTCAGACACTTACTAGCTGTGTGACCCTGGGCAAGTCACTTAACCCTGTTTGCCTCAGTTTCCTCATCTGTAAAATGGGCTGGATAAGGAAATGACAAACCAGTTCCGTGTCTTTGCCAAGAAAACCCCAAATGGGGTCAGGAAGAGTCAGACATGACTGAAACAATTGAACAATGAGTGATGGACACAAATGGAGAACAAGGCAAGACAGAGACAGAGGCAGGAGAAAGGAAGACAGAGAAGGAAGAAGAAAACAGAGTTAGTAATAGGGTCTCTCTGGGATCAAGAATGTCTCCTTGTTCTAGGGGACTTACTTTGCACAATCTGAGAACAGAGTCTGTTCTGAAAGAAGGGGAGGGAAAGATAGTGTCTCAGCAGTCTTCAGAGACCTTTTGGCCCCCAGAAGAAGTGTCAGAGACTTTGGAAAATGGTTTGCAAGATAAACTCTAAGTTTCTCAGATTGAAAACATTTATGAAATGCCTAGTTTGTGCAAAGCAGTATGGCATGGTGAGTAGTGAGCTGGCCTTGAAGCCCAGAGGACCTGGGTCCAAGTCTTGCCAACATACTGTGTGGCCCTGGGTAAATCACTTAACCTCTTGGTGTCTCAAGCAACTCTCTAAGACTATAGAGGGAAGGAATCCTTTTCCCACCACCATCCCCAGCATAGATGAAGTCCTAGATCGTAAGACCATCATTTTAAAACTGAGAGGAAGTCGTCTAGCCTAACCCCGCCCCCCTCCCCCGGGTAACAGATGAAGAGACTGATGCCCAGAGTGATCAGGTGCCTTGGGATGCCTCTTCATTATCTAAGAAGGTGATTCTTCTCTTCCTTCCTATTAATTCCAACCATCAGTGACTTTCTCCCAAGCTATAATAAACAGTGCTAGATGTGTTGGTGCCTAGGATGGTCTGGGTGAGGGAAAGGAACCCTGTCTTGTGACAGTAAGGCTTGGACCTTGGAGGCAGAGTGGGAGAACATTTATCTGTTTAAAAAAAAAGAAAAAGGAAAGGAAAGAAGAAAGGGGGGAGGGGGGGGAAGAGTCCCAGACAGTCTCTTGTTTTTTCAAAACTCAAAATAGACTTCAGTCCTGGGCTTTTTAAAGCAGCATCTCTGAGCTCACAGTCCGATCCTGGCTTGACCTCTCGTGGATTTTGGCAAGGGGGGTTTGTTACTATTTGGCATCAAGTTATGTAAAACGCATAACAGTGGGGCGAGGAGTTTGCCAAAAACTGATATATGTTTGTCTCCTGAACTCTGCCGTCTCTGTGTGCTACATCAGATATCAACTTACCCAGACAATGCACTTGGGAGAGCTTCCCCCTGAAGCCCCCACCCCCACTCCCACCCTCACCCCTACCATTTTTTTGGAGGGGGGATTGTTTTATATTTTAATTTTATTTTTTCTTATGTAGTAAATTTATTTCATTTTATTACTGGCATAATCTGTGTGACTGAAGGAAAAGAAAAGGGGAGAGGAGGAAACTTCATTACCAGGACTGAAGCAAGTCTGGCTTCCACAGTTACTTAAAGAATCTTTATCTTAGCCCAAGTTGATTATGCCTGGTTTATGATTTCATTTTGGAAGCTTTGCTGCTAAACACATCCATTCAGGCTGTAAAATGATACAGATGCTGAAGGCCACCATTGTTTACTCCAGGGTTTCTCTCTCTCTCTCTCTCTCTCTCTCTCTCTCTCTCTCTCTCTCTCTCTCTCTCTCTCTCTCTCTCTCTCTCTCTCTCT
>NW_027187400.1:34893952-34897912 GCF_028583685.1 Petaurus breviceps papuanus | reverse complement strand
TCTCTCTCTCTCTCTCTCTCTCTCTCTCTCTCTCTCTCTCTCTCTCTTTCTGTCTCTCTCCTTCCCACTGCCCTCCCAGCTTAGATCACACTGGGTTGGCTTGACAGATAAGGGCTTGCTCCTGGGACACTGCTCACCTGTTTGGAGAGGGTACTCTTGTGAGGATGCATCTAAAGAGCCAAGGAGAAAAACAAGAATCATTTCAAGGTGGGGTTGTCCAGAAGTCTGGGAAATACTCTTGAGTTATATTCCTGAGTGTGACGGGCCACTCGATACCATGCCAATAGGTGAATTTATTAGTAGTGATTTTATAGGGAGACGTTTCCTTTTCAAATAGCATTTCACTCCCCGCCAAGGAGCATTTCTTTAGGTTGGGTTGTGCCTACTGTATAACACTAAACATATCATAGGGCTAATGCGATTAAAGATAGTGGAGGCCTCAGGGCTAGAACAGGGTCAGACTGTACTGGGCTCTCCTTACAAAGCCCCTGGCATCTGCAGGCACTTCCTCATCATATTCCTGTTTTAATTATTTATTCCTGTGGGGGTATCAGGGGGAGGGGATAACAAGCCAAAAAAAAAAAAAGAAAGGGGGAAGGAAAGAAAAAAAGAAAACAGAAAAAAACAGGAAGGAAGAAAAGGAAGGAAAGGAAGAAAGAAAGAAAGAAAGAAAGAAAGAAAGAAAGAAAGAAAGAAAGAAAGAAAGAAAGAAAGAAAGAAAGAAAGAAAGAAAGAAAGAAAGAAAGAGAAAGAGAGAGAGAGAGGAAGGAAGGAAGGAAGGAAGGAAGGAAGGAAGGAAGGAAGGAAGGAAGGAAGGAAGGAAGGAAGGAAGGAAAAAAGCTAAAACTTGTCCAGAAACTTCTGAAGTGGGTCTGAATGAAAATCCTTTTCCTCTCGGGTCTCTTCCCACTGATAAGTAATCTACTGTCCAGATCATCCCAGGGGCAGTTTGGAATATTTAGAGAGAAGTATACTTGACAGACATACTGGTATGGTGGATAATTAACATCAGAGTCAGAAGAAGTGGGCATAGCCAGGCCCTAAGCAAGTCACTCAGGGTCCCAGGCAACTAATTCCCTAAGACCATAAATTGAAGAGTTATTCTGCATTGGTGAGGGGACTTTCCTCACTGGAATTTCCTCAAATAAAGAAGTCACAAGTCTGACCCCTATATGTCTTTCCTTCCATCCATTCATCTATTTGTCCATCAGTCTGTCTATCTTTCTGGGGGCACTGAGAAGTTACATGACTTAAGCACAGAGTTAATATGTGTCAGAGGTTTTCTGTATCATCTGTATCTATACACAGGCACATACATTTGTGTATATACACACATAAATGTACATATTTTCAAAGTCATTTTTATAAATGGTTCTGTTTTCATTTTTCATTCATTCATTCATTACTGTGGCATATGATAAGAGAGAAAGTGATCAAGAAGGGAAAGACAGAAGGAAAAAGAAAACTGAAAGAGAGACAAACAGGTGAAAAAAAGAGGGCTAGAAAGAGACAGAAAGAATAGAGGGAGAAAAGGAACAAAAGAAAGAAACAGAGAGAAAGATAAATAAAAAAGAAAGAAAGAGAAAGAAAATATGAATGTTACTATTTGGGGGCATCAATAGAAATATTCACTGATGTGGAAAGAATGTCCACTGCTTTCAACTTTCTGCTTCATGTCCTATGCGATTTAACTCCAATCAAATCAACTTTTGCTCTGTATTTTAATCCCAATTAAAATGGAATTAAAAATATTTTTGGTTTGTTAATGAACAGAAAAGCTGAATACAATAATTCACATGCAGCCTATTGGAAAATGAAAGGAATGTTATCAGGCAGGACAAGTCCCTAGGAAGTGTTTCTGTTTTAATTAAGTTTTCTTTTCTCTCGTGGCTCTGGCAACACCTGGAGAGCCCCCTACCCCCACCCCCCTTGGACTCTGGGGTTGAGTCCTGGAAGATTCCACAGAGCAGAAGCTGACAGTGATATTGGCCAAGTGCAGTGTGGGCTGAGTGAGCCCGCAAAGCCTCACCATGAGCTAAAAGTTACAGAGCAAAGCAAATCATGGTTCTATAGACCGAAGGATCTCACATGGAGGAAAAATGGCGTAGGGGAGAGAGTGCTGAACAGGGATTCAGGGGAAAAGCTGGATTTCAATCCCTTTGTCCCTTATTAACTACGGCCCTGGGCACGAGTGACTTTGACTTTTGTTTTCTTTTTGGTTTGGGGAAAGGCCATTGGGGTTAAGTAACATGAGAAGGATGAATTTGAATTCAGGTCCTCCTGACTCCAGGGCCAGAGTGCTTCATCCACTGCTCCACCTAGCTCTCCCAACCTTCACTTTTGACCTGGGTTCCCTAACCTATAAAATGGAGACTTTTACAACGTTAAATTGGGGTGTAATGAGACTCCAATGAGATAATGTATGCAAAATGCCATGCAGATGTCAGGTGTTATTAGTGGGAAGCAGTGAAGACTTCTCTCCCATCTGCAGCCACTTGAAAGGGAGACCTTTGTGGTACCCTGGCAAGAACACTGGATCTGGGAATCAGGGGACCTGGGTTCAAATCCAGGTTCTCCCACTGCTGTCTGTGTGGCCATTTCCCTTCTCTGGACCTCAGCTTCTACACTTGACCCTATATTGATGATTCTGCCATTCAGTGAGCCAGGAACTGGAGTGAACTCTCCTGACTTTTAGTCCCATCTCTTATTTTTCCACTCTGAATAAGTGGCTTCTCTGAAAATAGTAAAGATCAGAGATAATTCAATTCAACAAGCATTTATTAAATGCCTACTGTATTTCAGACGCCGTACTAGATACTTGTTGTTATTTTATTTTCAACAACCCTTGAAGGACATGATTTCATTTGATCCTAACAATACCCATGGGAGAAAAGTGCTATTAATTTAAGTGTATTTTAATCTTATTTTTATTTATATCTTTTGTTTTCATGATGCTTTTATTTCTGAACATCTTCTGCATGCTTCCCTCCCCAGTAAGTCATTCCTTTATAATGAAGAGTTTTCTAAAAAAAAAAAAAAAAGTGATGGGGGGAGAAGAGAGGGAAGTAGTTCAACATAATGAGTGGCGATGTATGCGATATCCCACAGCCATAATGCCTCGCCTCTGTAAAGGTGACATTACCATCCCTCTTTTATAGGTAAGGCCAGATAACTTGTCCATGATCACATAACTAGTATCACATAGCTAGGCAGTGGCTAAAGAAATGATAAACTATTCACAAACCCATCAACAAACCACTAAATATGTATTAAGCCCTACTGTGTGTCAGACTATCGATAAGCCCAGGAGTGGGGAACCTGCGGCCTTCTAGGTCCTCAAGTGCGGCCCTTTGGCAGAATCGAAGCCTCACAGAACAAACCCCCTTCATAAAAGGATTTGCTCTGTAGAACTTGGGACTCAGTCAAAGGGCCGCACTTGAGGACCTAGAGGGCCACGTGTGACCTTGAGGCTGCAGGTTCCCCTCCCCTGGCCCAGAGCATTGAGCTGTCAAGTGACTTGCCCACAATCAGAAAGCACTGTGTGTCAGAGCCAGTAGAAGTTAGTGGGTGCTGAGCTGGCCTTGAAAACCAGGAAGACTTGGGTTTGAGTCCTGTCTCTTGAAATTATTGATTAGGTTTTTTTCCATTTAGGGGTTGAAGAATCCAGCAACATCTTTAAATGTTTAAAGGTATAAATAGATAAATAGTTTCTTGAAAAGGTTTCCTTCAGAATGTAATTAATACCCACCACACACACTCCACACAACCCATACACACAGCACATACACACATACACACCACACATACACACACGCCACATACACACACCACACATACACACCACACATACACACACGCCACATACATACACCCCACATACACATACATACCACACACATACACACTACACATATACACATACCCCACACTACACACACACACCATATACCACACACACCA
>NW_027187400.1:34878834-34893552 GCF_028583685.1 Petaurus breviceps papuanus | reverse complement strand
CATACATACACCACACACATACACCCCCCCACACCACACACCCCCCCCACACACATACACACACCCCACACCCCCACACACACACATACACACCCCACACTACACACCCACACACCACACATATACATATACATACCACATACATACCACATCCACACACCCCACATACACACACCACACACACACAGCATCCCTCACAACCCACCTCCCACACTATTATTTGTCACCATCATTTGGCTAGTCTATTTCTTTGTAGACCCAAAAGCCAGCATTGTCCTCTGATTGACTGTCCTCCTAAACTTTCACTCTGTTCTAGACTCCTACAACACTCTCCCTCTAAATTGCCTCTTCCTAGCTTCCCACCCTTCCCTGGGTTCCTTCAAATCTCAGATAAAGTGCCACCTTATGTCAAAAGCCTTTCCTGGATCTCCTTAATCCTAGCACCTTCTCTCTGAGACCATCCCCACTTTAGACTACCTTTAGTTTGTTTGTATGTAGTTATTTACATGTTGTTTCCTCCATCAAACTGTGAACTCTTGTGAGCAAGGAATACGTATTTGTATATGTATGGAGAGACAGAGACAAAGAGACAGAGAGACAGAGACAGAGAGACCGAGACAGAGAGACAGAGACAGAGAGACAGACAGAGACAGAGAAAGAGACAGAGAGAGAGAAAGAGACAGAGAGACAGAGAGACAGAGACAGAGAGAGGAGAAAAGAGAGAGAGGAGAGAAAAAAGAAAGTATATATGTATGTATATACACAGAAGAAGAGAGAGAAGAGAGGGGGAAAGAGAGAGAAAAGAGGAGATAAAGTATATATATATATATATATATATATATATATTTTTTTGTGTGTGTGTGTGTGTGTGTGTGTGTGTGTGTGTGTGTGTGTGTGTAGAGGGGGGGAGGAGAGGAGAGAGAGAAAAAAGACAAAGAGAAGAGAGTGGGAGGGAAAGGGAGAGAAAGCTGGGTCTTTCTTTTTATTCCCAGCACTTAGCATAGCAGCTGGCACACAGTAGGTGCTTAATAAATGCTAGCTAACTGACAGATTGATGGACTGACTGGCTGGCTCTTCTCCTCTCAGCCTCCTGCAATCCAAGAGCTGGCTGTATGATGTGATGTAACTTCCCTCCCACAACATGCAAGTTTAGTGGGTGTAATTATGCGATTAGTGTGGCTGTGTTTCAAAGATCGAGGCTACTGTGTGGGGAATTTCCAAGGTGGGGCCTAGAGAGTTCTCCGCTCTCTTCTCCTTCCAACGATGCCACCCCCATCCCTTTTCTGTTGGGCTTCTCATCTTGTGTGTTGATAGACATAATTAACTGAAACCTCAGTCCAGTGTTGAAGGATGGGCTGATAACCACGGGGTAGGCTCCCAGTAACCCTCCAGGCATAGAGAGCATTATTTGAATTTTTTTTCCTATCCCTATAACCTTTCAGCAGGCACCTGTGGCCAGGCTGTGCTATTATCATGCAGGATAAAGAGGAAGGGGATTGGAAAGAATATCTTGTCCCAGGCACTTACTAGCCATATGACCCTGGGAAAGTCACTCCTCCTATGTCAGCCTTAGTTTCCTCATTTGCAAAGTTGGGACAATAATAGCACCTATCTCATGATGAGAATAAAATGAGATAATATAGGTAAGGTTTAAAGCCCTGTAGACAGCCTGCAACTGATAGCTGCAGAGCCAGAAGGGACCTCACAGGCCAACTCCTCCAACCCCTGAGGTCCAGGGCTGTTTCAATGATTTGTCCTGGGTCAGGCAGGCAATAAGAAATACTAAGCATCAGAAGCAGGGTGTTAACTCAGGTCCTCTGATTCCAGGGTCAATGCTCTTTCTTCTATGCTTCATCCCTTCTTCAGGAGATTGAGGGATTGTTCTCAAGGCTGCCACATTTTCACAGTGGGTACCAACCATCCCCTGACATGGTCAGGGTAATCCTATCTATGATATACTGGGAGGAGCACAGGGTTGGGAATCAGGAGCCCTGGTTTTGAACGTTGACTACCGCTTCTCATCTCTGTGTGATTTTGGACAAAGCACTTCACCTTTCTCAGTCTCAGTTTCCTTATTTGTAAAATGGGAATATCGGACTATGCCCTTAACAGAATTGTCATGAAAAAAGGGTTTTGTAAACTTAAGAGATATAGAAATGGAAGGTGCCATTATAATTAAATTCATGTTAACCACCTGGCAGCACCTTCTATTACTAACCTTTCTCTTGCCATAGGGAATCATCTCTTACTTATCACAGCCCATAGTTATGTGTCTATGGATGGGCTCTTCCCCAAGTATGTGGACATTTTGATCATTTTTTAAAACCACATAATTCCAAATTGCTTTGCAAAACATTTGGATTAATTCCCAGCTTCACCAATAGGGTATTAGTATGCCTATCTTTCCATAGTTCCTCAAATATGAATTATTCTCATCTTTTTATGATCTTTTGCTAGTTTTATGAGTGTGATGTATAGTTCTCTGTCTCTCCCTCCCTCTTTCTTTCTCTCTCCCTCTCTCTCACTCCTGCCTTTCCTCTCTCTCACACTTTATTATTGATTTTGATTTTTTTTCCAAATGGTTATTAAGAGATTAAATCTTTGGAGTACCATTTGTTCTCTCTGGCTACTTATCCATTTGGGGAAAACTCTTGGTCTTAAATATTTGTTTTAATTCCCTACATATCTTGTGTACATATCTCAGGCCCCTTTCAGAGAGATTTTGACGCAAAGATTTTTTTTTTCACCATCAATAACTTCCCTTCTTATACCAGTCATACTGACTTTTTGCAAAAGCTTTTCAATTTCATGTTGAAATTATTTATCTTATTTTTTGCATGTGTCACTGTCCTTTGTTTTAGTTTAAAATGCTATCATAAGTATATCTGTGAGTGGGAACTCATTTTCTCCTCTTCTCAGTGAGTATTTTTTCTTAAATATGATTTAATTTAAAAAAAAAAAACAATTTGACAATGAAACAAACAATTGAAGGTCTTTAGTTCCCGCTCCTTTTAGACTTTGTTGGATGGGGGTCAGAGGAAGAGAGGAATGAGATATTAATTTGACCATTTTGTTGCTATTATTTACACAGGTAGTTTACATCCACTCAAGTGTAGAGGGAATATTGGAATCAGGAATCAGGCGTCATGGGTTCCAGTCTTCTCTCTGTCATACTAGTTAGACATGAACTTCCCTTCTCTAGACCTCAGTTTGCTTCCCTGTAAAATGAAAGGTTGGACCAGATGATATTGAAAGTCCCTTCCAAGTTTTACCTTTGGGTATCTATTTGACTTCATTGGGATTTTTTAGGTAGGAGAAAGTAGCTCTTTTATGCTTAGGGATTTTTCCATCCATAAAACTCTAGTGGCTAGAACAGTGGGCTGAGAATACTGGGAACAGACTGCCATTTGTTTTTCCCTTTCCCTTCCTCTTCCCCCCCATCATTGATACGGCAGGGTGTGTACCTAGGGCATCTTTCTAGGCCCACATATGCTCATCTGGTCGACCTGCTATCAGCAATTTTGGTGTCTGTGGCAAGCAGAATGTAGCATATCCCCAAAGCAAATTAAGACTGATTCATTTTGAGGTGGGGACACCAAGTCCTTATTGATAAAGGGACCTTGGGTCACAGTCAGACTTCTGAAAAGGCCATTGTGGGACTGAGAGAATAGCAGGTCTGCTCAAACTGGGAAGGATCCCACCTGTAGCAACAGCTACCCCATCTGGCATCTTTCTATTTTAACTGATTATTCCTAACTAGGTGCTATAGCTAGTTGTCTCTAGGGTGCTAGAGAGGTGTAAGTGTTATCAGGGACCTCCATGTTTCTGTGCCCTAATACACAGCCCTTTTCACCCCACCTTAAGTATGTTCCTCTCTCTCTGTCTCTCTGTCTGTCTGTCTCTAATCCAGTCTCATTTGGAAAATTCTGATTTCTCTAATTCCAAACAGAACCAAGCAATTCATTAGGATGCTCAAAACAAAACCAACATTTCTCCTTGTGGTCCCATCCCCCCAAAAATCGGTCAGGAAAGGGAACGGTAGGGTTTGGCTGGCGTTTAGAGTATGTGCTAGGCAGTAATTTGAGATGAGTCTAGAAAGGTAGGGAGGCATCTGGTGGAAATGGCTCTAAATTCGAGCACTGCTTGCAGATAGGTACTTTACCAGCTGAGTCATATTGGGCATTCTCTGAACCTCTGTTTCCTCATCTCTAAAATTAGGATAATAACACCTGCTCCACCTACCTCCCAGAACTATGAGGAGCGTATTCTCTTCTCCCTGTGAGACCAAGTCCCCTGGGAACTGCCAAGACTTTGTTCAACAGTTATCCTCCCCCGTGGGCTTCTGTTCTTGGGTCCCACACTTGCAGTAAGCCTGCAAAATTAGTCCCTAATGCTTAAAATGCTACTCAGTTTAACAGATAAACAATGACAATTTTTCCCCCTAAGGGTTTAGTATTTAAATGAGTTTTTTTTTTTAAAACAGCCAATTACCCCCATTTAATTTGGAGGAGAGAGTACTTTATGTGCTAATTATATAGCTGGGAAAAGCGCAATCACCAGCACAATAGAAGCATTAGAGGGACTTTTTTTTTTAAGGTTTCAACTTATTTATATTAGTTTGGGATTGGGAGTTGTTTTTTTTTTTTTTTAAGTCTGTGCAGTCTGAGCAAATTGGCCAATGCAAAGGCATGTGCAATGTGGTTTCTGGAAGAAGGACAAGGGAAGCATGGCAGACCAGTTGGAGAGGGGAAAGGGATCATTCTGTCATTTTATTATTACGATTAATATTTATGAAGTGTCCGTAACTAGAAATGGGCAGATTACTCACAAGCTTAGAAAAGGGACGGGGGGAAGGCAATTAAGAGAGGAAGACCCAGCCAATATTTTACCAGTGAGCAGCCAAGGGCCATGGTCAGATTGGAAGAGGCTTCCAGTAGCCTTCTTGTACTAGGAGCCCCATGTCGGTGACTCAGTCTTGCAAATAAGCACCAAATGGTTGCCAGCTGCAAAAATGGTCATGTTAGTTCCCTGCCCCTTTTCTCTGGGGATTCATGACTAGGAAAACAAATGGACAGCAGAATCTCAGGGCTGGAAAGTACCCCAGAAGCCATCCAGGCCACCCCATTATTTTACAAATGAGGAAACTGAGGCAGTTCCCAGTACATGAGATGATTAAGTTAAATAACCTCTGAGATACCTTCCCACCCCAAACCAGTGATACTTAGGATGTCCTAGCATGGCACATTCCATTTTAGATGGCCCTAATTCACCGGAAAGATTCCCCTCACCCCACTTTTTCTCCCCTATAAGGCTAAAACTAATTGATTACAACTTTGTCCTTTTAACTCCTCGGAGCCTGATCTTCTGTGACAATCCTTAAGATACTTGGAGACAATAGCTTTTTATGGACTCACTCTTGTGATACTCTCCTTCAATCTGAAGGCAGCAGGTTTCAAGGTCAGGTTCAAAGGAAGAGGAATGATCAGCCAGCTAGGTTCTCTCATTCCATCCCCCTGTTGGGATGCCTGCTCCTGTCTATTATGAAAGGATTAAAAATAAGGAATCTGTTTGGAGTCTTGGCTGACTGTAAAGGCCTCTTCACCCAACCTGGAGAAGCCTGGCTTCTTTCCCTTCCTTCACTCCCCATTAGGCCCGATGGATGGCCCCCTTCGTCTCCTGCCCAGTGACTGGGAGGAGAAGAGGGCAGAGTTGGGTGTGGGCCTTTCATTGGCAGAGCTGCCCTGAGGGCTTTTCTGGGCAGGGGAAGGCCCTGGATATTCCAGGAGGGGTGTAGAAAGTGGGTATTTCTTAAAGTATTCTGTATGGACTCACGTTTCTTAACTTTTATTTTTTTCTCTTTACCAGTGTTGTATCAGAAAGTAAACACCTCTCATTTCCTACTGGGCAAGAGCCCTTGCTTAAAAAAAAAGAACTTGATTTGGGGCCTGTTGAAAGACTGTTTGGTTTCACCCAAAAAATGCAAGGGGGCCCCCGCAGTCATCATGGGGAAGCTTCAACTCTCCAATGGGTTTCTTTCAGAAGGTCGGACAGACAGAGGGTGAATTCTAGGAGAAAGAAGAGGAGGTTGGAGTGCTTGGTGGAGTTGTGTGGTTTGAAGTGGGGCCAAAGAAACATTTTGGAGCCCTCAACCTCTTTCAAACACAAATACTGAACTTCCTTCTCTGCCCACCCCCAAACCTATAGAAAACGTGTCTGTATATTAACACCAAACTGCATTTAACTGCTAAGGGAAAGCAAATATTGACTCAAAAACTACAGCCTGTTAGCTAGAGAGAGGTCAGAAGCAAGATAGGAGCAGAAGGTTAAATGGACCTCAGCGCCAGAGGTTTGGTGATAATGTATGCAATATTTCTTTTATCACTCATAAAAGAGGCAGTGGGGCTTGGTAGATAGGAATGGCCAACCTCAAAGCTGAAAAGGTCTGGATTCCAGTCCTGCCACTGGCCAGCTGAGCTTCCCTCCCCAACACTCTGATATTCTTTTCAGAGAAGGTGCAGACCCCAATTGGAAGAGGGAATTTCTCCACTGGGAGTTTCCTATACCAGTGGAATCACAGATCCAGGCCCTGTCTCTGTCCTTGCCCTAATAAGATAAGATATAGAAAGACAGTATAGTATGGAATAGAAGATGGAGGGCTGGCCTTGGTTCAAATTCAACCTCTGACATATACCAGGTATGTGACCACAGGCAAGTGACCTGGTCTCTCAATATCCCTAACCAATAAAGGAGGTAGTACTGGGTATCAGTAAAAGAAGTTTCCAAAGGAGGAGTTCCCTTCACTAATGAAAACATAGGTCACTTGACCTTTCCCTCAGTTTCCCCATCTTTAAAATGGGGATAATAATGGCACCTACCTCTCAATGGTTGTTGTGAGATGATATCTGCCAAGCGTCTGGCATGGTGCCTGGTACATAGTAAGTGTTATGTACATGTTATCATTAGAATGATTATAGAATAGTTTTATGAAAAACTTCTGGAGATTTTATGGAATTCAGTAGAATGACAATCAGAGTGGGAGGGTACTCCAAAGACCATTTAGTCCCAACTGTTTGTGGCTCTTCGATATTCCTAAGAAGTGGGCCATCAGTCTCTGCTTGAAGATCTCCAGGGATGGGGAATGCCCTTTCTCCCAAGGCAGTCTATGCCACTTTGGCGCAATTCTACTTATTAGGAAGTATTTCTCAACATCAAACCTAAATTTTCCTCTTTCCTTTTTCCACTTGTTTCTAGTTTCTCTTGCTAGAGCCAAGTGGAATAAGTTTAATTCTTCTCACAACAGCCCTTCAAATACTGAAAAGCAGCAATCTCTCAACATTGACCTCCTCCCCAACCCCCAACCATCTTTTCTCCAGTTTAAACATCCTCAGCTCCTTGCAATTGTCTTTGTATGACATGATCCCTCACCATCCCACTTGCCCTTCTCTGAACAGTCTCCAGCTTGTTAATTTCCTTCCCCAAAAATGGCATCCAGAATTGACTTTTTCTTATTTTCTCCTTCTCTGTGATGGGGACCACAGGCTTTATAGGCACAAGGAGCAAGAAAGAATCTTGAAAGAGCAAGAGAACTCGATTTAGAGGTGAAAGCCCCAAAGGACTGCTTTCTAAACTGCTAACAGATTGGAAAAATTACTAAGGGGGAATCAAGCTGTTTTAGGACTGAATTCCTTGATTCCTAAGTGGGAGCTATATAGGGAACTCAAAGAAAGCTGTTGTTGCCTTCAGGAGCTTTGTTGGAAGAGGAAATCATGGGGTTTAGAGCTAGAGGGAGCCTTGGGAGCTATCTCATCCAACTCCCGCATTTTATAGTAAAGGAAACAGTCTCAGAGAAGTGAAATCACATAGGTAGTAAATGGGAGAGCCAGGATTTGAATGTGTGTCTTCTGCCCCCAAATTCAGGGTTCTTTCTATTTCACCAAGAGTTTTCTTTAGTGGTTAAATCAGAATAGGGTCCATGTTGTAGTGGATTATATATTGTACAATATACTATGTATAATACTGTACTTGAAGTTAGAGAGATCACAGATCTGAAAAGGAGCTCAGAGGCCATTTAGCTCAACCCCCTCATTTACAGATGAAGAAACTGAGGCCCAGGAAAGGGAAGAGACTTAATCAAGGTATCAGGGTAATGCCAGAGGCAGGATTTGAACTCAGGGCTTCTGAATCATCATACCCCATGGCCTTCAACAAGGAAGGCCTGGGATCCAATTCCAGTTCAGCTATTACCATCTGGATAGTCATGGGAAAATTATTTAACTCCTCTGAGCCTCAGTGTCCTCATCTGTAAAAGGAGATAACAATACCCATAGTCCCTACCTGATAGGATTGCTGTGAGGCTTAAATTAGATAATTTTGGAAATGCATTAGAAAATGTAAAGTGCTTTAAGAATGTCAGACATTATTATTGTTATTAATGCTTTTAGTGCTACTTTATAAAGAAGAATCTTTGGAATCTGAGAGAGTTGTCCCAAAGGATCTTTCCATCACAAAATAGAGCTAGTTATGTTGACTTGGGTCCAGGGTCGTGATTATCTCCAGAGACCAAGGCATTTCTCCAGGGAGGGCCTCAGAAGATGTCCTTTCTGCCTTTATATAGAGAAGTTTCCCTGGACAAATACCTTGGTCTCTGAAAGGAAGGATCCAACGAGATTGGTGGTCTGGAGAGCATGGAGAGACTATGCATGTTTCCCAACACAAACATGAGCTATTTACTAAGACCCAACTCCAAGGTCTTAGTGAAGGGTCACCTACCTTTCAGCCATAAGACACCTAACTTTGCACCCAAGAGGAGAAAAGAAAAAAGAATTTTCAAAAGCTAGCAGAGCCCCACTGTTCAAGGTAATCTTGACCTAATTAATCTAATAGAACAATCTGCATCTAGGCCTGGAATTTTCAAAAACCAAAGATTAAACTTGAAGAGATTAGACAACTTAAAAAAAATTCCTTCCCCCCTCTCCTCCACAGCCCCCCCTCCATGATATTAGCCGTTTAAAAATGACAAAAATGTCCTTAAGCCTCTCTGAAGGCAGGGCAAGCAAACAGACAGTCTTTTGTTTGGCAATGGGGCTTGGCCACCAGAGACTCTGCTCAGCACCCAGAAACCCAACTCCCCAAATGCCAGCTAAGCAAATCACGATGAAGCATTAAAGGAGCGGGGATTGTAAGTCAAGATTTCTGGGGCAGCAGGCAAACATCTGGCCGCCCATAAGGTGTCCTACAATAAGAAGTTAGCCATTCCCTTGGTGGGACCCTACCCATTAGGCCATCAGTGTCCTTATTTTATAGAGGCTTAAGGAAATCAAATCCACTCCCACCTGTCTCCCATTTGCTGTCTGGAAAACCAGACAGTGCCTGGGAAGACAGGGATGGGAAATTTCAATTCATAGGTGTAGGCCTTTTCCCTGTCATGCTCAAAAGCTGTTTGGATAGTTAATTGTCTGAGGACAGTTGGAGAGCAAGACCTGAAGTAGTCCACTGGCCTCTTGGTTTTCTAGTGGTCTGTCTGGGGTTCATCCTGGAAACTTGACTGGTCTTCACCCACACTTGGATTGCTTTCCTGTAGTAGGTCTCCAGGATGAAGCCAACTCCCCTCTATTGTGGTCCACAGGTGACATGACAGCTATGAGATCCTGTAACCTGATCTGATTTGATGCAATGGGCCATGGGGGATAGAAATGGCCATGAAAGGGTCTTGTCAGCCCCGCTTCCTAGTTTTCTCATTGTAGGGATGGAGCACACCCACCTGGGTGCTTATGCCTAATTATAGGGTCATATTACCCAAGAGGAACAGGTATTTTCATTGTTTGGACAAAACGCTCATCCAAAAAGCCAAGGCCTTCTAAGTCCATTGTAGGACTTGTCTTTTCCGTTCCCACTGTTTCTTTCACATTATTTTTCCCTCGGACCTTTCCAAGAGAGCTTGTCCCTTCTTCCCTGGTCCCTTGATGGGAACCTGGGGCCCAGACAGTTTGGGTGATACTTGCAATCAGCTGGCACCGTAGTTCAGAACATTTTCTTCTTCTTTTTTTTTTAAGCATCTGAGACTCAAAGACCAGGTGTGCCAGGATTGTTTTGCTTCCATTGTCCTGAAGCCATAATATCCTTGGATTCTGGGGGAGGGCAGATGGGGGAGTGGGTGATTTCTTAGCCAACAACAGGGAAACAGGCCTGGGAAGGGAACATTCTTGGCTTACATTGTGAGCTGAGTGCTTAGTTTAAGGGAGACCCTCAGTAAATGGTACTGGTTTTAAACTAAGAACTGTAACTCATGTCGGGGCAATTGGACTTTGTCCCAGGGCACCAGTGGGGACAGGTAACATTCCTTCCTACAGATTCCAGGATGCTTCTGCCAGTCTTCACTTCAATGCAGAACAACCATCCTTGGGCTCCACTGTCCCCCAATAAATGTGAGACAAAATGTTGGACAAATGAAAACATTCCTAGTTATGGATCTAGTTCAAGTAAGCAATTAAGCAGTCTTTAAGAAGAGGGCCATTGATGGTTCAATTCCTCTCTTTCAACCCAGTCCCTATATTTTCTCAATAATTAAGAGAAGGGGAGTGGCTGGGTGGTGCAGTGAGTAGAGCACTGACCCTGGAGTCAGGAGGACCTCAGTTCAAATCCGGCCTCAGACACTTAACACAAAAACTTGTGCAAATCACTTAACCCCAATTGCCCTCCAAAAAAGCAAAATAATAATAATAATAATAATAATTGAGAGAAGGAAATAGTATTGCTCCTAGAGCTGGAAGAAACTGTAATGATAAAAACAACAGCTAGCCTTACCTAGTAACTGCTATGTATCAGGCACATTTACAAATATTATCTCATTTAACCGTCAGAACAATTTTGGGAGGTAGGTGCTGTTATTATCCCCATTTTACAGATAAGGAAACTTCCTTTTCCAGCTCATTTTACAAATAAGGAAACTTGCACACCCAGGGTTAAGTGACTTGCCCAGGGTCACACAGGTAGGAAGTTATATGACTCAAGATTCAAACTCAGGTCTTCCCAACTCCAGGTTCTATATATTGTGCCACCTAGTTGTCCCAGTCCCACCCCCTCATTTGACAAATGAGAAAACCAAGGCCCAGAAAAGTGACATTTCTTGCCTAAGGTAGACATCAGAAGCAGAATTTGAAACCAGGATTTCTGTCTCCAGAGAAGACAGTTGCCCACCCCCTTCCATTTGCAAGTAATATTTTAATAACAAATAATATGATATTATTTACAACATGTATTATATAACTAAATTAATATTATATAAATATAATATCTATTGTAAATATATAAATTATAATATAAATATTGCATATAATATCTATTGCATAAATATTATATAAATAAATAATGATAAATAATAGTGATAAAACAGCTGACATTTATCTCTAAAGCAGCACTTTAAAATTTATATTACATTATATTATCTCATTTTAGCCTCACAATTTTGTGAGATAGATGCTAAGCTTATACCCATTTTTCAGATGAGGAAACTGAAGGTCAGAAAGAGAAACTATTAACACACTCTCTCTTCTCCATCTTTGGATTATTTGGGTGCCCTCACTCCTGCCCCATCGCTCCCTTTGAGTATTAGCTCCTTGAGGGTAGGAACTGTCTCTTCTTTTTTGTCAGCCCCTGATGAGGTTGGCCCTCATGTTTCTCAATGGATTCGAACGGAAGAGAATTGGCTTCAGAATCCAGGGCAGAAGAGGTCTTCTGCTCAGGTCACTGTAGGAATTTGGTATTTTTCTTTTCCTCTAGAGATCTCTAGGGCCCAGAGGAAGATGAAGCTGCTCATCCCAGTGGCCGGGTGTCTACAAGTGTGTTTACTGACTGGTGATTAGCTGGGGAGCCCCCTCCTCCTGAATTTCTGTGCTCTGGGTAAACACACACCTTGTACTATATAGGTGACCCGGGAGGATCTTAGGCACTCCCACACACCCAAACACACCCTTTTCTTGCTGAAAGCTTTGCATCGATCCTTCTTTCCTCCTAGATTCTGTGGAAGTGTGCTTTTTGGGGTGGGGGGGGCAGCTCATCTGGAAGTTAGCCTGTTTCCATGCCCTGCTTCCACTGATCTCCCAACTTGAGCCCAGAATCCTAGGCTGAAATGGGGTCAGTTGTAGGGGCTTTCACTTTGGAAGCGAACACAACCAGAGTCTGGGCATCCAAGAATCAGATACAAAAGGGATCTTACTGATGGTCAAGGACACACCTCATTTTTTCAGACAAGGACTAAGGCTCAGGTCAGTGAGGGGGCTTATTCAGGGCAACACAGCTAGTATGTGTCTGAACAAGGTCTTTCTGGCCCCAAGGTCAGAATTCTTGTGCCTTGAGGTGTCTCTGGCCAGTGGTGTTGATGACTGGTCATTCAGGGCAGGAATGTGGTGTTTTTAAACAATATTTAAACTGCTAAGTCAATTAAAATGACCAACATTTCTAAAGCCCATTTGGTTTCGTGTCTGCCCCACATGATCCAGTCCATAATAGGTACTTATGGAATGAATTAATCTATAGTGCTTTAAAAAGTGCAAGGTACACAACAGATGTTGTCTAAACTTCATAGCTTTTTGAGGGAGATACAATAGGCATTATCCCCATTTTATAGATAAGGAAACTAACTGAGCTTCAGGGAAGTCAGTGAGGTGACTCACCCAGAGCTTACCAAGGGTGGGCTTCAAACCCCAGCCTTCCTGACTCCAAGCTTTAGCCCCCTATGCCACACTTTCTATAGCCCTGTAGGGTTATTCCTATTTCCAAGGAATCTGGGGTGAAGGCTCTCTCTCTCTCCAAACCTGAGACACATTCACTCTTCTTTACCTAGTTAGATCAGACAAACAAAGCAAAAGGACAAACAGAGGGGGTTTGCAGCCTGCCCACACAGGGGCCGCATTAGCCCTGTTCTGTTACTTTCCCACTTATACCCTCTCTGACCTTCCCAAGGGCCCGGGCCAGACAACCAGTAAGCATGTGAGATGGGTCATATGGAACAGATTTAGATAGAAGCCCCTATCATCCTGTGAGAGGAATGCAAAGTCCCCCTCATTCCTCCCACAAAGCCGCATCATGTGTGTGAGATAAACGCTGGGGACAGTGAGGGGGGCCGCCAGACAGGTTGGGAAGGACAGCACCCTCCCTATCTCCAACCACAGAGCCCCTGAATAGGGATCTGCCACCTCTCAGCACTGCCACCATGTGCCTCGGGCCAGCCCTGGGAGCTCAGTCACAATAGTACCAGTTTCTGGGTCCCAAAAAATTTTTTGGAGTAGTAACGGGATGCTATATTTTTTTTTTGGGGGGGAAGCAGTAACAATAGCTAATGCTTAATGCTCCTAAGTCACTTTCAAGTTCACAAAGCACTTTCTATACTTCTCTCTTTCTAGCCTGAGAGACAAGCACTCTTGGTGTTACACCCATTTTACAGATCGGACATCTAAATCTAGAAAGGTTTCAGTGGCCATCTGGTTGGACCCTCTCATTTGACAGATAGGAATAGTGATTCTTGGAGAGGTTATATCTTGCCCATAGTCACACAACACATTATCAGAACTGGAATTCAACCCCAGCTCTTCCTGGTTACAAATCTACTCACTACATCATTAACTGGTCTCTCATTAGTTTGCTCTCTATAAAGCCCTGTACTAAGTTCATTTGGGCATATTAAAAAAAAAAATTAAAAGGCACAAACATGGACCTGAAGAATATGTACAGTGTAGTCAGAGAGATTCAAGCAGATTTACAGACACATGAAACGGGAGAATATTTACAAAGCACCTTGTAAACACGTGCAGATTAAGTAAAGTAAATGCTAAGCAGGAAAGGATTGGGGCATGTAGAGGAAATGCCCGTGGAAAAAGAGATCAATGGAGGCATCTGTTCATGCAAGTCTTCCCATGATTCTCTTAATTCTGTCTATATGTTGTTTCTTTTGGGACAATAATATTCCAGTCTCTTCAGGGACCACAGTCTGTTCAGCCAATCCTCAAACTATGGGCATCTGTTCAATTTCCAGCTTTTATTTTTGTTTTCTTTTGCTATTGGGCTCCGTCTGGAAAGACCAGGCTTTCTTTCCTGTTTCTATTAGTCTTAGGGAGGAACCAGGCCCTCACTTAGCCCTAACTTGAGTCCTAAAGTGAGAGCAAGGGAAAACATCTCAACAAGGTGTGGTTATAGTGGAGACTAGATTGGGAATTGAGAAGACTGCGGTTCACAATGCCCCTGGGGATGCTAGCTGTGTAACCCTGGGCAAGTGGCTTAATTTCTGTCCACCTCAGTTTCCTCATCTGTAAAAGAGGAATAAAATAGCATCCATCTCCTAGAATTATTGTGAAGATAAAAGTGAGATAATATTTGTAAAACACTGTGCAAACCTCAAAGTGCTATATACATTTTATCTTCTTGTCTGTTATTATTATCAGCTGCGTATAAGATTTTTAACAATCAATCAACAATTATTTCTTAAGCACTTATTTTGTGCCAGGGTATACAGAGACAAAAAAAATGATGCAGTTTTTGCCCTCAAGGAAATTATATTCTGTCAGAGAGACTATAAGTATACTATTTAGGTATAGAAACTACTACTACTACTACGACTTACTACCACTACTACCACTACTATTACTACTACTACTACTACTGCTACTGCTACTACTATTACTATTACTACTACTACTACCACTACTATTACTATTACTACTACTA